>NC_085846.1:40090535-40410919 GCF_035594765.1 Anolis carolinensis
ATCACTTTTCTCCATGTAAGTCTACACTGCCATATAAACCAGTTCAAATCAGATAATCTGGATTTTACATGGCAGTGTAGAAGGGATCTAGGTCATCCAGTGCAATTCTGGGGTCACCTTCCAGCAG
This sequence comes from Anolis carolinensis, assembly GCF_035594765.1. Lineage (NCBI taxonomy): Eukaryota > Metazoa > Chordata > Lepidosauria > Squamata > Anolidae > Anolis > Anolis carolinensis. The sequence goes on from NC_085846.1 coordinate 40,090,663, forward strand.
AAGCTGACCATAGAATTGTGCTGCAGGACTTGAAAATGCCTAGAGAAATGTTGTCTCATGCTCCTTCTACACTGCCATATAAAATCCACATTATCTGTTTTGAGCTGGATTATATGGCAATGCAAATTCATATAATCCAGTTCAAAGCAGATCATGTGGATAATCTACTTTGATAATCTGGAGTATATGGCAGTGTAGAAGGGCCTCTGTGAAAAAAATAGTGTTGAATTTTTTTTAGTTTCACTGTTTTTCAACTTTTGCAGGTACCTTGTATCCCTAATTCCCACAGAGGGAGTACTGTATATAATAGAACTATGATTCCATTTTGATTGCAATGGTAACATCTTGAAGGATCCTGGAATTTGCAGTTTAGGGAAGAATTCTCAGCCAGGGAGCTTGTCTAGTGCTTCATTAAATTTCTGTGGTTTTTTTTTTAAAGGCATGGCACCAAAATGTAGTGCCATGCAAAATGGCTATGATCCCCAGTAAAAGGATGCATGCAGAATGCCTCCCACCCCTGCTGTAAAAGGACTGATATACAGAAGATCTCTGGGATGACAGAGCATGAAATGTAATTACATGTGGCAGACGAATAGCCAGGCTGAAAGTGGAAGGGCTGGTGCTGGTCAACTTCTGGTTCCTCTGGCTCTGGGGGGAAGGTTGGACCAAGGGCAGAGTCCCCAGAGCCAGGTGTGGTGGGTGCCGATGGCTGGGCAGGACTGAGAGGCGGTGGTGAATCCAGATCCAGCAAATGCAGGATATCAGGAGCCATGATTGGTGTCTGTTCAAGCTGCTTCAGTTCCTCCTGAGCCCGTTTGGCTTTCTCACGTTGGCGTTTGATGGCAAGGACCCGCTCACGTACAGCTTTGGCCACCAGCTTGTAGTCTGCTTCACACACAAAACCCAAGACCACCTGCATGGGAAGTGGGTGGGATCAATAGAGAGGGAGAGAGAGGGTAAGAACAGCCTGTTAAACCAAGTCTACACATCACTGTCTAGCAGACCCCAATACACTCCCGGAAGCAGGATCTTGTCCACTGAGAGGGACTAGTGTAATTTTCCATGGTCCAACTTGAGTGTTTAAAAGTGTAATTAAAATGACTTTCCATATCATTGACAGATGTGTCTAGATCAATGGCGTGATAAAACAGTATTGAAACTCTTGAAAGGTCTTCTATATTAGGCTTCTTACACTTGGTTGCTCTCCAGATAGGTTGGGTTACAATTCCCATCATTTCAGTTAGCATAGTTACTCCTAGAAGGCGGGTTCTGAGAAGTGTAGTAAAAAATGTAACTCCGTGTGTGTGTGTGTGTATAATATTTATGTAGTGTTAAAAAAGAAGAGAATGTGACAGTGTAATAAAGTGAAATTTTATTTATACCATATTAATTTACTAACAAAGGGAATTGAATTTCTTAGATTTATACGGCAATAGTTAAAATAAAATAAAATACATGTAAAGAACTGGAAAGGAATATTGGAAGAACACCAAACAGTATGATAAGTTATGACCACGGGCCCTTCCACACTGCTCTTTATCCCAGGATCTGAAACCAGATTATCTGCTTTAAACTGAAATATACGAGTCTCTACTGCCAGATAACCTGGGATAAACAGATAATCTGGGATCAGATCGTGGGATAAAGAGCAGTGCGGAAGGGCCCGTGGTCATAACTTATCATACTGTTCGGTGCTCTTCCAATATTCCTTTCCAGTTCTTTACATGTATTTTATTTAATTTTAACTATTGCCGTATAAATCTAAGAAATTCAATTCCCTTTGTTAGTAAATTAATATGGTATAAATAAAAGTTCACTTTATTACATTGTCACATTCTCTTCTTTTTTAACACTACACAATTATTATACACACATACACACACACACAGAGTTACATAGAGCTGTTTGCTATATTTTCTCAACAACTTGTCCACTCCTAAGTTGAAGTTATAGCTGTAATAATTATAATAAACCTAAGTACTCTTCCTCCTCATTGCCCTACCTCTTCCTCGGTAATATAGTAGACATTTATATAATCCTAGACTCCTCCTATGCAGCTGAAGAAAATCCCACATTATCTGCTTTGAACTAGAATATATGGCAGTGTGGACTCAGATAACCTAGTTCAAAGCAGATATTGTGGGATTTTCTGCCTTTGATATTTTGGGTTATATGGCTGTGTGGAAGGGTCCCTAATCTGAGTTCCACAAACCTCACCCCCTTTTTATTTTTTCTTTGTGTGAAAAATATTATTTTGTTTTTGTTTTTAAGCATATAATAAATAATTTAAAGTAATGTAACTATTCTAAGGGTTGTACTGCAGCCCTACTCTTAAACTGAGCTCAGAGGCAGCCTCATAAACATGTGTTTAGTATGACAGCTCAACCCAGAAAGAGCTGAAGGAAGATAGAAGAAAATAAATCAGAGAGTTCAGGGTTGTCTTTACATCAGCAATGTGGTCTTCAAAATGTTTTATGCCTACAGTTTCTCTCTGCACTTGTTAACATAGCAAATGGAGATGGATTATGGGATTTGCAATCCAAATCTAATGGAGGTCTACAGTCACTATCCAGGGCTCTCCATTTCTGGGATCGGAGGAGATAGCTTCCAGTTGCTGGTAGGTCACTATGAGCCTTGGGGCACCTCTCCTTTTTAGTTCTTTCCACTCTGGTCCTCCACAAAGTCTCATCATTCTTAGACAACCAGAATCAATCTTCTCACTTCTCCACCCCACCCTATGAATTACGGCAAGATGTACCATTTCCTGGGCAACTTCTTCGGCCACATCCTTGTAGAGCTCGAAATGAAACTCCAGGGCATTGTTGTCTTTATATTTTCCATGCAGCTTTTTTGTATCATCCATCCTTAACCAAAGCTTCAGGTTGGACTTGACTCCATCATCTTCCTCTGCCAGCTCTACATGAACCCCTGTGTCCTCCTGGAAGAAGGCATGATCCAGAAGATCCTGGATGGTGTATCTGCATGGAGGGAATAGAGAATGAAATGAAAAACCAGGTAAAAATAAGTATGCTGTGCCCAGTACATAAGTGCTGTATGAATAATGCCTCTAGCATTGGTCGCTATAAAAGGGGTTAAACCATTTTTGGAGAACAGGTCTCTCAAGCACTACTTGTCATGGATAGAAATGGAAAAGTAAAGAATTGGATTTGTATCTCCAACAGGAAATACCAATTTCACACCTTCCACAACTCACAGTGGAATGCAGCTAATCTTGTATTAGAAATGTGTACATTTTCAAGACTTTGGTGTTTTAAAAACTTCATGCATATGTCTGTTTTAATACATGTCCATGACTAAAGTGGCAAGAACATGCCTATATATATATATATATATATATATACACACACACAGGCATGTCCTTAGAACTTTAGTCATGGACATGTGTGCAAAAAATGTGTGCAAAATAACTTTATCCGGTGGAAAAATGTAAACAAAAATGCATAAGAATACATTGGTCTGGTACAGCCGGATTCTTCTCACAAATAATTTTAAAAAACAAAGCAATGTGACGTGACAAATAAGACACAAGTGCAATCTTTTATATTCTTATCTTCAGTTATGTATCCCAGTTTCCAATCTTACCACACAAACATCCAACAGGACTTCCTTTTCTTGCCTGCACCAAGGACTGGAATTTTACAGAAGAATATACCATCTGAACACATGATTAATAAAAGCCATATCCCCTACACTTACTTTATTTAATAAGGAACACAATGCAGGCCATTGTCAGTGGCTGTGCTGGTTCGTACCTCTCATTCTTCTTCATCCGGATGCAGCCTTCAATGATCTCCTTCAGCTCAGGCACCTTCACCTTGGCAAAGCTGTTGGGCTTCAGGCCCTGAAGTGAGAGGAGACAAAGAGGTAGGCTCAAACAGTGCCAGGGAGTGGATGGGGTGGCAAAACTGGAAGCAGCATGAAGCTTCCAAATTCTTTGTTTCATATGAGAAACATTCTGCACAGACAATATACCCCATCACCTAGCTAGAGCTCCCTCTATCAGCTCCAGCTCCATGTGGGGACATGAGAGAAGCCTCCCACAAGGATGGTAAAACATCAAAATATCCAGGCGTCCCCTGGGCAACCTCGCAGACGGCCAATTCTCTCACTCCAGAAGCGACTTGCAGTTTCTCAAGTCACTCCTGACACGAAAAAAAAACCTGGCTAGAGACAGGCTTATGGCAATGGCAGATAACACAGCCCACTTCCAATACCCCTTCCAAAGAAGAAGAGGGTACAAGCTATAAGGTAAGAAGTTGGGTAGCAATTTAGATGTATTGTTGAAGGCTTTCATGGCCGGGATCACAGAGTTGTTGTATGTTTTCCAGGCTGTATGGCCATGTTCTAGAAGTATTCTCTCCTGACGTTTCGCCCACATCTATGGCAGGCATCCTCATTAGTTTTTCCATACCTCACAACCTCTGAGGATGTCTGACATAGATGCAGGTGAAACATCAGGAGAGAATACTTCTAGAACATGGCCATACAGCCCGGAAAACATACAACAACCCTGTGATCCCGGCCATGAAAGCCTTCAACAATACATCTAAATTGCTACCCAACTTCTTACCTTATAGTTTGTACCCTCTTCTTCTTTGGAAGGGGTATTGGGCTCCGGGCTGTGGCGCAGGCTGGAGAGCAAGCCAGCTGCAACCAGCTACAATGAATCACTCTGACCAGGAGGTCATGAGTTCGAGGCCTGCTCGGAGACTATGTTTGTCTTGTCTTTGTTCTATGTTAAAAAGGCATTGAATGTTTGCCTATATGTGTAATGTGATCCGCCCTGAGTCCCCTTCGGGGTGAGAAGGGCAGAATATAAATGCTGTAAATAAATAAATAATAAATAGAACATGACCATACAGCCCGGAAAACATACAACAATCCAATTTAGATGTAGTTGGTTCCATATCTGGTAACCTCTTGGCTTTGTATTGGGTGAATTGGTCTTCCACCCAACACACTTGAAGAGTCATCAGAAGCTATTGAGCTCTGTCCTGGAGAGCACAGCTGTTTACTATATTTTCTCAACAACTTGTGTCCTACACTCCACGGCATATCTGAGACCCCTTCCACACAGCTGTATAAAATCCAAATTGAACTGGATTATATGGCAGAGTGGACTCAGATAATCCAGTTCAAAGCAGATATCGTGGATTATCTGCCTTGATATTCTGGATGATATGCCTGTGTGGAAGGTTCCTGAGTGACCACAAATGATCCAGTCACCTGTGGTGCTTTCACACTACACAATTATAAAGCAGCGATTCCCCTGTAATTGCCATGGTTGCATCCTATGGAATTTGCAGTCTACGTAGGAGCAAATGCCACTTGCCACAGAATTCTAAATACCTCACAAGACTACAAATACCATGATTCCACAGGATGCAGTCATGGCAATTAAAGTGAATTCAAATTGCTGCAATTGTATAGTTTGAAAGGCCTTGGACAAAGGGGAGTGAACATCTGAGTCAAAGAAAAGTATTTTGAAATAGGTTTGAATAGAGAAGCAGAATCAAAAGGAAACAAAAGAAGAGATCTAAATGAACATATCGGTATCTTGCCTTCATCTTTTAAAAACATGACATTGGCCATCTGTCGGGGGTGCTTTGAATGCGATTTTCCTGCTTCTTGGCAGGGGGTTGGACTGTACAGCCCATGAGGTCCCTTCCAACTCTATGATTCTATTCGGTATTAGGGTTCAGCTATACTGTAGAATTAATACAGTTTGACAACGTTTCAACTGCTATGGCTCAATGCTGTGCAATGATGGGAGTTGTATTTGGTGAGGCAACAGCATTATTTGGCAGCTAAGATAAAGGCTTTGAAAAATGACAACTTGTATGATTCCATAGTAGTGTGCAAGCTAAAGTATCAAACTGCATTAGTTCCACAGTCTAGACAACTCCAATGTTTGGCCCACCAAGTTGCTCTCAGCCTCCTACTTTTTAAAAAAGCACAGAAGACGATAAGTGTCCAGTCTTAGATCCCATCTACACTGCCTGATATTATCCAGATTATTTGCTTTGAACTGGATTATGTGGCAGTGTAGACTAACATAATCCAGTTTAAAGCAGATAATCTGAATTTTATCTGGCAGTGTAGTTAGGACCTTAGAGCAACACAGAAATATTTGAATTCACCAGGAAAGCACTTGCTCAAAATCTAAAGTTGGGTTGCATTGGAGCTTCTGTCTCATCAGTTATATGTCAGAGGAATCCCATGACATGACAACCTGACACTTTTCTTTACTGGGCCCAAAAATTTCACTGATTTTCAACTTCCTTCTTCCTAATGCCCAAACCTTCACCAAATAGTTCCAGATTTGTTGAAATCCTATTACCGGAAAGCTTTCCTACTCCTTTTTGACACATGTGAACAGTGTATGGGGTTGAACTCATAATGGAAAGGTGTCAATCCAAGCTTTGCAGAAAAGCAGAGGCTGTCCTCTCCCTTCTCTCCCTCCAGCCCTTTCCACTCCTTCTCTCTCACCGAGGTGACCTTGCGATAGATCTGAGCTGCATTCTGACATTCCGAATAGGGGTACTCCGAGGTCGCCATTTCCAGCATGCACATGCCAAATGCGTAAACATCCACGGCTTCATCATATTTCTCCTCGTACATTTCTGGGGCCATGAATTCAGGAGTTCCTGGAAGAAACGGAAGGAAGGTTCTCTTACCTTGAGACTCAAACTCTTAGCGAAATTAACTCATCTTCTGCTCTTCTGTGTGTGTGTGTCCCTTAAGGTCACTTGTTTACTTATGCCAATCATTGATTTCATGGATTTTCTTTAGGCAAGGAACACTCCCGAGATGGTCTTGCCAGTTCCTTCCTCTGAAATATAGCCTACAGCACCTGGTATTATATTTAGCCATTTCCCATACAAACATTAACTGGGATTGACCGCGTTTAGCTTCCAAAATGAAATAGGATCTGGTGCCTTTAGGTTATTGTGGCCCTTCATAAAACTCTACACAAAATCCCTTATTCCACAATGCACAATAATGCATTTCATAGTATAGCTAAACAAACTTCTGGGGACCTTCAGGACATATTTTAAGGTACCTCATTTGACCCATAAATACTTTAGGGATAGCAGTTCTGAAAGATTGCCTCTTCTCCAACAATTCTGCCATCCAAGCAAAACATTCTTGATAATGCTATCTGTGTACCTGATATATTTTTCTTTAAAAAAATGCTGGAAGAGCAGGCAGAGAGGTATTCTTGGCAACTGCTCCTCATTTGCACAACTCCCAGTCTTCAGAGGCACCAAAACAAGTCTGAGTATCCTCCAGAGATAATGCAAGAGTTTTAAATTTAACTGGCCTTCAGCTGGCTGGTGTATAAATGAGCATTAAGCACAACTGAGAATTATGGGAATGTTCTCTTTTTCCTTCCTCTATGTGTTGTTTCCATACACATTTGGGGGAGAGCTGGGAGTCTTTCTTTCACATATTTTTTTAAACATTTGGGCATTTTTGTATATATATAACTTTTTCCACGTGGAAGCAGAATTTCCATATGCATATTTGCATACATTTTTGAAAGGCAGACATTTTTCTGTCTTTATACATACGTTTAAAGTCCTGAAATGGGTAGGTTTCTGAACATATGTAATTTGTCGGCATCTGTTTCTGGTGTTGGTTCATAACATTTAGTTCACAGAAAATAGAGCAAAACGTTCTCCACACTTTCCTAGCATTTATCATTTTGTTTTAGTTTAATTTTAATCACTGTGCTGTATCTATTCCTGTTCTATTTATCACCCAACAGGGATGGAAACGACAGGGCTAATGGAACACATATTGAGCATCCATACATTCTACTAGTCATCTTCTACCCATCATGTACCTATGACACTCTTGGCAAATGATGCACGCTTGAGTGTAGCTAAACCAAGGTCTCCAATTTTGACAGAACCAGTGGGGCCAGTGATGAAAATATTGTCACATTTCAGGTCACGGTGGATGATCGGGGGAGATCGAGTATGTAGAAAATGCAGTCCCCGCAAGATCTGTCTGCTCCAGCGTTGAAGGACCTTCAGCTTCATCTCCTTGAAGCGCTTCAGATACCTACAAAAAAGGTGATGGCTTCAGATTCAGGGCCACTTATCTCATCAACATGACCAGCTGCGATCCCCACCTTTTTAGAATGGGGAAAATTAGACCTTTGATCCTATGATAGGATCCCAAGCAACCCTTATTTGTTATTTCTGTCACTGTCATCCATAGACCAGCAAATTCAGCATTTGAGGAGTGTGGTCAGTGTCCCATCCCCACCTTGATTTTTAAGCGAGCATTCAAGTATTTACCACACTCACAAGGAACTAAAGAGGACAACTCTGATTCTGAGCTTGGAAAAATACCCCCTTTTTTTTGGAGAATTATGATCTTTAGAAAGGCAGGACCTTGTTAGAAATCATAACCTTTTGGAAAAATTATGCCATAACCTTTTGGAAAATGGCATTCACCGCCATTTTAGGAAAATCAGGAATTTCCCTAAGAAGCGTTAAAAACTCACTTCTATCAATCTTCTCCTTAGTGGTAAATATCCACTAGTATTCATACAAGGCAATTAGGTTTCTCAACTGATATACCTAGATGTCTCTTTGAACTGTTACAGACAAAGATATGCCAATGCACAAAAACAAATATATATCAGTTTCAGAAGTGTTATTTTCAGTTGTCCAGAAAGATCTACTCTCCCTTAAAACATCTTGGTTTAACTCATGCTCTCATGAGACAAAAATAAGTAGACTTCTTTAAAAGTAAAATAGTTGGTTTACTCGCAAACTTAATGTATTCAGCATACAGATACATTGCTTATCAGTCCAGTTACAGATAGATTTGAAGTAGTTTCAAGTGACAGAATCCTTCAGTGAGCTTAGCCAGTGGTTATGGTAACTGAGATATTCTGGGACCTATACTCTAGAAGTAACTTTTCCAGACTCTGGGACCCCTTCCAGACAGCTAGATAAAATCCACATTGAACTGGATTATATGGTAGTGTGGACTCAGATAACCCAGTTCAAAGCAGATATTGTGGATTATCTACCTTGATGTTCTGGGTTATATCGCTGTGTGGAAGGGCCCTGGAATTACTGCTGCAACTGGTTTCCATGTCTCTCTTTCACACTACTTTTTATATTGTAATATTGGGTTTTGTGGGAAATGCTCTGCTATACTATTCTCTCTCTGCCCGTCTCCTGCACCCAGCTTCAACGATGGGGAAATGTGTTTTCCACGCATAAAGAAAGCACACCACTCCAAATATTGCCACTATGTCACAAACATTTTTGCAGAGCAGGATCATTGCCTTACTGCAAAAAGGAGAAGAGGCAATCCTTGGTTGCACATGCAGAGAGAGATTGACATTTGACTATAGCCGTTACAGGGGGAAAACTGAACATAATCACTATAATTGCAGTCATGAAGCACACTTGCTGCACCCGGGTGACATAATTTCCTCTTCTCCTTCCTTCCTTCCCTCCCATACACCTACCAGATCCAGAGAGGAGTGTTCCAGCTGCTGATTTCTCATTACTTTGCACGTCTGTCTGCACTATACATTTATATGAATTTTATACCATTGCAACTACCAGGGATCCAACCTAAAAAATCATGGTGGAGGTTAAGGCTGGTGAGGAACCAACAATGCTTTACTAGACTGTTCTGGAGTACTTCACCAACTAGAACCCTAGAGGTTTTTACGGCAGGGAATTCTTAACAGGTTACCAAACTACAAACCGCAGAATTCTACCAGATGGAACGCAAGAGAAAATGTGCTACCGAACATCATTGCAGGAGTAGGGATTATGGCATTTTTCAGTGAACGTATGGAGACCACTCATTCAACAAAAAGTACTGTCTGGAATGGGTGGGGGTAATGAACTTTAAAAGTTTTTAAAACTTTTAAAATAATTCAGGGCCCCATGCAGCCTCATTAAAACTTCCAGGTGAGCCAATTCAACTGGTTTTATGCTCCAAAAAGAGATAACCAAGAAAATCTCAGATGGCAAAAACAGATTTTGGCGTGCACTTTTCCCAGTTGTTGTAATCTGTAGTATGCATCCTTACACAGAGCTCTTTCCTGTCAGCAGAAGAGCTTAACCACAGCCTGAAAGACGAAAAAGCTTTGGAAGTCCCATGTCCTCACCTCCGCCAAGATACTACTACTTCCCTCCTCCCACATCACCATGCAGTTAGCTCTGTACTCTACTCACGTTTTGAGGGTGCCTGACGTCATGAGTTCGGTGACCAGCACAATGCAGACTTGTCCTTTGACGGAAGACTTCCATGAGTCATAGAAACGCACAATGTTGGGGTGCTGGAGCCCCTTCAGCATCTCCACCTCCTCGCTGAAGCGCTGCCGTTCCACCTTGGACAGCTTCCGTGTCTGATGTGGAGGAAGAATTTTAAAAATGAGAGGCAGGCAACAGGGATCTTTGCAGCAATCAAATCATACACACATATATATACTTTAAAATGGAGTTGATCCCATTTTGAAAGCTCTCATATTTGAATTTAGAATGCTATCTGCAGTGTGACTTTTGTTGTGTATTAAAAAATTAGACATGTTGATTACATAAATTTTAACCATTCTTTTTATATATGGAAGAAAATTAATTTACATTTAGTAGCAGTCACTAAGATGGATCTTGGAAACATAATGTTTTTACAGTTACAGATCTCCATCAGAGAGATAGGAAAGGGGATCTGTGCTCCAGGTTAGAATTCTAGGTATATCCCTGTTTTAGGCTGCTACGGCTGTATAAAATCCACATTGAACTGGATTATATGGCAGTGTGGACTCTGATAATCCAGTTCAAAGCAGATATTGTGGATTATCTGCCTTGTTATTCTGGGTTATACGGCTGTGTGGCCCTTCTGCATTTATAGGGGCCATGGTGGCACAATGGGTTAAACCTTTGTGCTGCTGAACTGCTGACCTGAAGGTTGGCAGTTCAAATCAGTGAGACGGGGTGAGCTCCCGCTGTTAGCTCTAGCTCCTGCCAATCTAGCAGTTTGAAAAGATGCAAACGTGAGTAGATAAACAGGTAACACTTTGGCGGGAAAAGGTAAAAAGATGCTCCAAGCAGTCATGATGGCCACACAACTGGGAGGTGACTACACAGTCTCCTCAGCTTGTAAATGAAAAAGAGCACCTCGTCCAGAGCCAAAAGTGAGCACCAGCTTCAGAGCTGGAAATGAAAGGAGAAGCCTTTGCTTTTGTCTGTGTATGTGTGCCTCATTGTATCGAGGCATTGAATGTTTGCCTGTGTTTGTTGATATACTGTAATTCACTTTGTGTCCCCTTGGGGAGAAGAGCGGAATATAAATAAATAATAATAATAATTATTATTATTTTAAATGACAGCGTAGAAGGGGCCTCAGTTTCCCACTGTTGTTAGCCAGATACTGGGGAAAATCCCATGAGGAGGACATGAGTGTGATAGCCTTCTTCCACCATTATTTAAAACCCATTGCTAACACACAGAAATATATTTATTTACAACATTTACAATATATACTGCCTCTGATCCTAGAGATAATTTTTAGCCATTATAAATAGCAGTCATTTGTATTTCCCACTGTACATTTGACTAAATCCTTTCTAAAATTCCTGTCTTTGTGACCTTGTAGTTGAAGTTTGACTAGTTTACCTCGGCACTGTATGAAGAAAAGTTTCCTCCTCTCTGTCTTGAATTTGGATAGCCCTGAGATCAGGGAAAATTTCCCTTCCCACTTCTTTCATAACATGAATACCTTTCAGCACTTCCATCAGGTTTCACACGACTCACCATTTTTCACAGTTAAAGTGACTCAAATAGTTGCTCCAACCAACTAATTATCATTTTAATCTCCCATCGCACCAACTCTAAAATATTTGTTATGAAGTACAGTGGCCAGAAGTGTAGATGTGCTACAGAGACATATAAATGCATTTTTATACCAGCAGTTTTATTCTGGACTCCCTTCCTGCTGACCATTAACATGGAACTGGTCCTTTTCATAGCTGTTGCACACAGTGTCATTTTCTTTGAGTTGTTCAAAATGCAAAGTAGTTTTACATGTGATACAGTGCACATAGCAAGCTGAATAACCCCCACAGCCCTCTAGCTTTTTACCTTCATAATTGGCTTGTGTTTATTGGGCTCATTCACTTGGAAAATTGGAATTTGTAAGGTCAAACAAGGGGAGGCCTCCTCACCTTGATGTTAAACTCCCAGAGGGGCTTAATTCACCTGACCATTTAACTGTTTCCCTTGACACTTTCTTTTCTCACCGGGCATGAGAAACTTTGTTAGCTAGGGCTTCCCTGGTGTTTGCAAAACAGGATTCCCTCACAAACATCTCCTTGCACAGATGCTTTATTAGCTTGCCGGCTTAACTGAGTCACTTTGCGGCCAAGGCATTTTTATCAGCCAGGCTCACCTTCTGCTCCTTTAGTTGTGCTTGCTGTGCTTTTATGTTCCTTATTTGCTACACTTTTTTAAAAAAGCCCAGAAAAAAATGCAGTCATAGGGTAGCAGAGTTTCAATTTTTTCCAAAAATCTATTTTGCTAGAAAAATTGAAAATGGAGAATAATGGATTATGGACTAATGTATACAATGTTGAAGACAAGATATTCATGCGCAGACAGTCCCCAAGTTTTGTAGAATTGTTTTTAAGTTGAATTTTTATGTAAGTCAGAACAGGTACATTTTGCTGTCTGTGCCCCTGTTCAGAAGATTTCATCTCACTTTCTGTCCCTTTGATCACAGAATTTTGAAAAAATTGGCTTGTTGTGGAAAAAAGGATTGGTGAAAAAGCTTCAGTGGAGACACTTTTTCCCCACGATAACTCTTCTAGACGTGAATTTCCCTTACGAGCGGTAGATTTCTCTCACTTCCTGTTGTCTCACCATCATTCTTAACCACGAGTCATTTGTAAATCTGATGTTTGTAACTTAGGGACTGCCTGTATTTAATCCTCCTCTATTTATTTATAAAAAGGATTATGGAATATTTCACTTTAGAATAATGAATCAAATATTTAAGAGAGGGTACTCATGTATTTTTTCCTCTCAAATTATATATAAAAACTATTAACATGCACACTTTATGTAGGCCAGCATACTGTATCTGATCCTTGCAATTCCTAGTCTTGGTTTCCTATTCTCTATTCTTTTTGTGAGAATGGGTGCATTATATCTGGTTGACACTTCAAGGAACTACATGAGACATAGGCCCCTTCTACAGTGCCATATAACAACAAGATTATCTGTTTTGAACTGGATTATATGGCAGTGTAGACTCAGATAACCCAGTTCAAAGCAGATAATGTGGATTACCTGCTTTGATAATCTGGTTTATATGGCAGTGTAGAACCAACATGATTTTACTTATCTTGATGGTTTGTCCTGTTTTATTGGAGGGGGTGTCTTAATAGCAAAACCAAAGAGCTTTCTTAAGAGCTCAAGATACCTGAGCTTAAATTTAATAAACAATAATAATAAAACTTTATTTGTAACTCGCCCTATCTCCCCAAGAGGACTCAGGGTGGTTTCCAACAAAAAGTGGCAAACATTCAATGCCAGCAAAGAAAAAACAACATCACTGATCAGAACAAACAATGAACAAACATGAACTTAAACTTATAAAGAACCAAAAGTAACCAAAAAGTTAAAACTAAGACTAATAAAATACTACCCACACCTTAAACCCACAATAAAATCTGATAACAAAAACATTAAAATAAATGATAAGTGATTTTCACGCCACAATCATCCAGGCCGGCTAGGTTTCCAGTATCCAAGCAGGATTTACAATGTCTGGACAAGGATAATCAGGGCATCCTAATCCTCCTCCTCTCCATAGGCTACAGAACATAGATGTGTTTTTAAATACTTTTTTGCAGGAGAGGAGAGAGGGGGCCTTTTTTATTTCCTTAGGAAGGGATTCCAGAGGCTAGGGCGATCACGAAGAAGGCCCTCTCTCTCGTTCCTACCAGCCGCACTTGAGATGGAGGTGGGACTGAGAGCAGGGTCTTCTCCGCAGACCGCAGTGCCCGAGGTGGTTTATACGTGGAGATGTGATTTGTCAAATAGTCTGACAAATAGCCTGAAACATTTAGGGATTTATAGGGAATGACCAGCACTTTGTATTTAGCCTCAAAGCGGACTGGCAGCCAGTGGAGTTGCCATAATATGGGAGTTGTCCACTCCCTGTACGACGCTCCAGATAGTAACCTGGCTTCTAATCTCTGAACCAGTTGCAGCTTCCGAACTATCTTCAAAAGCAGCCCCACATAGAGAGCATTGCAGTAGTCCAAATGGGATGTGACTAAGGCATGGACTACCATGGCTAAGTCTGGCGTCTCAAGGTATGGATACAGCTGGAGCACAAGTTTTAATTGTGCGAAGGCACTCCTGTCCACCACCGACACCTGGGGTTCCAGGGTCAGCACTGAGTCCAGGATCACCCCCAGACTGTGAACCTGAGTCTTCAAGGGGAATGTGACCCCATCCAACACAGGCTGTAACCCCACAGCCTGATCCGCCTTCTGAGCAACCAGGAATACCTCTGTTTTGTCTGGATTTACCTTCAACTTATTAGCCCTCATTGAGTCCATTACTGATGACAGGCACCGGTTTAGGGGCAGGATGGGATCTTTGGCTTTTGGTGGAAAGGAGTCATAGAGTTGGGTGTCATCGGCATAAATCTAACACCGAAATGAAATGTAATTTGCAATGATTTCCTCAACAAACTGGATTTTCATAAACTAAACATGACAATTTACTGTGATGCTGCCATATTGTTTAGACAACCAATTGGTGAGGATAAACACTGCTGGAAAGTGAAAAAGTTGAACCCTGGTAGTCCCGGAGTTTATTTTTTATTGAGGACATTTACATAATACACTTTATGAAGTAATTGAGGGTCCTTCCAGGCAGGCCCTATATCCCAGGATCTAATCCCAGGTTTTCTGCTTTAAACTGGATTATATGACTCCGCACTGTCTGGTAATCTGGGATAAACAGAAAACCTGGGATCAGATCCTGGGATATAGGGCCTGTCTGGAAGGGTCCTAAGTGATTTTCAGTTTGTAAAGAATGTTAGCATTATAGTCCGTCCACCATTGATTTTGATATTTTATTTCTGGGGGGAAAGGATAGTTGTTTCCCATAGCTTCAAAATCTCCAGCAATGTTACCTTTCTACCTGCACTTTTATTTTCCTATTAAATTTGTATACGCTTGACTAGTTTTCCTTTACCTCTACTCTAAACTACTAGATACGAAGGATTTCAAATATATGTTTTAAAAATGGGTACAAAAATCTGGGTTGCTTCAGACTCCAGTCTGGAAACGTAAAGGGGATCTGGGTCAGTTGAGCCTCCTGGGATTGGTGGCTTTTAGAGGGAGTAGACACTGAGTGATAATTAAGGAGAGGATGTGGGCAGGTTGAACTCTTCTGGGAATGCAAGGCTTGGACTTACACTATGCCTCCCTTAGTGTGCACTTTTCTAAACTTAAATGCTAGGGTTTAAAATGAACTTTTAAAAATGAGGTTTTAAATTGAACTGTGGTCTCGACAATTTGAATACCACTGTCATAAAAGCGACCTGGGGGCTGTGCATTCCTACTTGCACCAGAAAATTCAAGTCCACAGAACTTAATGAATGCTCTTTCTAAATTTGTTCAGCGTGGACCACAAAGCTAGCACCACCTCCCCAGATGGAAACGGGGAGGCATGGCTCTATCCGGCTCATGGGTCACATTGCCCTGCCATTTGCTCATATATTATGAAGCATGTACTGAGAAGATGTGCTGGAGGGGTTTCAGAGAAAAGTATTAAGCCTGGCCTCCACATGTAATTAAATAGTAGCATATGAAATATCTAGGAAAGCATTTCAGACTTTGGCTGGGGGAAGAGGAAGGGCTGGGGGTGGTTGGTTTTTATTTTTGTATATTTAGGATACAAAATCTTGGGTAAAAATGTTTTTCCTCCATATGCTTGTTGTCGGTGAGATGTTTTGCATGGAGAGAGCATTCGGGAGTGCTATTCTGTGCTCGCACAAAGGCATAGAGTCCAATCTAGCATCTCTGCATTTAACCACCTCATTCTGCTGCCTATGTCACTCTAGACTGGTTGGATGCATACTTGTTTTGTTATGAATCTGCCCACAAAGGTATGCCTCTGCATTATAAGTTGGTTGCTTGAGCAACACAGGGATCCAGGCTGCTGATATATGGTCAGGTCTAGTCTGAAACAGTATTGATTCTGAGCCACACAGACTGTTGGGCCCTAAAGAAACATTATGTTTGTTACCAATAATAAAGGGAGACAAAAACAGGAAAAATACACTGCTCAACAGATGCAATTTCACTGACTTTTTAGCACACGTGTGCGCGCTGTGCATTAAGGGTGTGCAAAATGCCAGAAATCCGTTCTGTTTTTGTTTTGAATTTTGGGTGCTCCCCCTCTTTCTGTTTTCAGGAAGATTCTTTCCAAAACGGACCTCCGGATCCCGAATTACGAATCTGAATCCCTTCCCCTCAATTTCCCGGAATCTTCCAAAAAACAGAACAGGGGGGCACTCAAAATTTGAAATGAAAACAGAATGAAAATGAACAGATTTCTGCAATTTCGCAATCTCCTATTGTGCATGTATGCACACATACAGGTCCAGTTAGCCCAGGTTCTCTGCTGTGGGACAGGGAATAATAATAATAATAATAATAATAATAATAATAATAATAATAATAATAATAACTTTTTATTTCCTGCCACCATCTCCCAAAAGGGACTTGGGGTGGCTTACGGAGCAGTACATAATAGTGCCATATAAGCACATAAAATACATCAGCATTTAAAAACATCAGAACGCCAGTCAACATAAAACAACAAGTGAAGGGGGATATTTCAGCCCAGTTCAAAGATTTATTCCATGAGATGCCAGTGACAGAAGGAGTGAATGCAGCTTTTCGCTGCCAGAGAGCAAAACAGCACCATAAAAAGGCCTTCCTAAGCCTCTCCAACACCCCTACAAGCATATACGCAGGCTGTACAGAGCTAAAGTTGTGCTGAGCTAAAGCACCCGCTATCATGATTCACAGTAGAGAAACACAAAAGACAGAGAAGGGAAGAGTGGGCAAAACAAAAGGGAAGAAAGCACAAAAAGCCAAGACATGTTGAAGATCTTGGAAGATTGGTTCTTGTGATGGGCAGGGATGCCTAAGCCAGACATTATGGGAAGTTTTATAGCTGTGAAACGGGAGCTTTGTGCAGGAGACGGCTGATAGATTTTGCCCAGCCAGTCTCCATAGCCTGTCTTTCCTCAGATGGCATGCTCTCTTCATTGCTGCCCTGTGCAGGACGTCTGGTCTCCTCCATCTGAAATGGATGCTGGAAGGAAGGAGGGGGTCCGAAGAGTGAGAAAGACTCCAGCTCCTTGCGAAGGGCAATGGCAAAGAGCCAGCCCTTTCGCGCTCTCAGCACTGCCAAGCCAGAATTGGACCCCAGTTGGGCAAGCGCCAAAACCACTGCCGCCACCAAGTTCTCTCCTCCATCCAGTCACCGCTGGAACAGAGGGGGTCATTTGGCTTGGAGAAGCTGGCTGTGAAAAGACGTTCCTCTGTATATGTGTAAAAGAGAGAGAGAGAACGAAATGACAGAAAGAAACTGAGTAACCCACGCCTGCTTTCATTCACATCCCAAGTGAGCTCAGCTGGAAGAAAACCGAGCAGGAAAAACAGACTAAACATGTTAAACGGCGGCCCGTTTTTCCAGGGAGCCAGTGGCGGCAGTGGCCCGGTGCCCACCTGTTTGGCCACACGGCCTCCATGTGCCTGTGGGAACCGCCTCGTCTCCCCATTGGCCGGGATCTCTGTGGCGGAGCCGGAGCCGGATCATATTTTTACACTTTGGAGTGTTTATGGAGTTTTGCTACAGATGCAGCTGTGTGCTGTCAGCCACAAGTGAAAGCTTCATTGTACACAGCTCAGGGGAGCGAGAGGAAGAGAAAAAAATGGAGCCAGAAGAACTTCATAAATGAAGATATGTTTAAACCAGAAAAAGGGCCACTGCGGGTTGGATAAGGTAGGATAGCTGTTCGAGAGCAACCCCGAAGACCCAATGCAACAGAGGGTGAAAGCTGCTGACCCAATGATGGGCAGTATGAATCCTAGAGGCCTCACTGACCTCAAGGGGGATTTCTGGACTGGCTCCTATTATATCTGGTGTGCCACAAACCCACAGCATCTTAATGGCAAAGTCTGTTCTGTGTCCACATATTGGTGTGAAATATAAATTCTCAGAATTTTGCCTTTAATGAGGTCTAGATAAAGGTACACCAGGATTTGAAGCAGCCTGAAAGTAATTCTTTCCAATGGTAGTGAGGACACAATTTCAATGGGGTGGTTGATCCATTCTGGGTTGTAATCTGAACTTTAAGGAATAAATGCAAGGTTCTGAATCCCTTTTGGAAACATAGGGCCCTTCTACACTGCCATATAAAATCAAGATGATCTGCTTTGTACTGAATTATATGGCAATGGAGACTCATATAATGCAGTTCAAAGCAGATAATGTGGATTATCTGATTTAATAATCTGTAATTATATGGCAGTGGGGACTCATATAATCTAGTTCAAAGCAGATCATGTGGATTCAGGCTCCTTACACTTTCATATGATCTAGATTATCAAAGGAGATAATCCACATTATCTGCTTTGAACTGGATTATATGGCAAAGGAGACTCATATAATCCAGTTCAAAGCAGATAATGTGGATGATCTGATTTGATAACCTGTGATTATATGGCAGTGAGGAGTCATATAATCTAGTTCAAAACAGATAATGTGGACTCAGGCTCCTTACACTGTCATATGATCTGGATTATCAAAGCAGGTAACCCATATGATCTTCTTTGAATGGGATTATACGAGTCTACACTGCCACATAATCCAGTTCAAAGCAGATAATCTGGATTTTACATGGCAGCGTAGAAGGGGCCTCGTAAAATCCAGTTCAAAGCAGATAATGTGGTTTATCTGCTTTAATAGTCTGGATTATGTAGCAGTGTAGAAGGGGTCAGAGTTCAACACTTTGTATAGTCCCTTTAAATTTCACTGTCAAGCCCAGAGCAAGTTCACCAACTTATTGAAATGGAAGCCATCAGCTGCTATCAACCTGAAAGTTGTTATTTCCAACTTCAGGGGTATGGATAGTGAAGAATGGATAAATTTTTGATTATTGAGAAAATTATCCAGCATCTCTTGTCTAGGTTGGCATGCTGGGATCTGTTAGATTAGATTCTGTTCTCTTCTTAAAGAAAAAACTATGCTGTTTTCTGGAGCCACATAGATTTTTGAGATTTGTGATCCACAAGTCTGGACAGTCCTGCCTAAGTGCAACTTGTTCCTTGAAGGAAGGCATGGAGCCTCCACACCCACTCACACAAACGTTCACCTTACAATTAGCTCCTGTCCTGAAGGGAAAGGAGGCCAAAAACAAAAGCACATGTCCTTTAGCCTTGTTGACTTTCTGTCTCTTTTTTCAAGATCGCTAATACTTCTTTCGCAGTCCTGCTGAATGTGACAGGCTACATAAAACCACAGACAGGAACATTATGGGACACTCACGGATTTCAATGACTGCTGCTATTAAAAAGGAGAATGCTCCTTTTCTACAGCATGAATCACTGGATAGGTGCTTCCTGCTTGACAAAACCATTATTTTGTCCTCCTTTGTAACCAAGCTAGATTTTCCAGTGGGACCATATTTCTTTTTTGTTGCTGTAACAAGCAATGTAGTAAAAAAGCTCTCTTCCAACAAGGCTGTAGTAGGTCCTTCAGTCTTATATCTGCTTAGAGACTGACGTACCATGTCTGTTCTGTGTACCAGAAGATAAGCCTCTCCTTCAAGAAAGAACGGGCCAGGCACTTTGCCACTAACATCACCTCCAAAACTCAACAACTAAAATTCCATGTTCTCACTGTGTCCAAGATTAAGCCATACCACCAAAGAGTATCACCTAGATGGTATCTCAATATCCGTAGTGCTCTTTTTTGGGTGGGAATGGCTGGGAAATGTTGTCCACTACATCCAGAGGATGCCAGGTTAGGAAAGATGAGTAGTGGTGGTGAGCAGACAGGGAGACAGAGACAACTGCCTAAGGATGCTTCCACACAGGACTAAAATTAATGCCAACGCGCGTTTAAATAATTTGCTTCAGTGCAGGTTTGAGTCCCCACTTCCCAAGAATAACCCAAGAGTTCCTGGGGGGATGGGGTGGCTACGTGCCACACCGATTAAAGTCAGGGTGGCATAAAGTCACCCCAAAGCCCCCAATTTCCTCCTAAAAGTGAATTAAAAGGTACCTAGCCTGAGAAGCAGGAGGGACGAGGAGTAAAATCACTTCTCGCACACACACACACACACACACACACAGTCTCCTCGCGTGTCATTTTCTCACACGAGAAGAAAGTGAGGAAGGAAGTTATGGTGGCCAGGTATCTTTTAATTCACTTTTAGGGGCTGAATTGGGGGATTAGGGAGAGGGGTGGGCTTCATCCTGTATCTTTGTGCTCCAGGAGCCCAAAAGGTTCAAGGTGGCAATGGAGACTCGTCGCTGGATACTCCCAGACTACCTATAAGTGAGTCACCACAGGCCCAATACTCCATTAGACCCGGGCCTTTCAGGAAGGCCCGGATCGAATGGGGCATTAAATAAATTCAGAAACCTTGATTTGTTCCAAATTAATGCATTTTTAACCGGAGGCGTTGTCTGGATGCATACCATGACCAACCAAAAACTAATTATTCTGCAGCTATTCCATCTTTCCCTCTTAACTAATTTTTTGAGATGTGATAAAAACAGAAGATGCTATGGAGGATCACTAGCACAGCTTGTAAAAGTTACTGTCTTCTACCACAACTTCAGGAATCCCCTACTCATATTATCTGGCAATTCTGAATGTTGTGGTTAAAAAACCCACAATATTTGTAATGATAGTACAGTACTTTGGTTAGCAGTCACCTAATGTCTGCATAAATTATGTGAATGTAGAAGGAAGACAGAAAGATTAAAAAAAATCCTTAGACTAGAGGCACCTGAACCCCTCTCTAGAGTGAGGGACCACAGTGCAACCCCAGAGACCTTAAAACAGAGCCCCAAGTTTAGCCAGGGCACTGGGTTCAAACAACAGCTGCCTGAAGAGTCCACACTTGGTTGACACTGTTCCAAAGCCTTAGCTGCAAGCCTGAGTAATATGATATGTACCAAGTTCTAAGAAGGGAGGAGAAAGTTGAATCAAGCTTATAAGAGAAAAGCCTAGAAGACACTCTTCCTTGAATGGTCTCTTGACATGTATATCAACACAAACCACAGCACAGCACATACAAAGTTACTTTTTGACCAATAAATCCAGAATCCCTTGACAAGTCGATACACTGGCCATGAAGGCTGGGACATTCTGGGAGTCATAGGATGAAAACTTGCCCAAGTTCTGCCCTGACCCCAGCCTAGATGTAGTTGCAATTTTCCCAACAGGAATCAGAAAAGACTCAAAGGAGGATGAATAGAATTAACCAGGATTCATTCTAATGTTATATTTTAGCCATAGCTCCTGAATGCTGGAGTTTGTTTCTAAATTATATGAAGGCATAATAAAAATATAAAGGTAGCTTTGCACCCTTTATCTTCCAGCCAAGGCCTCATCTAGGGCAGTGTCTTAAATCTTTCCACTCACAATCCATTCTGGCCTGAGAAATTTTTGCATGTCCCCAGATATATAGGTGTATAAAATAGGTATAAAATCGAACATTTATTAATAAATCAACATTTACAAGGCTTGCTAAACAGGCTGGTTTTCCTGTTAGCAACACTGCAGGTTGTTGCTAACAGATTCATATAAATGTCTAAAACAGACACTAATTGACATTCAGAAAACTTTTATTGTTGCCAAATTTTTCAAGACCACAGCATAGAGCTAAGGGGGCCCATTTGGGTTTGGGATCCAAGCTTTAGAAGCAATGATTTAGGGCCCTTATATACATCCATATAGTCCAGAATATCAAGGCAGATAATCCACAATATCTGCTTTGAACTGGATTATCTGAGTCCATACTGCCATATAATCCAGTTCAATGTGGATTTTATACAGCAGTGTGGAAGAGGCCCAAGAGAGGACAAGGTTTCTAGGCCACAAGATCTGATCTTTAAATAAATGTGGTCCCCAGAATTGCCTGCATCCAATCTAAAAAAATCCAAAAATAAAAAACAAGGTAGAGCTCTCCTCAAAGTGGCTAGAATAGCAGCCAGAAGAGCCAGGCATTTTATATCATGATGGCATCATTTTGTAAAATATCCCTGTATTGTGCTCTCTTTCCCCAAGATGAAGGGAATACAGAGTCATTCCATAGTTGTTTTACTCACAAACTTCATGTATTCAGCATACAGGTACTCTGCATATCAATTCAGTTACAGATAGGATTTGAAATAGTTTCTCTGGACAGGTAACACGGGGCAGCCTTCTTATAATCTTAACAGTCCAAAGTTGAAAGAATCTCTCTGTTCTGAGAGTCTAATGATATCTCTGTCTAGTCTGAAAATGCAATGGAGGCTAAACAGTACTGTTTCTGCTGGTGTCTGAAAGCATATTGTTTCTACATTGAAAGTCTAAAGGCTTCTGCCTTTTTAAAATGGAGTCTGAGTCCTGAATAGTCCCAGAGCTGATCACATGATCTGCAGCTCCTCCCACAACATAGAGTTAAGGAAAACTGCATACAACACACATACAATACCGTAAGCAATCTGAATTATATACATAACAAACAACTAGTGGAGGCTTGAGAAGGTTGCTATTTCCAACATTCTTTGTTTTTTTTAATATTACCTGGATCAAGAATGAAGTATAGAATCTATACCACTTACTTGCCAACCCAAAAATTAAATATGAATATCCCTTGGGGCCAGAGCAAAAGAGTCCCCCTGCATTGTCACCTGACCACAGCTGGCTGACAAACAGACAGAAGACTTCTTGCTACCTCTTTTTCTCTAATAATCACCAAAATATTAATGCTTGCATTAATGAATTCAAAACATTTATCTAGTCCTGTTGATACTGATCCCAAACACTGCCTCTGCTCTTTGTCCTATAAGAACTCCCAAGAGATGCACCCAGTTTTCCCGATTCCGCTTCAATACCTGAAAGGAAGCAGTCATCTTCAGCAAATATTTATTTACCCTTAAATGTGCTCAAGACCTCCCTCCCTGCATCCTTCCCTTTCCCTCACCCCCCAAAGAAGACCATCCATAAAATCTTGCTTGAAATTCACATCTGGAAAACAGAAATAGATCCAGGCAGGACTTTTTGCAGAGGGGGTGGCAGGGTACTAACTGCTCAGGTCTGTGGTTTGCTAACCACAGATGTTTTAAAAGGCAGCATAATGAAGAACTGTAGGAAAAAATAGGACACAGTGGAGCTTCTTTTTTTTTTTAAAGGAGAACAAGTGACAGAAAATCCTGTGTTTGTGCAAGAGGCTTATCCCTAGCACAAGTCCTGCTTTAAAAAGAAAAAAAAAGAGATGACTTTGGGAGGACTTAATAAATGCTTCTTATTTTTAGTTGGCCTTCCGAAAAGCATCTGCAAATTGAAGAGAATTAGGAGTGATTCTGGGGCACCAAGAATGGTTGCTTTTCGGCTATTCTGAGAAGGTCGCACTGAAGAGAAGCCTAAACATTTATTAACTTCCTCATCCGCTTGTTATATAAAGACGGTAGTAAAGGTTCATGACTAAATCGGACCCTAAGGGATGCAATTTGGCTCCAGCAGTTAACTGCCTATTTTTTCACTCCCTCTCTACCATTGCCAGAGACCCAAAAGATTTCCAGAGGGACTTTTTGTCTTTGTCTTCCTGGAAACAAGTACTCATATGATCCAGAAAATGTCCCCAAAGCCATCATTAGACTCCATAGGTGTAAAGGGCTATTGCTGTGTAGCCACCATCTCCCATGGCTACACAGCAATGCCTGCATTTGCATTGGTTTCTCTGGAATTGAGTTTCTGTCCCCATCTCACCCCACAACATCCAGGTAACTCCATGGTTGAGCAATCGTTTTGCATGCAAAAGCATTCAGGTTCAATCCTGGTACATCCAGATTTTGGGCAGCAGAGATGACTGGGTAGTTAATGCCTCTTGGGATAGCCAACCCTGGACCCGATAGACAGATATACAGTATACGGGCAGATTGCTATGACCATCCAGTATCACCCCTTCCCACTAAAGCTTTTTCATGAGGCCAAATGGGAGAGAAAGAAGTGAACAGGACTGATAAAGGGCCCTTCCACACAGCCATATAACCCAGAATATCAAGGCAGAAAATGCCAAAATATCTGCTTTGAACTGGGTTATCTGAGTCTGCACTGCCATATATTCCAGTTCAAAGCAGAAAATGTGGGACTTTATTCAGCTGTGTGGAAGGGGCCTTAGTTGTGACATGCTTTGTCTTGCTTTGCCTACTTGGGCTCCGCTCTTGGCTTCCCATTCTGCCCCCACCTCCTCTCTTCAACTCTTGGCCAGAGGAAGCAACAATTGTCACTTCTGAATATGTGTAGAACTTCCTCAACTATCCTCAACTCCACAGGTCCATGATCTGAGGGAAAGAAAGATTTCAGAGTGATAGAGTCCAGCCTTCTCAAGCTGTCGTTTTGGACCTCTGCCTGCCCCTTCGCCCACACAGTTAAGTCTTCCCAGAACAAATGTTCTTTTGTTGAGGCCAGCCCTACCATCAAACAGACTGAGGTGGCTGTGTTAGGTAGCAGATTTTTTTTGTACTAATTCTTGTCTTTTTACTGCCAGGAATGGGGAGAGGGACTAACAAATATTTTTTTTGTTTCAGGCGCCAAAAATAATAATCATTTGAATACTACACACTTTCACTTGATGAGCATGAAGCAGAATGTCAGGTCAACTCTGCTTCCTTCTGTTCCATTCACAACTTCCTTACATTTCACATGGCAATATTACTTATTGATATGGGTGAATATAAGCTAGTACCAAAGAATCAGAATTTGATCCAAACTCTTGTTAGTGAATTTCTAATTTTGAAGTTGGAATCTGATTTCATTCTATCACAAATTAAGTATGCATGCCATTTTAAATTTGACCCTTCTGTTGTAAGTATTTATTTATTCACTATGTTTTTACCCCACTCTATCTCACCCCAACAGGAGCCCCCAGTGGCGCAGTGGATTAAAATCACTGAGCTGTTGAACTTGCGGACTGAAAAGTTGGTAGTTCGAATGCGGGGAGCGGCGTGAGTGCGCACTATTAGTGAGCGCCTGCTTTCAGCCCCAGCTTCTGCCAACCTAGCAGTTTGAAAACATGCCAGTGTGAGTAGATCAATAGGTACCGCTCTGGCAGGAAGGTAACGGCACTCCATGCAGTCATGCGACAACATGACCTTGGAGGCGTCTACGGACAACGCTGGCTCTTCGGCTTAGAAATGGAGATGAGCAGGGCCATAGGCAGAAAAAAATGGGGGGGGGGGGTTGAAACTTTTTTTTAGCGAATCATGAAAAGTAGTTCCATAATGTGAAATAATTTAGAAATCAGGCTCCATTGATAAACTTCAGTGGACATTCATGGGGAATTGGTTAACCTATTAAAATTCATGAGTAAACCAATTTTTCTAAAACCTGAAAAATGAGGGGGGGGGGGGTTTGAATCCCTACTCCCCCCCCCCCCCCTTGGCTACAGCCGGACAGGACTAAACCTAACATCAGTAAGTCTAGTCTAGACTTACCTATCTCACCCCAAAGGGGACTCAGAGCAGCTTTCAAATTGCAAATAATTCAATGCCATACAAACATAAACATGCAAATACAATATATACACATGCATTAAAATCAGTAAAAATAAAAATAAAAATCATAGCATATCAATACATTAAAATCAGCTATTAAAACAAGCCATAATCCAGGAGCCATTCTAATCGTGTTACAATTACTTCATAGCCGCCTATTACACTGATTACTCTCCGAAAGCTTGGTCCCATAGCCAGGTTTTTGGTTTCTTTCTAAAGGTCAGAAGGGAGCCAATCTGAATTCATTGGGAAAGGACTTCCACAGCTGAGGAGCCGAGAGTAGGACCTCCCCAGAAGACCTTAGCCTTCAAGAAGGAGATACGTTCTGACAGGTAAGCTGGGCCACAACTGTTTAGGGCTTTATAGGTTGGCAGACTGGCAGAACTGGCAGCCAGTGGAGCTGGCATAACAGGGGGGTTATGTGCTCCCTGTACTTCACTTCGGTGAGCAATCTGGCTGCTGCCCATTGGACTACCTGAAGCTTCTGCAAAGTCTTCAAAGGCAACCCTACGTAGAACACATTGCAGTAGTGTATTCGAGATGTAACAAGAGCATGGACCACTATGGCCACGTATCTTTCATTTTTTTTTAGAGAAATCCATTATTTTATCCATACCCAGGCTGCTGCATCATAGTATAATCCCATATTTGGTAATGCCAGTCTCTATCTTTTGAGTCTTGTAGATATTTCACTTTAATTCTGGTTTTTTTTTATTTTTCCAAATCAATTTTGTCAGTTCTTTATTCTAATATTTGAAGAGTGCTTCTTGTGACACAATCGGTATTGTTTGAAATAAATATAACATTTTAGGCATTACATTAATTTTAATTGTTGATATTCTTCCCAGTAAGGACAAGTCTAGTTTATTCCAGCTTTGTAAGTCTTTTGTATTTCTTTCCATACTTCTAAAATTATTTTTGAATAAATCTGAATTATTGTTTGTCAAATGGATTCCTAGATATTTTACTTTCTTTGTTATTTCTATTTCTACCTCTTGCATCAGGGTCTCTTGATTCTTTTTGCTCATGTTATATGTCAGAATCTTTGTTTTATCTCTGTTTACAAATAGGCCCGCCACTTTTCCAAATTCCATTATTTTTTTCTAGTGCCTCTGGAATATTATTTGCTGGGCTTTGAGTCAGAATCACTATGTTGTCAGCAAAAAAAATCTTACTTTCTAAGTTTCTTTTTTAATTATTAAACCTTCCAAGTTAGTACTTGCTGTAATCTTTTTTGCTAGCACTTCCACTGCTAAAATAACAAGTAGTGGAGAAAGAGGCCATCCTTGTCTTACTTCTTTTTGAATTTCCATTTTTTGTGTAAAGGCGTTGTTTATCTACATTTCTGCAGTTTGTTTTGGAAAAATAAAAAAACCCAGAATTAAAATGAAATTGCCTTAATACCATTTCTAAAATTTTTGCCACATTCTATCATGTGGTAGTTCGAAGCCGCAGGTCGATGTGAGCTCCCGCTGTCAGCCCTAGCTCATGCCAACCTAGCAGTTCGAAAACATGCAAATGTGAGTAGATCAGTAAGCACCGCTTTGGTGGGAAGGTAATAAAGGCGCCCATGCAGCCATGACAGCAACTAGGAGGTGCCTAGTCTACAGACAACAGGCTCTTCGGCTTGGGAATGGAACAAGAGCACCTCCCCATGGCCAGAGTTGAGCACCACCACCAAAAAGCTGGAGATGAACGGGGAAGCCTTCTGTGTATTTGTATGTCTTTGTTATTCAACAGTATTAAAGCATTAAATGTTTGCCTATCTGTGTAAGTTGTAATCCAACAGCAAGGATAGGATTGTGAGGACAAGAATCAAGGCCCAAGAAGCCTCAGCGCATGAGCAGAGAAAGCAAACAGGCTCCTTCAAGATCTGCCCTTTGCTCAGTTACTGTCCTCTAGTCAGGTGTTTTAGGAAAACATATCCTCTATGCAAATATGGACTTGAGACCTAGTAAGATCAAATGCCTGGAAGTACTGAGGTGGAACTTTAGACAGAAATGATGTGAAAGAAGTTGCAGAAGAAGATCCTCTGGCCTCTAACATCAAGTAGCACAGTTACAAGCCCATCTGCACTAGAATCATAGAATCACAGTATCATAGAATCATAGAGTTGGAAGAGACCTCATGGGCCAGCCAGTCCAACCCCTGCCAAGAAGCAGGAAAATCGCATTCAAAGCACCCCCGACAGATGGCCATCCAGCTTCTGTTTAAAAACCTCCAAAGAAGGAGCCTCCACACTCCGAGGCAGAGAGTTCCACTGCCGAACAGCTCTCACAGTTAGCAAGTTCTTCCTAATGTTCAGGTAGAATCTCCTTTCCTGTAGTTTGAAGCCATTGTTCCGCATCCTAGTCTCCAGGGCAGCAGAAAAAAAGCTTGCTCCATCCTCTCTATGACTTCCCCTCACATATTGATACATACATGGTCATCATGTCTCCTCTCAGCCTTCTCTTCTGCAAGCTAAACATGCCTAGCTCTTTAAAAACACAGATTTGTGAGTATATGTGCAGAAAGCAAAGAACAAATAAAAGCTAGTTCCATTTCTGGGGCACCGAATCAAGAAACTGGGATGCGAGGAGAGGACAACACATTGCTTCATTTTTCTTAGACTTTGAAAATCTACAATAGATGAATGGGGATAATTAAGTAAAGCACAACAATTAGACAACAGAATCCTGAATGTTTGAAGTATTTATACTCTTTGTACTTGTGAACTCATTCACATATCCAGCTTAGAGTTATTTGTCATCACCTGTCCTTTTGCTGCCTACACAGGACAAATAGGGTCAATCTATTTGCAAGACAACACATCATACAAAACTAACAATATCCCATAACTACTATGAGAACATGTAGGTTTCTGAAAGCTCCATACTGCTGACCTGAAAGTCCCTTTATAGCAATTTTCTTTAGAATTTTATCCAAAATTTTAATGCAGCTAATTTGAATGTTATTAATTACAGTAGAGTCTCACTTATCCAACATTCGCTTAGCCAACGTTCTGGATTATCCAACGCATTTTTGTAGTCAATGTTTTCAATACATCGTGATATTTTGGTGCTAAATTCATAAATACAGTAATTACTACGTAGCTTTACTGCATATTGAACTACTTTTTCTGCCAAATTTGTTGTATAACATGATGTTTTGGTGCTTAATTTGTAAAATCATAACCTAATTTGGTGTTTAATAGGTTCTCCTTAATCTCTCCTTGTTATCCAACGTATTCGCTTATCCAACGTTCTGCTGGCCCGTTTAGGTTGGATAAGTGAGACTCTACTGTATTGGTTTTAGTCAGAGTAAAGTCATTAAAATCAATGGGATGTACATTAGCCATGACTCAGGATGAATATATATGGCAAAAAATTAATGCAGTTCAACATAATTTTAACAACCATGGCTCAATGCTATGGGATCCTAGGAAGTGTAGCTTTAAACGTTTTTTAACCTTCTCTGCCAGAGCATCTGGTTCCTCACCAAACTACTTCTTCCAGGATTCCATAGCACTGGGTCATGGCAAATAAACTGATGTCAAACTGTATTAATTTTACAATGTAGATGTATTCTCTGTTAAATTGCACTGATTTAAATGCATTTATTCTATGGAGAAAGCCATATACATAAAGTCAAGTGGAATTTCCATAACTCACCGACTGCAGGTAAGCCTACATATTCAGGAGGTATAGGGTTATTGATATATTCTTTAAATGCTAGCCCAAGCTTTCCCTCATTGATTCTGACCAGGAGCAAAAATCATGTTGTCTTCCAGATGTCAACTTCTGATATTCTTTACTTTTCTGCCGGTTGTATCTTAACATATTGGAGGGCTGTAGAATTCACACCCTGGATTTTGATTCAAATTTGACCTTTTGTTATGACTTGCAGCAAGCAACCATTTGTTTGAACCAAAACAATATTCTTCAATATCCTTTTAGGGTGTCCTAACATATTTGCATAGTCCAAAAAGAAATGGCTATTTGTTTTCCACCTTCAGACTTGCTGCCCATTCACTCCTAATTGCTTGCAATGGAAAGTTCAGAAACGTTCTAGTGGTAAACAATGTCAGCAAAAACATATAGACAAATACTATAGTTCTGTTTCCGTGAGGAAGAGAAAGGTCAGTTTGCTTGGGACAAACCTGGCTCAGGGCCTGAAAAGGGGAGAGAGTGTGTTGTTCTGTGAACCAAGGACAGGGAAATGATCCCAGGCAGACGGAATGACTGAACACTGGGCAGTGATGTGGGAAGGACTTCTAGAAGGTAGATACAATGGGCCAAGTGCCCAAAACATCCCAATAAACAGGAGCAGGAACTTAAGGGAAGAATGGGTGGGGACGGAAGACTGAAGGAAAGAAGGAATGTGGAACTGAAGAAAGAAGAGAATTGTGAAGGATAGTATAGGTGAAGTTTGTTTCAGGACTGAAGACTATGTTCTTTTGGCAACAACAAGGTGGGCAAGAACCTGGAAGCTAGAACAAGGTGAACCAGAGAGCTGAGAAGGCAGAATGAGGTGGCAAGTGGAGAAAGGAGAGGTAGGAGGCTGAACCTTGCTCTGTGCTTCCTGGCGTAATCTTAAATCACAGGTTTCCTGGTGATTAGAATATTTGAAAAATGTAAACTACTGAAGATAGCAGGTCATTTGTTTTAAATACCATTTAGTTCTTGAAGACTTGACGTGAAGATCCAATATTTATATGCAAGGACATCAGAAACCTGTAGAATTCTGACTTAATTTGGATGTGACTACCAGTCGCCACCATTACTTTTAATGAGCATGATTAAATAAGCCTCTAACCTTCTGTTTGTGGCTTGTTTGTTGTGGTACCTCGAACCTGGAAATCTGATTTGTCTCCCCAGATGAAACAACATCACAAAACACAATTTGTTCTGGATTTATTTCTTTAGCTCGTTTAGGTAGATAAATCAGATTGCTGGGTTTGGGAGTCATAGTAAACCATGGATGGAAACTCTGTGGTTTGTTTAGATGCTGCCCACAGCAATATGTTTCATCCCATGAACAATATGACAGAAACCTGTCTCGCTATTAGCTCCAAAGGCACCCAACATTTCCTTCAACTGCTCTACTGACCTTCAAGGCAGAGGACATACATGTTGAAAATCTTATATTCATGTTGCCGCTATGATGTCTTTTGACATCCCTGTTCACAGAAAGTTTCTCACAACATTGACTTACAATGATTTGAGAAACACAACCTACAATCTACAGACCCACTAAGAAAATTCAGCAAATGCTACATTCAGCAAATGATAAGAGTAATCCTCTAACCACTGCAGAGTCTACCGTATACCATGCAGCTGTGAACAGTCTACATAGGGACCACCAAATGCAGCATTGCCCAGACACGAATGAAAGAACATGGAAGGCATTGCAGACTAATACAACCAGAGAAGTCAGCTATAGCAGAGCCCTTGATGAACCAACCTGGACACAGAATATTATTTGAGAACACAGAAGTGCTGGACCACTCTGACAACCATCATGTCAGACTACACAGATAAGCCATTGCATACAGGAATGTGGACAATTTCAACAGAAAGAAGGATACATGAAAATGAACCAAATCTAGTTACCAGTATTTAAAAAAACACCAGAATCAAGGCAGTAAATAGAGAACACCACTCAACAACAGGAGAACTCCAGACAGCAAACAACCAAATGCCAGTTAACACCTCCCAAAAAGGATGCCTCCAGGCAACAAAGCCCAGGCTACCTCTATACAGATATTCTCACTGATTTACTTTACAGGTCAAGCTTGCCAACTGCAACATTCACATTTATTTCAAACAGACAAGGGTTCTTTTTCCCACTTTGGAAATTTCACAGATATACATATACACCCCACTTGCCTCACTAGCAACAGAACCTCTGAAGATGCCAGCCACAGATGCAGGCAAAACGACAGGAGAGAATGCTACTGGAACATAGCCATATACCCCAAAAAACGCACAGCAACCCAACATTGCCTTAATTCTTTTTACTTTAAATGACAGTTTTCCATTATTTTTAGGAATCTGTCAGTATTTCAGTAACAATCACAAAACAACACACATCTCCCCAGCACTGAAGGAGATGAGAATCTGCCTGCTTTATACACCTTTACAACACATGACTGGTTGTGCTGTGCCAAGCAAGTCACATTGAACTCTGTTGAATGTAATCCCTATGGCAAACAGAGCCAACAGGAACATAGCTGCCAACCAGTATGTCCTTCCTTTCCCTCCATACCAGCACCTCCTAGGAACTTGACGCAACAGTAAAGTATGAATAGGTGCTATATCATCAAGCCTACCCATCTGTGCCGATTCACAGACAAGAATTTGCCAATATACTTTGTTACTTACACTTATCCTGTTGAACTATAGAAAGCAACAACGCAGCTCGTTGCAAAGAGAGAGAGAGAGTCTAATTCTGCCAAAATTCATCCCTGGAATGTGTGTGCAAAATCTTTCCAGCCTTGGAGAAAAGTGTAATAATGTAGGTGTGTTTCTGTCTGAAGACAGGGAAAGTACATTTACTTTAATGCTGTCTTGCTAACCCTATTCTCATGCACTTGTGGGATTTCAAAGTACATATTAAAGCATCGTGATTTTGTGTTATGCTCCTAGAACTTTGAACTAAATGTCCAAATACAGTAGTCTCGCTTATCCAACCTTCGCTTATCCAACGTTCTGGATTATCCAACGCAGTCTGCCTCTCACCCGGATCCACAGCTGTTTCTCTACGCAGCAAGGACTGAACTTTTTACAGATTTAACTTTCAACAATGTTTTTACTGTAATTTCATTATATTCATTCTATCTTTATTTGTAATCAATTTTTTAGTAGTCAGTGTTTTTATAGTAAATGTTTTCAATACATTGTGATGTTTTGGTGCTAAACTCATAAATACTGTAATTACTACATAACATTACCGTGTATTGAACTACTTTTTCTGTCGATTTGTTGTAAAACATGATGTTTTTGTGCTTATTTTGTAAAATCATAATGTAATTCAATGTTTAATAGACTTTTCCTTAATTCCTCCTTATTATCCAACATTTTCATTTATCCAACGTTCTGCCGGACTGTTTATGTTGGATAAGTGAGACTCTACTGTATAAGGAATAGAGAAAGTTTGCTGGTACCAACAAAAAGCAACTCCTCTGTGACCCCTTCTACACTGCCATATAAAATCCAGATTATCTGCTTTGAACTGGATTTTTTTTTCGTGTCAGGATCGACTTGAGAAACTGCAAGTCGCTTCTGGTGTGAGAGAATTGGCTGTCTGCAAGGACATTGCCCAGGGGACACCCAAATGTTTTGATGTATTTTATCATCCTTGTGGGAGGCTTCTCTCATGTCCCCGCATGAAGATGGAGCTGGAGCTGATAGAGGGAGCTCATTCACGCTCTCCCTGGGTGGGATTCGAACCTGGCAGCTTTCAGATCAGCAACCCAACCTTCAAGTCACAAGGCTTTAATCCACCATGCCATCGGGGGCTCCATAACTGGATTATATGTCAGTATAGAGTCATATAATCCAGCTCAAAGCAGATAATGTAGATTATCTACTTTGATAATCTGGTTTATATGGCAGCGTAGAAGGAGCCTGAGGCTCTTTCTGACTTCCATTATATTCCTATTTAAGCTCTTCTGCGTACCATTTGATTTAGCAGATCTAGTAGGGAGAATCTGGGTGTATAATAGTTACACTACTAGATTGAAACTGTTGAAATCCAGGTTCATTTGTACACTAAGCAATGGAACTCACTGGTGACGTGGGACTACCTCACAAAACTGTTGTGAGGATACTGTGAGGAGCTGAGCTATGAATACCATCTTGAGCTCACTGGATGAAGGGCAGGATATAAATAAAAACAATAAATAATAAATCAGGACCCTCCTCTTTCTGGTGTGTGTTATCACAGGGCAGCTTGCAGGAAGGTTTGTTACCACTTGGTGCGTTCTTTGCTTTCCTTCCCAGGTGCAGCCAAATAGATACATTTACTACTTGTTCCAAGAGTGTACTGTGTAGAACAGAGTTTAGGGAAGTTCTATTTTTTTAGAACCCCGGAACCTGTCTGCTGGGCTAAGGGATGCTGGGAACTGTGATCTCCTTCTGTTCCACTCCAGCAACTCATTCAACCTGGTCTGAGACATTCAGAATGTCTTATTTTGGGCTCAACCTCCACACACACTGAATTCTCGAAATACCCTTCCAAAGAACATCCTGTTAAATTGGCACTGTCATTTTTCAAGTGAGGAGGGGAAAATCGCTTTGTTATTTATGTTTCCAGGATTGACTGGTGCATGAATGCCTCTTGCTCGCCTTCCAAACACAACAATTACAGTTTAGCCATCTTCCCTTACCTTTCCAAAATGGAATAGAACGTAATGATTTGAACAAAGCCGTCTTCTGTCTGGGTCGTTCTGTGAACCCATTCAAAGAGGTAAAGAAGCGGAAAAGAACCTGAAGAACCCCTGACTCAGGAGGAACATCCCAAACAACAATGGCTGTGCTCTCCAAAGGTCCATAAACAAACCTCCATAAGCCAAATTGTCACAAGAAGGTAAAGAAGGATTGAAGGTAACAATGAAAATGGTAAAGAGTTGTGTAGCTCTCTTTGATGTTGCCGCTGTACAAACCAAGCCTGCTTTTGGCAAGGGTCTGAAACTATCATCAATTTCTCTAGATAGCTAAAAAGCTCGCACCCGGGACTCTTATGCACCTCACCAAAGCTTGAGGAAGTCAATGAGTTGCAGTCTCAAAGCCTAACTTTCTCAAGCTCTGCTTTCTATGAAACTCCAGTATCACAAAAGCATTGCCTCATCTGGTGAAATATCCGAAGTCCTCCTTCCATCCTTTGCAAGGTTTGTACCTCCCTTTTCAGGGAATCATTACACTGGCCAGTACACACGTTGGGCCCTCCCACATAGCCCTACATTCCAGAATATCAAGGCAGAAAATCCCACATTATTTGAGTGTGGACTCAGATAATCCAGTTCAAAGCAGATATTGTGGGATTTTCTTCCTTGATATTCTGGAATATAGGGCTGTATGGAAGGGCCCATTGATGCTTCAAATATTAGCCCTGTTTCTGAGAATATTCGACCTTTTGATTCCAAAAATGGAACCAGTTTCCCCCATCA
This sequence comes from Anolis carolinensis, assembly GCF_035594765.1. Taxonomy (NCBI): domain Eukaryota; kingdom Metazoa; phylum Chordata; class Lepidosauria; order Squamata; family Anolidae; genus Anolis; species Anolis carolinensis. The sequence goes on from NC_085846.1 coordinate 40,125,684, forward strand.
GCTCTAGTTCCTGAGAGACGGAACCTTTCCTTGCCCATACAAAGCCATGATAACCATAGAGCCCTTCCATACAGCCATATAACCCAGAATAGCAAGGCAGATAATCCACAATATCTGCTTTGAACTGGGTTATATGTGTCTACACTGATAATCCAGTTCAATGTGGATTTATACAGATGTGTGGAAGGGGTCTAAGAAACAAGTGCTGATGCAGTCTATTCAATGCAATTGTCGGAATCAGAGTCCCAAAGGATACTAGGAAGGGACCTTAAAAAAAACCCAGACATACATATAGAGGTAAAGGTAAAGGTTTCCCCTGACGTTAAGTCCAGTCATGTCCAACTCTGGGGGTTGGTGCTCATCTCCATTTCTAAGCCGAAGAGCCGGCGTTGTCCATAGACACCTGCAAGATCATGTGGCCGGCATGACTCCATGGAGCGCCATTACCTTCCCGCTGGAGCGGTACCTATTGATCTATTCACAATGGCATGTTTTCGAACTGCTAGGTTGGCAGACGCTGGAGCTAACAGCGGGCGCTCACACCACTCCCGGGGTTTGAACCTGGGACCTTTCGGTCTGCAAGTTCAGCATCTCACTTCGCCACTGGGGCTCTCATATAATGGGTTAGGCTATGTCCAACTCCCTCCTCACCACAACAGGAAGCTAAACACTTTTGAAAAGGAAGTGGCATACCTAGAACCACTAAGATGGTTCTAGGTATGCCATGGGGTACTCTTGTTTCCTAACCTAGCACCTGCCCCAAGGTCTTTCAGCACGAGAATCATAGAATCAGAGAGTCGGAAGAGACCCCCCTCCCCAAGGGCCATCCAGTCCAATCCCATTTGCCAAGCAGGAACACACAATGAAAGTATTTCTAGCCTCTTCCACACAACTGTAGAAAATCCATATTGAACTGAATTATATGTCAGTGTGGACTCAGATAAGCCAGTTCAAAGCAGATTTGCGGACTATCTGCCTTGATATTCTGGATTATGTTGCTGTGTGGAAGGGCCCTTTGACAGATCATAGAATCCTAGAATTGGAAGAGACTGCATGGACCATCCAGTTCAAATCCAGTACTATGCAGGAAAAGCACAATCAACACACCTCTGACAAATGGTCACCCAACCCCTGGTTAAGCACCTACAGAAGAGACTCCACCAGTGCCAAACAGCTCTCGAAGGCTTTCATGGCCGGAATCACTGGGTTGCTGTGAGTTTTCCGGGCTGTATGGTCATGTTCCAGAAGTGTTATCTCCTGACGTTTTGTCCACATCTATTGCAGGTTGTAAGGTTGTGACTTCACAACCTCTGAGGATGCCTGCCATAGATGTGGGTGAAACGTCAGAAGATAATGCTTCTGGAACATGGCCATACAGCCTGGAAAACTCACAGCAACCCAGGTATTAAGTTATTCCCAATGTTGAAGTTCAAACTAATCCTACAATTTGAACCCATTGCTCCCTGTCAGTCTCCAGAGCTGCAAAAAACAAAGCTTGCCTTCCTTGTCAATGGGACATCCTTTCAAATATGGCTCTCCTGTTCTTCCTCAGCCTTCTCTTTCCAAGCTGAATATCCCCAGTTCTTTATAGGGCTTGGTTGCTAAATCTTTTACAGGCATGGGCAAACTTCGGCCCTTCAGGTGTTTTGGACTCAAAAAGAAGTCATGCCAGACTAATCTTATCTCTTTTTTAAATAGAGTTACAAACTTAGTAGATGCAGGGAATGCTGTGGATGTAGAATATCCTGATTTCAGCAAGGCTTTTGACAAAGTTGCCCATGAACTTCTTGCAAGCAAACTAGTCAGATGTGGACTAGGAAATGCTACTATCAGGTAGATCTGTAATTGGTTAAGTGACCGAAGCCAAAGGTCATAATGGTTCTTCTTTCTCCTGCAAAAAGTTACCAGTAGAGTGCCGCAGGGTTCGGTCCTGGGCCCAGTACTGTTCAACGTTATTAATGATTTGGGTGAAGGTTTAGAGGGCATGCTTATCAAGTTTGCCGATAACACCAAATTGGGAAGGACACTGAATAGTCCAGAGAACAGGATCAGAATTCAAAATGACCTGTAGAGATTAGAGAGATGGGCCAAAACTAAAACGGATTTCAGCAAAGACACTGAGGCAGAAAAAAATGAAATTCAGAGATACAGAATGGGTGATGCCTGGCTCAACAACAGTCCACGCGAAAAAGATCTTGAAGTCTTCGTGGACAACAAGCTGAACCTGAGCCAAAGTGTGATGCAGCAGCTAAAAAGACCCAATGGGATTTTGAGCTGCATCAAAAGGAGTCTAGTCTCTTGAGCAAGAGAAGTCACGGTGCCCTTGTATTCTGCTTTGGTTAGACCTCACCTGGAATACTATGTCCAATTCTGGGCATCACAGTTCAAAAGAGGTATTGACAAGCTGGAAGATGTCCAGAGGAGGGCAACTAAAATGATCAAAGGTCTGAAAATGAGGAGCGTCTTAAAGAACTGAGCATGTTTAGCCTGCAGAAGAGAAGGATAAGAGGAGACATGATAGCCATGTATAAATATGTGAAAGGATGTCATAAGGAAGATGGAACATGATAAATACTGAAAATAAATACATAAATAAATAAAGGTAAAGGTTTCCCTTGACATTAAGTCCAGTCGTGTCCGACTTTGGGGGTTGGTGCTCATCTCCATTTCTAAGCCGAAGAGCCTGCATTGTCCAAAGACACCTCCGAGGTCATGTGACCGGCATGACTGCATGGAGCACCGTTACCTTCTTTCCAGAGCGGTACCTATTGATCTACTCACACTGGCATGTTTTCAAACTGCTAGGTTGGCAGAAGCTGGGTCTAACAGCGGGAGCTCACCCTGTTCCCTGGATTCGAACTGCCTACCTTTCAGTCAGCAAGGTCAATAGCTCAGCAGTTTAATCCGCTGCGCCACTGGGGGCTCCTAGGAGACATGATAGCCAGCCATGTATACATATGTGAAAGGATGTCATAAGGAAGAGGGTGCAGGCTTGTTTTCTGCTGCCCTGGAAACTAGGACAGAGCAATAGGTTCAAATGACAGAAAAGAAGATTCCACCTGAGCATGAGGAAGAACTTCCTGACTGAAAGAGCTGTTCAGCAGTGGAACTTTCTGCCTCAGAGTGTGGTGAAAGCTCCTTCCTTGGAAACTTTTAAACAGGCTGGATGGGATACTTTGATTGTGCTTTTCCTGGTTGGACTAGATGGGCCAACCCTATTTTCTATGATTTCAACTCCCACAACTCCTAACAGCCGGTGTGGGAATTGTGGGAGTTGGAGTCCAAAACACCTGGCGGGCTGAAGTTCGCCCCTGCCTGTCTCTAGCTCCATTCCTCCAGATCAAGAGGACCCTCGGGGCTCCTCACCCACCTGCAGCTCGCACCAGGCCACTTCCACGGTGGTTTCGGTGTCGAGCCCCTTGTAGACGGTCTTGAAGGAGCCGCGTCCGATCTCGATGTCGAACTTGAGGAAGCGCCCGTCGGGGGACGTGGCCACGGCGCGGGTCTCGGCCTCCTCGGTCTCCTCTTCTTCCTCCCGCTTCGGGGGGCGGCTCTCGGGCAGGGGCAGCAGCGGGGGCAGGCTCTCGTCTCTCGGGGGAGGGCCGCCGTCGAAGCCCCGCAGGCTGATCTTGTAGGCGGAGGGCCGTCGCGCCCGGAGGAACGCCGCCGCCTTCGCCGCCTCGTCGTCGGGCTCCATCGCCAAGTCCACTTTGCCGGGCTGGGCCGGGAGCGCGCCCGGGTCGGGGGCTCGCAGCATGAGCATCGGGCGCGGGATGTGTCAGCCCTCCGAGTGAGGCTCGTCTCCTCGGCCAGGAGAGACTCCTCGGCCCGCCCCCGTCTCCGCCCCGAAGGAACCGAGAGAGAGAGAGACACACACACATATACATACACAGAGAGGTATTCAGGGTCCGCCCCTCGGCTCCAAAGAGCGCCAAGGCCTCCCACGGAACGCCCCCTCCTCTGCTGGGAGTTAACACAGCACATACAACTCAAGCTGCTAAGACAGCCACACTATTGGGAAACATACCTACACTAATCACTATTAGACACAGAACTGCTGGGACTACTCTTAAGACCCTCACACTGCCATATAATCAAAGCAAACGATCCAGATTATCTGTTTCGAACCGGGTTATGAGTCTACACTGCCACATTGTCTGGCTCAAAGCAGTAAAGACTTTATATATTTCAGATTTCAACGTGAATGTCAAAAATACGTACAGTAGAGTCTCACTTATCCAACGTTCTGGATTATCCAACACATTTTTGTAGTCAATGTTTTCAAAACATCGTGATATTTTGGTGCTAAATTCGTAAATACAGTACAGTAGAGTCTCACTTATCCAACGTTCTGGATTATCCAGCGCATTTTTGTAGTCAATGTTTTCAAAACATCGTGATATTTTGGTGCTAAATTCGTAAATACAGTACAGTAGAGTCTCACTTATCCAAGCCTCGCTTATCCAAGCCTCTGGATTATCCAAGCCATTTTTGTAGTCAAGGTTTTCAATATATCGTAATATTTTGGTGCTAAATTCATAAATACAGTAATTACAGCATAACATTACTGCGTATTGAACTACAGTAGAGTCTCACTTATCCAACATAAACGGGCCGGCAGAACGTTGGGTAAGTGAATATGTTGGATAATAGGGAGGGATTAAGGAAAAGCCTATTACACATGAAATTAGGTTATGATTTTACAAATTAAGCACCAAAACATCATGTTATACAACAAATTTGACAAAAAAGAAGTTCAATACGCAGTAATGCTATGTAGTAATTACTGTATTTACGAATTTAGCACCAAAATATCACGGTGTATTGAAAACATTGACTACAAAAATGCATTGGATAATCCAGAATGTTGGATAAGCAAGTGTTGGATAAGTGAGACTCTACTGTATTTGCTTTGAACTGGATTATATGGCAGTGTAGACTCATATAATCCAATTCAGATATTTTCTGTTTTGAACTGGATTATATGAGTCTACATTGCCATATAATCCAGTTCAAAACAGGAAATATGGATTATATGGCAGTGTAGAAGGGGCCTCACTGTTGATTTTTAGTCCTTGTATTGTTTACTCCTTGTTTTCCTACCACTGACATTTTCCCACTCAGGGATTTTTCCCCATTCATTTAGGAAACAAATTAGAAAAGGAAAAAAACAACACAAGAGAGACAACTTTTTAACCTGTATCTATAGTCCCTTCTATACTGCCATATAATCCGGATTATCAAAGCAGATAATCCACATTATCTACTTTAAACTGGATTATATGAGTCTACATCTATATATATAAAAGAGTGATGGCATCACAGCGACCCACAAAACAACAAAACTACAGGCCCCCCAACCTCGAAATTTGACAACACAACCCATCATCCACGCCTCTAGGTTGATATAACAAAAAGAAAAGAAAAATAAAGTCCTAATTAGAGAGAGAGGAATAATTGCTTTTATCCAAATGCTGCCAGTTAGAAGGCTAAGCTCCTCCAACTTGGTCTCCTAGCAATCAAAATAATAATAATAAAAAACACTAAAAAATTAATACAATAAAATACTATAATAACAGAAAATAACTAAAAATAATACAAGAAAATAATAAAATATAATAAATAAAAATATAACTTACAATAAAATTAATTAAAAATGCAAATAAAGTCAAATAAAAGTTACACAACAATTTTTAACCAATACCACCACCACTTTGCCACAGCAACGCGTGGCCGGGCACAGATAGTTACTATATAATCCAATTCAAAGCAGATAATCTGGATTTTATATGGCAGTGTACAAGAGGACCCTTCCACACAGCCATATAACTCAAAACATCAAGGCAGATTATCCACAATATCTGCCTTGAACTGGGTTATACGAGTCCACACTGCCATATAATCCACTGTTGTTGCTTTTTGGGGGATAAATTGTTTTCGTCTAAACTTTTAAAAAACCCCAAAAATTTGTAGATGTGTGAATCCTTCTGAAGCTTCTAGAGATTGACGCCCTGGTTATCTTGTGCATTGTATATAAAATTCAAGTAGATAGCTCTTGTAGTTATTTTTTAAAATGTTGTTTATAAGAACTTTGAAAATTCCTCCAAAATCCGTGCATAAGTGAAACGTTCTGAAATTTGGTGGGCTATCAGCAGTACATGTGTTCTACCATTGTAGCAAGTTTCACTCTAATAGCTTTAAAAATGAGGGTGAAAGGAGCCCCTGAAGCTTCCCCAATTATAGTAATTTATGCATAATTACTGTAACGAAATGGTAACAAAATGTCATTATTCTTGTTATAGTAATGATTTTTTTCACGAACTATATGTTAGATACACTTTAAAAACAAAATGGCAGCACCTCCAAGTTTTGTAATGACTTTCGAACCATTTTGCTTTGTGGATCGCACTTCCCTACGAAGAACCCTATGAATCCCACCAAACTTGGTATACCCTTCATGACCCAGTTTAAAAGATTGGCAGAATTTTTTTTGGGGGGGGGGGGCAGCTGTTAGAGAATGATGAGTCCATGATGGATCTGGATCAAACATTGTGCACCACCCTGTCATTATTCAACTTAAAATACTGGTGAGATATGGAGGGGGGTGATAGGGGATGAAGGGAGTTGGAGTCCATCCCTATCCAGAGAGCCATGCAATTCTCATCCATAACCAAAGGTGCAGCTCTCCTAACTGGTCACAAGGCTCAGACAACTATCCAGGCAGCACACCTCAAACCCCTTTACCTTTCACTTATGAAAGTTGCAGCCCAACAAGAAAACTGAGCTATCTGGCTAGTTGGGAGGAGAGCCAGCTAAGAGCCAGGTCTGGGGCTGATGAGAGATGCAGCCAGATGTGGGGCTGATGGGTGTTGCAACCCATCAGTTCCATTGCACTGGAGCCCCTGGTGGCGCAGCGGATTAACCACTGAGCTGCTGAACTTGCTGACCAAAAGGTCGGTGGTTTGAATCCAGAGAGCGGGGTGAGTTGCTGCTGTTAGCCCCAGCTCTTGCCAACCTAGCAGTTCGAAAACATGCAAATGTGAGTAGGGAAGGTAACGGCACTCCATGCAGTCATGCTGGCTACATGACCTTGGAGGTGTCTACGAACAACGCCAGCTCCTCAGCTTAGAAATGGAGATGAGCACCAACCCCCAGAGTCGTACATGACCTGACTTAATGTCAGGGGAAAATCTTTACCTTTACTACTCATTGTACTATGTAACAAAATTTGGGGAAAAAATCTGTTCCTGGTTAGAAAGTGTTATTTTCTGTTTAATTGTGCAGTACTTACTTTGAAAGTAGTTCTTATGCTCCAGAAACTTTGTTTGTGTGGCTGTTACAAACTGTGTTGAAGTGGATGAGACTCGATGACATATTTGTTAAAAACTATAGCAAAAATGTGCTGCAGGATGTCCCACAAAAACAAAGTTTTGGCTGTTTAATACACTTTCCCCTCTTTTTATGAAAGAAGCAATTAGAAAATGACATTTACAACCCAGGAACAAAAACTGTGCTATATAGTGTTATTATTTAACATTTATTATGATTTCTGTAAGTTTCAAAGGGGACAAAAGCTCAGGTTTCCAATGGTGGCGGGAAGTGCTTTAATGCCCCAGTCCTGTGTATTGTTGCCAACACGAATGACGCCAACGAGGGCCAACAGTGTGTGCTTATGATCGTCATTGTGATAATAACATGTGTTGTGTGTCGGGTTTTACAGCGCCTTGTTTGGGAGACTGTAAAGTAATAGGAGTGTGTTTGTGTGTCTTCCTTGCAGCGCCTGGCACTCTCTCTCTCTCTCAATCTCTCTCGCTCTCTGGCGGGAATTCTTAATTTGTGGGCAATAAGGCTATGAAAGGGCTCCTTCTGAGGAAAGTTATGGACTCTTCCCCCCTGAGGGGAGCGAATTAAACACATACATACAGCATACAGTCAGCAAATAAATGTCTTTTCGGAAATGGCTTTCTTTTATTTAGGATCAGTGGCAGACTGGGTCTAAAAATATTGGTTGCCAGGAGACAAAGGGGGCCTACCCACAACTATAAGGATATCCTTTAATTTTCATAAGAAATAAATAAAAACACATAAATGGGTGAAAGTTATTATTGAAATTATTGAGAAATCAATGTGTAATTGGATAGTATGTACATTGCACATATTATTGGCAGGATACAGTAGATACTAAATGTACATACAATCATGTTTAAGGCCAAGCTGACATCCTGGCCAGGCTGCTGCTGCATAGGCTGCATCTACACTGAAGAATTAATGCAGTTTGAGAGCACTTTTAACTGCCATGGTTCAGTGCTATGGAATCCTGGTGTTTTACAAGGTTTTAATAGTGGTGGGCCTCACCAAACTGCAACTCCCATACTTACACAGCATTGAACCATAGTAGTTAAAGCTCTGTCAAACTGTATTAATTTTATAATGTGGATGCACCCAGAGGCTGGGTCTATACTGCCCTATATCCCAGGATCTGATCCCAGATTATCTTCTCATTCCAGATTATCTGACAGTGTAGACGCATATAATCCAGTTCAAAGCAGATAATCTGGGATCAGGTCCTGGGATACTAGATACAGTCTAGATACAACCTTAGACTGGCCTGGGATGAAAGAATTATGGGGGTCCCTTGAAAAGACTATTGGTTTCATTGTAAAAATTCATTGTGATAGAAATATATTTGAAGCAACAAGAAAGAAAAAAAGCAAAATATCATTATTGTAATCAGTCACACATCTTGGCCCCCTTGGCTAACAGTCTAAGGCTGGATCTACACTATACCCCAGAATCTGATCCCAGATTATCTGCTTTGAACTGGATTATATGAGTCTACACTGCCAGATAATCTGGGATAAACAGATAATCTGGGATCAGATCCTGGATTATAGGGTAGTGTAGATCCAGCCTAAGGCCCCTTCCACGCTGCCATATAATCCAGATCATCAAAGCAGATAATCCACATTATCTGCTTTGAACTGGATTATATGAGTCAACACTGCCATATAATCGAGTTCAAAACATATAATCTGGATTTTTATGGCAGTATCAAAGGGGCCTAAGCAAGGACAAAGGAAACAATCCTGTTTGCGCTTCGTTGGGACTAGTGTTTGGAAACGTTACCTTTTTGGACCATAGCTCCCCACAAATTGGGGGTTCTAGAAGTTATATTCCAAAAAAGTAACTTTTTAACACTGGGCAAGGAAGTAACACTGAACACCATGGGGCTTTGTTCTGGTTAGTAAATACACATTGCTTGGGCTGCATAACTTTACTGCAGACTCCGTAAAGGGAGAGTGGGGTATAAAAGTGACAGATCAATACAGGTGCAAGTCATGTAAGCAGGAAAGGCTCCAAGACCAAGTGACAACTGCCTTGCTACTGCATTTCACTGGAACTCTACTTTTAAGCTTTCTCCGTTGAATTTACACCCAAGAAAAGCCTCAGACAAATGCCATTAAGAAATGCCAGGGGAGCTAGATTTCCGGGAACATTGGCTGGATTCAGTTTATTTGGGGGCATGAAGACATTTTTTTTTCTTTCCACTTTTTCTCTCAACCAACTGTCTGTTGAACCTGTTGTATTTTTAGCCCTCCTGCTAAGCTTGGTTCACTTGTTTGACTTATTTGTGGCTGCTTGTTCTACATTGCGGAGGAAGAGGTGCACCTCATATTGGGGCAAGTCATTGATATTTTTAAAATCATCGCCTCTGTTTTGGGCCCTTGGTTTTCCACACCAGTTTGCACTGGTGGAGTTGGGTTGGTGTATATGTTATTCAGATCGCTTTTTTCCCCAAAATCCTTCCAGGCTTCCAAAATGTGGCTGTTTGCCATTCTGTGATGCTAAAGGATCCTGGATCATGTAGGTTGTTGATAACAATGCTTCCTTTTATAGGTATATGATTTGAAGCATAAGAATGTGGTTTAGCATTTAGCATTTCTTTTAGTATACATTTCTAAATACGCACAGTATTTGAGGAAGATCTCATCACCACATTCCTAATCTTCTGCTTTAATATGGAACAGACAGAGGTTAACTATAGCCCCTTCTACACTGCCATATAATCTGGATTATCAAATCAGATAATCCACATTATCTACTGTGAACTGGATTTATATGAGTCTATACTACCATATAACCCAGTTCAAAGCAGATAATCTGGATTTTGTATGGCAGTGTAGAAGGAGCCTTGAGTTCTCCAAAATCTTGCCAATAAATCACATTAGCCTATCCAAGATGGTACGGTTTTTGAATGACATGGTCCCATTTGGAGGCTGCATGCCTGAGGATGGAGAGGCTTATTGTCAGGAGGCCACTGGGTCACAAACTGGCTGCAAATATGAATACAATAATGGTATGAAACAGTTGTTCTCAGCTTTTGTTGGGCAATTGAAATTGAGCAATTTAGGGTAGTCATGGATAGTAAAATCTGGACCGCAGATAGCGAAACCCATGCCGTGAATACAGAGACCTGTTAAGCAGGAGACCTGCATTGGCTGCGGGCTCTCTGTGGATCCGTGCCTGGTGAGACCAAGAAGCTATAATTCCAATGTTTCCAAATCAAAAGATCTCACCAGTTGAAGAAGAAAGCCACCAAGGTATTTTATTTCAATCCAGCTAGAAAGGCTGACAGCTCGCGGTAAGCCGCTAAAGGAAGTTGAGATACTTGACATAGGCAAAACAGACATTTTTATGCAGGGAATCTTTTGTTTTTCTCATTCATGCTCCAGCTGGAACCAGCTTCACGCTGATTGGAGAAGCCGGCATTGACGTCTCCAAGGATTTCCTTGGAGAGGCAGGACTGCGGTGCCTACCAGCCAATCAGACAGCGTTCCTCACTTCCGATGCAGATTTTGCTTGCCATTGGTTGACCGGGGGGGGGGGGGGGGGGGGAGGGGGGAGAGAGAGATGGTCCAGGAGACAAAGGAGTAAACAGTGTTTCCTACCATTTGAACCCATTGCTCCTATTCCTAATTTCAAGGGCAGCAGAAAACAAATCTTCTCAGTCTTCCTTATGACACCCTTTCACATATTTATACATGGCTATCATGTCTCCTATCAACCTTTTCTTCTGCAGAATAAACGTACCCAGTTCTTTGAGACGCTCCTCATGGGGCATGGTCTCCAGACCTTTGATCATTTTAGTCACCTTCCTTTGGACAACTTCCAGCTTGTCAATAACTCTTTTGAATTGTGGTGCCCAGAATTGGACACAGTGTTCCAGGTGAGGTCTAACCAAAGCAGAATACAAAGGCATCATGACTTCCTTCGATCTAGACACTGTACTCCTTTTGATGCAGCCCAAAATCCCATTGGCTTTTTAGCTGCTGCATCATACTGTTGGCTCATGTTCAACTTGTTGTCCATAATGACTCCAAGATCTTTCTTACCCATCCTGTATCTTTGCATTTCATTTTTTCTGATTAGTGTAGTATCCTACATTTGTTCTTGTTGAAATGCATTTTGTTAGGTTTGGCCCAGCTCTCTAATCTGTTACGGCCATTCTGATCCTGTTCTCTGAGTATTAGCTATCTCTCCTAATTTGGTGTCATCTGAAAACTTGATAAGTAAACTGTCTAAACCTTCATCCAAGTCATTAATAAATACTGGGCCCAGAATCGAACCCTGCAGCACTCCACTAGTCACTTCTTTCCAGGATGAAGAGGAACCATTGGTGAGCACTCTTTGGCTTCAGTTACTTAACCAATTACAGATCTACCTAATAGTAGTATTGCCTAATCCACATCTGACTAGTTTACTTGCAAGAAGGTCATGGGAGACTTTGTTGAAGACCTTACTGAAATGAAGATATGCTACATCCACAGCATTCCCTGCATCTACCAAGCTTATAACACAGCATTTGGGTGTAAGAATCATTTGGCCCAAGATGCATGGTTATGGAGTGATCCAAGAAATGACCTTGGGAAGGTTGTAGAGCATAAGAAGAAGTGAGAGCATAAGAGTCTTTCTGGTAACTGGTCAACTTCACCAGGAAGGTTCTGCTCAGGCTTCTTAAACAGTGTATATTGACTGGTGGAAGGGAGAATGACACAAGGATTTTGGCTAGATAAGGTGTGGGAGGGTTTAACAAGGTGTCGGGTACATTGGCATTGAGAAAGGGGTTAAGGAAATAGGAGAAGATTGAGTGAGAACAAACTGGCAATGAAGGTTAGTTAAAGCTATGGTAAAGCTATGGTTAAGGCTATGGTATTCCCTGCATAGTTAAAGCTATGGTATTCCCCGCATAGTTAAAGCTATGGTATTCCCCATAGTAACCTATGGATGTGAGAGCTGGATCATAAGGAAGGCTGAGCGAAGGAAGATAGATGCTTTTGAACTGTGGTGTGGAGGAAAATTCTGAACATGCCTTGGACTGCAAGAAGATCAAAACAGTCCATACTCCAGGGAATAATGCCTGGCTTGTCACTGGAGGAAAGGATATTAAAGGCAAAGATGAAGTACTTTGGCCACATAATGAGAAGACAGGAAAAGCTTAGAGAAGAGAATGATGCTGGGGAAAATGGAAGGAAAAAGAGGGTTCGACCAAAGGCCAGATGGATGGATGTTATCCTTGAAGTGACTGGCTAGACCTTGAAGGAACTAGAAGTGGTGATGGCCAACAGGGAGCTCTGGCGTGGGCTGGTCTATGAGGTCACAAAGAGTTGGAATTGACTGATTGAATGAATGAATAAATAACAAGGAGTGAGAATAGAAAAGTGTTTTGTCACTGAAATAACAACCCTGAAGGCAAGAAATGCTAAAAGTTGACTTTTCCTGGGTTTTACATCAACCTTATTCCAGAAATGAATCTTTGTCTCCCTAATGTCCTCTTAACACTACAGTTCCAATTCATAACAGATAAACACTTGGCAGAGGTGGGATCGGGTGATATGACTAGGAATACGAATTATGAGACCAAAAAACTCACAGTGTAGAAAGAGGAGAACCAATTATAGCGACTGAATATTGTTTTATTGGCTAATGTTGCACAGCTTGGAATATTTACTATTGAGATCAAACCTACCAGAACTTCTCCCCAGGAGCCATGCTGGGGATTGTCGTCCAATAAAGCATTGTAATACTAGCCAAGTGCTTTCCTGTTGCGCCTCGTAAGAGAACATTTCCCCAAGTCAGACTTCTGCCACCATATCTCCTTTTGTGTGAGATGGAAACTTTTGCTTACTTAGTCACATTATCTTTCTTGGCAATATTCAGGTTTGGAAAGCATGAGAGGAAGGTGGGAGAATGCCCTCTTTGGTGACTAAAGAAATGAGTAGATCAGAACTACCTGGAATAGGAGGCTATATAGTGGGCGACATGTAGCCATCACTCTTAGGAACCCCCACTGATCTTCCCATATCTCCAGAAAACATCCCGTCATTAAAAATAATTAAGCAACAAAACTTTGAAAGCCTGAAGATTAGTTAGCCATCTTATTTGGGGAGTGTTTCCATCCCAGAAGATTCGTCACAGTAGGTCAAAAGGTAACTAGAAATGAAAAATCATTTCTGCTTGCCAAAATGATGGCTGGGACAGTATAGCTCCAGAGCTCTGGAAGAATATACATTATATTATGGGATGTATACACTCTTTCCTTTAGGCAGATGATGTGTCTCCAAGTACAACTGATCACCAGCATTGTCTTAGAGCAGAGCCAGCAGCCAGCATGGTATAGTGATTTGAGCATTGCACAGGGAGTGCATCTACCCTTTAAAATTAATGCCTCAATCACTACTTATTGGGCCAGGCTAGCACAGCAGGTTAAGCACCAAGCTATAGAAGATCCCGCTGTCAGCCCAGCTTCTGCTCACCTAGCAGTTCAAAAAAACAATGTAAGTAGATAAATAGGTACTGCTTTGGCAGGGAGGTATAAAGCTGGCAAAATCTGACCAGGAAAGGCATCCATGGACAGGCTCCTCGGCATGGAAAATGAAATAACAGCACCTCCCCATGGCTGAGTTGAGCACAGCCAGATGCTGGAGATTAAAAGAGTGTAGCTTTGCCTCTGTTTATGTACTGTCATTTGTATAATGGCATTGAATGTTTGTCATTTATGTACCTGTAATTTGCTCTGAGTGCCCTTGGGGAGACAGAGTGGAATATAAAGTATATTATTATTAAAGTATATTACTCAGAGTCATCTGATTTCCTTCCTGCCTCTGATATATAGCATAGATATTTGGTGTTCATTGGCGGTCCCCTATTCAGCTACTAACCAGGCCTGATCTTGCATAGTTTTCAAGGTCAGATGGGATTTTCATGAATTTCTAACTTCCTTTCCTACATGAGGGTTAAAAGACAAATCCTTTGTGGAAAAGTTTCAGAAAATCCAGCAACTCTTAGCCATGTAATATTAGCCCTATCCATAGCACACACACACACTCCACTTGTTTCACTGCCAACAGAACTTCTGAGGATGCATGCCGCAGAGGCAGGTGAAACATCAGGAGAGAATGCTTTTAGAACATGGTCATACAGCCTGAAAAACTCAGAGATTCTAGCCATGAAAGCCTTCGACAAGACAAAGAAAAGTTACTCTTGTAGATTGCATCTCTGAGAATTCTGCCAGCAAACATGACCAGAGCTTAAGCCAAAGCACCAGTTTTTCCATGCTCTCACAAGCCAACTCCTACTCTAAGAAGGAATGTATATGGAAACACCAGCAAGACTTGCTTGACACTTTTATAAGTAGAGAGTCTGGGGGGAAAAACACAGAACAAGGATACTGCCATGGATTTCACCAGTACAGCGACAACACTATATCATGGTGAACAAACCCATTTTTATCCTGGTTTGCAGTTCAACCTTCACTGTAAGCTGTCAATATAATCAGATACAATGTTTTAATGAGATGTAAGAAAATCCCATTGTGCCCTATCCAGTACTGTTATCCAGTGTTGTTTTAAGTGACTAGGTTCGTTTACTGTGGAAATGAATGACGCACATATCACTAACATATGCCAAGGTGCCTGGTCCATTCGTAACCACACCTTCAAGAGCATCAAATGTACCGTGCGCTGTTCATTTCCCAGAAGGTCCAAGCTTTGGATGTTGGCCAGCCCTTGTGACTTACAGCCATTTCAGGGACCAACAAACAGGTGTGTGCCACTTCTCTTTGGACTGGCATGAATTCCTTCAGTTTACGAATGGGAACAGTAGGCTTTTGGCATAAGTGCAAGCAAAAAGATTTTTTTTCTTCCTCCTCATGGTAAGCTTTTCTCGCTTTGTTTAATTGCTGATGGAACTATTGACTCAAAACACACAGCAACTATGGCTGAGATTAATTTCCTTTCCCCTGAGGTCAAGTTTTTTTTCTGCTTCATGATAAGAGGTAAGAAGAACGAGGGAGGCAGTCACAAGCTGGACACGTTGGCCTGTTCTAACTCAAATTTGCACTGTTATGGCAGGAGACACAGTCCATTTCACATTTGCCAATGGGCACGGATTCGTGCACTGCAGAACTGATCCAAGGGGAACTGATCTTCAGAACTGCCTGAAGGTTGCCATAACTGGAATACCTGGCCAAGATCCAGCAGAGGAGTTTCATGGCAAAATGATACATTAGTGTACATTGCTATGGATGCACTATGCTTCATAGATATAGTTTACATAACTATGGGTGGACACTGCTTCATATGTATACCATTTATAACCAGTGATTACTTATATCACACCATTTAAAGTACTTGGGATGCACTTAACAAAGCCTTAGGACACTTGTAGACAGCACTAATTCACAGGTTTTAAATAGGGGAAGAAAATCCCAGGACTTCAGAAGAGATCCACATACAGACCTGTTAATCCTAGAATTTCTGCCTCTGTTGTCCAGACTTGCTGCTTTGTTCTGAGATTTAGAGGCTCAGAAGATGATCACCACAGGACTTCCGCTGGAAACCTTGGCAGCTTTATTTAAAGCCCCGGGATGCAGATATATGGATATGCGGATATACAGATCTCTGCAAAAGTCTCATTTTTTTGACTTGGCCAAAACATTTCATGAAGTATCTGCCACACAAATAAACCTCATGGGATAGGACCACTTCTGCCCAAGTCAGTATTGCACAATGAAACAGGAACACACACTTCTAAGTCGTGAACAAAACTTTGTCATTACTGAATGACAAATGAACAAAACGTTGTCATTTTTAGAGCCTGGCTACCTGACTATCTGTCCAGACAGATTTGGTTGTGTACTTGTGGCATGGAACAATAGGGTGCTGTTTCTGGGTTATACATGGCTGTTTCTGTTAGTCACCTGCATGACCTTGGCTCTCAGTATTTACATTCCTCTCCAGCACATCCATGTCCCAACAGGCAGTAGTAAGGTTTTGCCTTTTACTAAACTGTACCCGTGTTATCAGCATACACCCAGTGAGGAATCAACATGTATAACCCGGCAACATCATCCTGTTGTTCCTGGCACAAGTACATCACGAAACCTGTCTGCATAGATGGCCACACAACAAGGTCTGACTAATTACAGTAATGATGACATTCTGTTCTTGGTTTGAAAGTGTCTGTTCCTGTTTCATTGTGTACTATTTAGTGTGAAAGTACTTGTTTCACCGCAGGAACTTCATTTTTCTGCCACAAATTTCATTAAGCAGGTGAAAGACAAAATTCCTTTTCCCAGGACAAAGTTTGTTTCTTCTACTCAAGTGTCACAATCAGGAACAAACATCTAAAATCCAGGAACAAACCCAGATAAAAAATTCAGTGATTTCCAATTGCAGGGACATACAGACATGCAAAGAATCGGCTAAAAACCGCAATATTCCCGCATCTGGAAATGTCATGGGGTTTTTTTTTGGGGGGGGGGGGTTGATTTTTTTTTAAAAAAATTGCCTTTTGTAGCGGTTGCTTCCGGGTTTAAAGGGAACGGCGTCTGGCCACCCTCCTGATTGCTGCGGGAGCTCCTGGGATAAAGGTACTGTCTGGATGGGCCCTTAAAAAGGATATTATTTTGATAATGTCTGCACTATCAGAACTCTGCCTATGCAGGACATGACCCTTGTGCAATGCTCTATAAAAGCACAGCCATTATCATAAGGAAACTTTATGCCAGTATATGTCATCAGTATGACTCTAGTCTCAGTTCCATTGGTGTAAAAAATCATTTAGCAACTTGAGAAGGCACTCTACTCATGCTCCAGAAAGCTGCTGCTGTTGTTATGTTTAAGGACTGAGTCCTGGCATCAGACTTGTTCCACTTTCAAGAGCTCTGCCTCATATTAAATCCTGAATTAATCCCTTTGAAAAAATGTCAAGAGTGAAAAAGGTGCATCTATTGACATATCAAAGCCCTGTATAATTCTGCTTGCTCACAGAACTCGGTGGAATTTTTGTAAGGGAGGTTATCACTTAACTGCACTAGCCGTTCATAATCTGAGTGGGAAAGTAGTTTTATTGATCCAATCTACTTTTTAAACACTGGTGTAAGCTTTTGATGAAAAATCTTGAATGACGTAGATGTCTGTGTAGTTTTTAAAGGCTCTGTGTGATCATCTTTTAAACACTATGTCAGGACGGTCAATGTGTGCCCTCTTCAGATTTTTTGAAAAAGGAATAAAAGCCGGGTTCTTCATCACATTTCTTTTCAACAAACCGATGTCTTAGTCAGACACTGAATAACTGCATCATTGTTGGACTGCAATTCCCATCAACCAGAGGCAACATAACCAAGGGTGAAGGATCATCAGCAAATTCTCAGGGAAGGACATAGGCCCCGATTATATTGTCATACTAGCTGTGCCCAGCCATGTGTTGCTGTGGCATTGTCTGGTGGTGTCTGTATTTTATAGGCAGTGTGGAAGAGGCCTAAGTGAGGCCTAACTTTGCCTGTCCCCTGGGCTGAGTGGGTTGCTAGGAGACCAAGTGGGCAGAGCTTAGCCTTCTAACTGGCAGCAATTGGATAAAAACAATTATTCCTCTCCCTCTAATTAGGACTTTATTTTTCTTTTCTTTTTGTTGTATCAAACGAGAGACATGGATGAAGGGTTGTGCTGTCAATTTTTGAGGTTGTGCGGTGTTTAGTTTTGTTGTTTTGTCGGTCGCCAGGATTCCATCACTCTTTTATATATATAGATAGATAATCCAGATTATCAAATCAGATAATCCATATTATCTGATTTGAACTGGATTATATGAGTCTATACTGACAAATAATCCAGTTCAAAGCAGACAATCTGGATTTTATGTCAGTGTAGAAGGGGGCTAGGACTTCAGTTATTATATATGTTATGTTGTCACAATGTATAGCCATGATATATTTTGCTGGAACTTCATACTTGTTCATTCCTACCTATTTTTCTCACTGTTTCCCTAGCAATATGCTCTTTGCTCTTAATGTCTGTTCTCAATGTAACTTGTCTCTAAGGCCCCTTCCACACAGCTGAATAAAATCCCTCATTTTCTGTTTTGAACTGGAATATGTGGCAATGTGGACTCAAATAACCCAGTTCAAAGCAGATATTGTGGGTTATTCTGCTTTGATATTCTGGGATATATCTCTGTGTGGAAGGGCCCTGAGCATGTCAAGTGTTTGGAAGAGAAGGCTTACCATACATCTCAGGCATATTCTGTTTTGAAATTAAATGAATATTTTCCTACCTCCATCATACACTCGCTAACTATCTGTTTTATTCAGGAGTTTTCAAGGCCCTTCCACACAGCCCTCTATCCCAGAATGTCAAGGCAGAAAATCCCACATTATCTGAGTGTGGACTCAAATAACCCAGTTCAAAACAGATATTGTGGGATTTTCTACCTTGATATTCTGGGATATAGGGCTGTGAGGAAGGACCCTCAGTTGATTTGCCATCATATTGTAGAGAGTTGTTCTCGCCCACTGTCCTGCCTTCATTTTTTTTGTAAAAAGAAACACCTCCTCTCCTGGACTATGATTTTGGTTCCTGGGTTGTAAATGTCATTTCCTAATTGGTACTATCATAAACACATGGCAAAAGTTTATTAAACTGTAAAAACTTTGTTTTCGCAGGAGAGACATCCTACTATAGCACATTTTGCTCCAGCTTTTCAATGACTGAATATCTTGTAGAGTCTTCACTAATGTAACATAGTTTGTGGGCAAAAAAAGAAGTTTCTGGAGCACAACGACTTTCAAAGTAAGGACAATTAAACAGGAAATAACACTTGCAAACTAGGAACATATTTTCATTTTCATTATTATTACTAGCTGTACCCGGCCACGCATTGCTGTGGCCCAGTCCAGTTAGAAAAAAAAATCTGGGCGTCCCCTGAACAACATCCTTGGAGGGAGGGAGGAGGGAGGGAAAAGGACGGGTACCAAGGTGCCTCTGGCCATGAGCAGAGCGCTCTCTCTCTTACAGGCCTGGTCCAACTTGAGTCTTCCTTCCAAGTATTTTCAGCTCCCACCATTCCTAACAGCCTCAGGCCCCTTCCTATTCCTTTTCCCTTTCTTTTTCTGCTTAAGCAGCTGAATACCTTCTCTCTCTGTTGGGAGAGGCTCTTGTGAGGGAAAAAAGACTTGAGGAATCAGTTCTCCTAGTGCTGGGTGGCCCTGCCCACACCGATTGCTAAAGGGTAAAGACTGCTTGGCTATTGCTTGCATCGTTGCTAAAGGGAGGGACCATCTGTTACGACGGTTGCTAAGGGTGGAGGTGACTGATTGGCCATTGCTTTGGGGTTTGTTTTTACCTTTCTCTGGTGGGTTAGGTTTGTGAGAGTAGGCTTAAAACACTCGCCAGGTTGAATTCTATGTTGTGTCCAAATTTCATAGCCATCAGTAGAATAGTCTGAGAGATATGATGTCCCTAACAAACGGACATTATATTTTTATTTATACTAGCTGTGCCCGGCCACGCGTTGCTGTGGCTTAGTCTGGTGGTGTTGGTCAGTCTACATTAGGTTGTATTGATGCTGTGACCTCCACCCTTCTTTATACTCACATTAGTAGTAGTATTTGAAGTCTGTTACCTTCTTCAATTTTTGTGTTGATTGATAATTGCTTGAGATCCGTGTTGTCTTTGGTTTGTTGTTAATTGTAATGTCTGATTCTGCTGAGTGCGGTTTATATTTTTATTGTGGTACAATAGTCTTTTTTTTTTGTTTTGCCTGTGTAGGTGTTTATTATTGTTGTTGTTGTTGTGATTATGAAGGTTGGATGTTAGATGCTACTGTATTGTTTTTTGGAGGCCCAGTTTAGCACTGACTGGCCTCTCAGCCTCAGTGCCTGGCTGTTTCTTGCCTGTGATGGTGTTGATTCTTATTGTTGTTGTTGTTGTCATTGTTATTATTGTAATTGTTTTTTTGGAGGCCAAGTGTGAATGTAGGGATTGGGGAGGTGGATGAGTTGTGTTGTCAAATGTTGTATTTGTTATAGTCACAATGCGTTGTTGTGAGTTTTGTGGGTCTGGATTGTGGTTTTGTGGTGTGGTTGTGTTGTTACAACTGAGAGGCAAGGCTTTTGTGTTGTGTTGCGAAGTTTTGTATTTCTGGGTCGTTTAGTTGTGTGCCAAGTTTTGTATTTCTGGGGCGTTTAGTTGTGTTGTTATAGTCACGATGCATTGTTGTGAGTTTTGTGGGTCCGGATTGTGGTTTTGTGGTGTGGTTGTGTTGTTACAATCGGGAGGGAATACTTTTGTGTTGTGTTGCCAAGTTTCGTATTTCTGGGGCGTTTAGTTGTGTTGTTATAGTCATGATGCGTTGTTGTGAGTTTTGTGGGTCCGGTGTGGTTTTGTGGTGTGGTTGTGTTGTTACAACCGGGAGGCAAGGCTTTTGCATTGTTTTGCCAAGTTTTGTATTTCTGGGGCGTTTAGTTGTGTTGTTATAGTCATGATGCGTTGTTGTGAGTTTTGTGGGTCCGGATTGTGGTTTTGTGTTGTGGTTGTGTTCTGACAACTGGGAGGCAAGGCTTTTGCATTGTGTTGTCAAATTTTGTATTTCTGGGGAGTTTTGTTGTGTTATAGTCACGATGCGTTGTTGTGAGTTTTGTGGGTCCAGATTGTGGTTTTGTGGTGTAGTTGTGTTGTTACAATCGGGAGAAAAGGCTTTTGTGTTGTGTTGTCAAGTTTTGTATTTCTGGGACGTTTAGTTGTGTGCCAAGTTTCCTATTTCTGGGGAGTTTAGTTGTGTTGTTATAGTCACAATGCATTGTTGTGAGTTTTGTGGGTCCGGATTGTGGTTTTGTGGTGTGGTTGTGTTGTTACAACCGGGAGGCAAGGTTTTTGCGTTGTGTTGTCAAGTTTTATATTTCTGGGGCGTTTAGTTGTGTGCCAAGTTTCGTATTTCTGGGACGTTTAGTTGTGTTGTTATAGTCACGATGCATTGTTGTGAGTTTTATGGGTCCGGATTGTGGTTTTGTGGTGTGGTTGTGTTGTTACAACCTGGAGGGAAGGCTTTTGCGTTGTGTTGCCAAGTTTCGTATTTCTGGGGCGTTAGTTGTGTTGTTATAGTCACGATGCGTTGTTGTGAGTTTTGTGGGTCCTGTGTGGTTTTGTGGTGTGGTTGTGTTGTTACAACTGGGAGGCAAGGCTTTTGCATTGTGTTGCCAAGTTTTGTATTTCTGGGGCGTTTAGTTGTGTTGTTATCGCATGATGCATTGTTGTGAGTGTTGTGGGTCTGGATTGTGGTTTTGTGGTGTGGTTGTGTTGTTGTAACCTGGAGGCAAGCCTTTTGCATTGTGTTGCCAAATTTCGTATTTCTGGGATGTTTAGTTTTGTTGTTATAGTCACTGCGCCCGCAACTTTATCCTTTTATATATATAGATATATGATGATTCAGAGCTGAGTATGTTTAGCCTGCAGAAGTGAAGGCTGAGAGGAGACATGATAGCCATATACAAATATGTGAGGGGAAGTCATAGGGAGGAAGGAGCAAGCTTGTTTTCTGCTGCCCTGGAGACACCACCTGCTGGGCCACCCGGTGAGTGCTGGGCCGCCCGGTGCTCGCCAGAGCACTGGGCAGAAGGGGAAGGCCTCGCCAGGAAGGCCTCGCCAGGAAGGCGATTGGCAGCCTATCTGCTCTGCAAAGCCCCGAACGCCTTCCTGGCGAGAAGGAAGGTGTTCGGGGCTTTGCGGAGCAGAAAAGCGCCACTTCTCTGCTCCCCAAAACGACGACCTCGGCTCCTTCCTTGCGGAGGGAAGCACGGCAGCGGAGGCAGGCCGCAGGAGACAGGAGTTGCCTCGATGGTGCCCCCAACAAGATGGCGCCACAGGCAACTGCCTAGTTGGCCTGGTGGTTGAACCGCCTCTGGCCCCAGGTGTGAACCAGCTATCAGCCAGGAAAGGCTAAAAAACATAGAGGCACTGATTGCTCAAACTCAAATAGACATTTTTGGGACTCTTCCTTTATTCTGTCATGCCTGGGACTGGACCTAGAGATTACCACCTTTTGTCCCTTGCATCCTGATTCTTCATCTCCATAATCCCACCATTGGCCCACCCAGGTGACCAATGTCCTGGGATCTAGAACTTAAGCTCCCCAAATACAGACTAGCCTTCCTGAAGAACTCCCTCCCTCACCCAGGGAGACACCTCCAAGCATACACAACAACAACAACAACAACAACAACAACAACAACAACAACAGTCCCTCCCCCTGACCAATCAGGAGCGGAGGCACAGCCAGCCAGCCCCTGCACTCAGCCAGACTGGGGTAGGAAAATTAAACCAAGACAATATTGAAAATGAACAAAATCTGGCTACCAGTATTAAAAAAAACTCTAAAATCAAAACAGTAGATGGGAACCAACACTCTGAGGGCAGAGGACAGCTAATGACTGAACAAAGGATGCCCCCAGGCAAGAGACAAAACCTTTCCAATGCTAATTAGGGTGATTAACTGAAACATTAATGCTGGCTTCCCAGTGACAAAGGACTCTTGCCACACCCTGGACTCTCCACAGATATATATTCTTTCCTTTCCTTACTTAGTTTATCCATACCTCACAACCTCTGAGGATGCCTGCCATAGATGTGGGCGAAACGTCAGGAGAGAATACTTCTGGAACATGGCCACACAGCCCGAAAGACATACAACAACCCAAGACAATATTAGCAAATTGCTGTTTTTACTGTATAAAAATGCTTGCACACAATATGGTTATGCTTGTATTATTGGCATGAGCCGAGCCTTACATGCATCCTTTCTTGGCCAGATCGTAATTTCAAAAAAGCCTGTCTCTGTCTTCAGCTCTGTCGAGTGTGTTCTTTAATCTGGAAATTTGGTTGTGTTAGCACAAAAGGGCCAGACAGGACCCTCCATATCTTCACAGTTACTAATGTACTTGGGGGAACCACTTTTTAAAGAAATGAACCTAATGTAGGAGTGCTTTATTTGATTCTGGATGAACCAGACAGCTCCAAACTTCTAAATACATAAACATATATCTTTTTACATATAATTCTCTTGTTGTTTTGCACCTAGCCTTATTTTTGGAAAGCAAATTGTATTATTGATCAATTTCTCCCAAAATAGTAACCTTTTCAAGCTATTGTGACCTATTGCTCATCCTAGCCTTCACCACTTTGAACTACTTCCTGTTTGTGACTCAGAGTAATTTTCACAAATGAAGTCTGAATCAGTTTCTGCACTTTTGGCATTTGGTTGAATGTTGAATTAAAACCTCTCAACACTGGCTAAAAATAACTTGTGTTTGCTTCAACATGAAGAGTGCTCTTACAGATAACAGATCAGTTTCCGCCAATTTGATATATTCTAGATGCGTAGGTAAAGGTTTTCCCCTGACATTAAGTCTAGTCATGTCCGACTCTGGGGGTTGTGCTCATCTCCATTTCTAAGTCGAAGAGCCGGCATTGTCTGTAGACACCTCCAAGGTCATGTGGCTGGCATAACTGTTACCTTCCCACCAGAGTGGCACTTATTGATCTACTCACATTTGCATGTTTTTTGAATTGTTAGGTTGGCAGAAGCTGGGGCTAACAGCAGGAGCTCACCCCACTCCTCAAATTCGAACCACTGACCTTTTGGTCAGCAAGTTCAACAGCTCAGAGGTTTAACCCGTTGTGCCACCGGGGGATCCCGTGTAGATATGTACACTGTATATTAAGACTCACATCATTTCTACTCAATTGATCTTTATGCTACTTGGGAAATTATTTTGTCATAGGGTTGGGCCCACAGCTGCCATCACTCCAACCACTTACAAAAACAAATTGGGGCTGATATAAACTACAATCTAATCTCCTCAAGAACACTCCAGGATTTGCATCTTTGTCTTTTTTTTGCATTTTAATTGTCTAGTGTGTTGTCTTTTCTCAAATCTGCTTTCTTTGTGGCTGTAAGTACTTCCCTCCCATTCTACAGCTCTCCGAAGAATATAAAAAATAGAAGTACAGGTAAAGGGTAAAGGTTTTCCCTTAACTTTAAGTCCAGTCATGTCTGACTCTGGGGGTTGGTGCTCATCTCCATTTCTAAGCCGAAGAGCCGGCGTTGCCCGTAGACACCTCCAAGGTCATGTGGCCGGCATGACTGCATGGAGCGCCGTTACCTTCCCGCTGGAGCGGTACCTATTGATCTATTCACAAATAATAATAGAAGACTATTATTATTTCAAAGAATGTGGTAATTGCTTCTTCCTTAACATGTCAGTAGCTGCAAAAATGTCTGTAAAGCTGGTGATCTGGGTATCCTTGAGCAGTAAATGTACCACTAGAGCAGACAAGACTTTGCAAGATGAGGAGAACAGCAAAGAGAACTTTGTACCCGAATCTGTCTCCCTGGCTAGGTGGGGCTGTCGTATTTCAAGGTGAGGCTTCAATGATGGAAAGGAAAACCAGTGATTTTCTTGTAACAAGTAGAAACATCTCTAATCCTCTTGCCAAGTCAAGCATCTATCTGATTTCAAGGGTTGGCTACTAGTACAGCTGATCCCAGGGTCAATTTTTGTCTCCTTGAGCTAGCTGAGTGCTACACAAGTTATCAAAATGCTTTTTAGGGAGATACTCGCTTTCTCCCTAAATCCACTTCAGTTAAAAAAACCCCCACACAAAACAAGAGATGTTAAACTGTATAGAAAAGAAGCTTCTGATTGCAAAAACAGCCTTTCCGTGTTTTGGGCCATAGGGAGGCAGTTTGCCTCTCCCTAATGTATTTTAAAGAGTCTCTTTCCTCAACACTGATTGGGGTACTAGCTGTGTCAATTCATAGAGGAGTCTTTTTTCTCTCTGGTTGCTCCAGATCTTAGTTTCTGTGCAAGTAGACTGCTGCCATATGTTTGCATAAGACTGCCTTCGAAGAGCACTTGGAAATTTCATTTGGTTAAGAATGCTGGAGCTAGATTGCTGATTATCAAGCCAGTGACTGGGAAAAACAGTTTCTCTTGTTCATGGCCTATTCCCAGGACCAATGCAAAGGTTTCACTTACCTACACTCAAAAAAATTCTCCTTGTCATATTTGCAGGCCTCTTTAGATCCTCCAAGCAAGTCTGTGGTATGCTTCTGGCCCATCATGTATAATAAAAATATGGGGTTCACCCCATCTGGATATGGTATCATGTGGAGTCCCCGATGGCGCAGCATGTTAAAGTGCTGAGCTGCTGAACTTGCGGACCGAAAGGTCACAGGTTCAAATCCAGGGAGTGGAGTGAGTACCCACTGTTAGCCCCAGCTTCTGCCAACCTAGCAGTTTGAAAACATGCAAATGCGAGTAGATCAATAGGTACCGCTTCAGCGGGAAGGTAACAGTGCTCCATGCAGTCATGCCGGCCACATGAACCTAGAGGTGTCTATGGACAACACTGGCTCTTCAGCTAGGAAATGGAAATGAGCACCAACCCCCAGGGTCAGATATGACTGGATTTAATGTCAGGGCAAAACCTTTACCTTTACCTTAAGGAATCATGTAACTTTCCAAGTGCTGAACTACAACTCTCAAGTGTGCCTCATTACACTATGTAACATGATTTTTATTCCTGGGTTATAAATGTCATTTCCTAATTGTATCTAGCATAAAAACATGGAAAACATTTATTAAATTGCAAAAACTTTGTTTCTGTGGTCTGCACATTGAAAGGTTAAAAATGGCATATTTTTCTTAAGGAAATTACCAACCAAGTGCCCAAACTGCAGGAAATAATAGCACTACACTCAGCCACAAAAACGACATTTCTGGAGTATAAGAACTACAGCAGAGTCTCACTTATCCAACATAAACAAGCCAGCAGAATGTTGGATAAGCGAAAATGTTGGATAATAAGGAGGGGTTAAGGAAAAGCCTATTAAACATCATATTAGGTTATGTTTTTACAAATTAAGGACCAAAACATCATGTTTTTCAACAAGTCTGCCACATGTTTGGGAGCGCTGCGTGGCTGCACTTGTGTTGCTGTTGGGTGTGTTGGCTCACTGCATGTTGTTGCCTAGAGAAACAGCTGTAGATCTAGGCAGGAGGCAGACTGCGTTGGATAATACAGAACGTTGGATAAGTGAAGGTTGGATAAGTGAGACTCTACTGTACTTTCAAAGGAAAGTACTACACAATTAAACAGGAAACAACACTTTCAAACCAGAAACAGATTTTTTTTCAAAGTTTGTTACATATATTGGATGTCAGTGGTTCTCAACCTGTGGGTCCCCAGGTGTTTTGGACTACAGCTCCCAGAAATCCCAGCCAGTTTACTAGCTGTTAGGATTTCTGGGAGTTGAAGGCCAAAACATCTGGGAAGTCACAGGTTGAGAAGCACTGGGATAAGTGCTGTCAGGACTTACAGTCATAACACTTCAAACATCAGTGGGCATATGTTAGTGCCAAACGACTCTGTTGTTTTTAGGCAGCCTAAGTTTCAACAACTCTCTGAATCAAAATTAACTGCTGAAATTTATCCAACATGTTTGTTCTTTGTTTTCTCAGAGATCCCCTTAAATAAAGAAAACAGTGTACACAATCCCTTGCAGGGAAAAAAAGCTTTGTAAAAAAACAATGGACAATGGGTTGGGTGATTGTGTAGCTACTTGCAGCATCAGAATGGGACACAACAGCCTGCAAAACCTGATGTTCTGATATTTGGGGATCCTATAAAAATAATACATTAAATATGATTAAATAATTTTAATTGATAGAGTTATCAGCATCAGGACAGTATCTTTTAAAAAAAATCTGTAGAGTTTTAAAGGACGTGTCTTTAAAGGAGTACCAAATGGATTAAATGACAGTTGTTGAGAGGACTAAGTTATGCATAATTAAGGGAAAACGTTCTGTAAGAGCTGGTGTCCTAATGTATAGTAATATTTTTTCATGCCAGTTATTCCCTCCACCTTCCCTCTCTCTGTAAGAAAGGATGCCAGAAACCCACAGGCAGAAGAAAAACAGGTTTCCTCCTCTCCTTCTGTTTCTGATGTTGTTGGATTGATCAAAAACCACAAACTCAACAGGAGCTAATCTGTTTGAAGTGCAGAGACAGCCTGAAGGCAGGCAGCCCATCCCATGGGAGAGGAAAGGGGCCTCCTTGCCTTTGCACAGGTGGGTCTGGAGTTAACGTCAAGTGCGATGAGCTGAGCACTGCTAGTTCCATGTCTTGAGCTGCCAGTTGTCGCCTAGGATAATAAGGACCATGACAAAACGAGTACTTCTCCTGGGCACCCGTCGACAAGTGGGCTACAGGAACCAGGAACCAAATAATGATCTTGTTTGCTGAGCAATCAGGGCATGGGCTCTAGGGCAACTGGAAGTAAAACAACTACAAAACAGCAGAAATTTTCAATGGCACATAATCAAACTGTCATGAACTATTAGTAAAGGTGATCCCAGTGTTGATTAGCACACTGGGTGCAGTGCCTAAAGACCTTAGTCAGCACTTGAAAACAATCGGCACTGACAAAATTACCATCTGTCAGCTGCAAAAGGCCACCCTAATTGGATCCATGTACATTATTCAACAATATATCACATAGTCCTAGAGACTTTGGAAGTGTCTGACATGTGATCCAATACAAAATCCTGCATATTGATCTTGTTGTGTATATTATTATTATTATTATTATTATTATTATTATTATTATTATTATTATTATTATTATTATAAGATACTGTGGGACTTCCGAATCCAGACTGTCAAAGTTCTGGAACACAACACACCAGACATCACAGTTGTGGAAAAGAAAAAGGTTTGGATCATTGATGTTGCCATCCCAGGTGACAGTCGCATTGACGAAAAACAACAGGAAAAACTCAGCCGCTATCAGGACCTCAAGATTGAACTTCAAAGACTCTGGCAGAAACCAGTGCAGGTGGTCCCGGTGGTGATCGACACACTGGGTGCCGTGCCAAAAGATCTCAGCCGGCATTTGGAAACAATAGACATTGACAAAATCACAATCTGCCAACTGCAAAACGCATCATCCGAAAATACATCACACAGTCCTAGACACTTGGGAAGTGTTCGACTTGTGATTTTGTGATATGAAATCCAGCATATCTATCTTGTTTGCTGTGTCATAATAAAATAATAATAATAATAATAATAATAATAATAATAATAATAATAATATAGTTCAGACTGAACATCATCACAGGCTAGCAGCAATGGTGCACTGGAACCTTTGCAAGAAGTATGACCTACCCTGCAATAAAACCTGTCATGCGCACAAGCTGGAAAAGACCACGGAAAATGAAGAAGCAAAGATACTCTTGAGATTTTAGAACCCAAACAGGTAAACACCTGCCACATAACACACCAGATATAATGGCTGTGGAGAAGAAACATGTTTTTATTATAGACATTGCAGTACCAGGAGACAGTAGAGTAAGGACAAAGAGACTGCAAAAGATCAAGCAAGGACTTTACACTGAAATTGGACGACTATGGCAAAAGAGAACAACAGTGGTACCAACAATAGTTGGTGCTCTTGGAGGCATTCTAAGAAGCGTCAAAAAGCACTTGAAAAGCCTTAATTTGGACAGAACATCAATCCACATGCTGCAGAAGGCAGCACTTCTTGGAACTGCACACATTCTGTGAAAATACCTCCAATATCCTAGGCCCTTGGGAAGAGCCTGATTTTCAGATACAAATCCCAGACACGTGGACCTAATATGCATGCGTGCTCTTATGTTATGTACATGTAATAAATGTAGTAGTAGTAGCAGTAGTAGTAGTAGTAATAGAAATTCCAGGGGCTATCCAGTTCAACTTCCTTCTACCATAGATGAAAAGCACAATCAAAGCACCTCCCGAGTGGTGGGAGGGAAATAGGGTTTTGGGGGTGAAGGGGTTGAGGAAAAAAGGCTTTTGGCAGCAAGGGAGGCGCAGGAAAGAAACCTTGGGTGGGGGAGGAAGGAGAAGGAGGAAAGCACAGAGCCCGTCAGTATGCTTTGTGGAGCCCCAAGGCCTCAGTAGAGCATACTTTGAGAACCACTGCGCTATACGATTATAGTTCTTTAATTGCCATGGTGACATATTATGGAATCTTGGGATTTGCAGTTTAGGAATTCAGAATTCCCAGCCAGATAGTCTCATTAAACTACAACTCCCAAAATTCCACAGGATGTTGTCATGGCAGTTAAAATGGAAAATAGTGCTATAATAAGGATCTAAATGTGAGGACATCTCTGACTATACAAGGAGTCCTTTTTGCTCATCTCCACATATACAGAATTAAGGGACAGAATTTCAAGGAGCGGTATCTTTATTTTGTTCTTTTTAAAAATAAAACCTTTTCATGGCTTTTTGTTTAATTTGTCAAAAACAAAAAAGACCCATACTCCCAATGTTTACTATTTAGCTTTTGAAAACAGACGTGATCAGGAAATCCAGCTTATTCATCAGCCATGCACTTTAAAGAGGTCCTATAAACGGAACAATTAGGATATTACAAGCCTGGGAGCTTCCTCCTCTTGGGAATTTTCCTGTCCCTAAAACTGATAATCCTGTTGAATCCATAGCTGACCTTTGAAATGGGGACCTTTGGAATGATCCAGATATGACAGTGCCTGCTGTCCTTGGAAGTAAGTCTAAGTTAGCTTCCGTTGTGGTCGGAGAAGGAGGGGACAGCATTGAAATGACAAGAAGAGTGGTTGGAGCATTGGTGGTGAAAGATCCATGACAAACATTCGGAGTCCCTATTTTGTGGTGATCTAAGAAATATGTTGCACCATCACTGCATCTGCGTAGTTCTGAGTAGCTAGAGGTCTTGAACCTCTTGGCTTAGAAG
The DNA here is from genome assembly GCF_035594765.1 of Anolis carolinensis. NCBI lineage: Eukaryota > Metazoa > Chordata > Lepidosauria > Squamata > Anolidae > Anolis > Anolis carolinensis. The sequence continues at coordinate 40,155,837 of NC_085846.1, forward strand.
GTGGAAGAGATGACAACTTGATAGACCATTGGTAAAGTTACTCATCTGCATTCCAGTTAGAGGATGACATGGGAACAGTACCAATCTGTTGGATGGATCTTTGAGGTCTACTTGTCTAGTTAGATAGGACAAATGTCCATTTGCAGTGCTTTGGTATTCTTGGAGATCCAAGGCCAACCACACATGCATTCAGCCACTTTTAGTCTTAGGTCACAAGTGAGGAATGGGATCTGTACGCAGTTTACTGAAGGAGCCACCCATTCCATGTTTAAAAGAAACTGTGATAAGACTGTTCCAGGGGAAATGTCCCCCTTTTACCTTGTCTCTTAGCATTCTCTTCTTGGGAAAAAATGGCTCATTATCCAGAACAGGGAAGTGTTCAGAGGACCAAAAGCCAATTTTGTCTTTCCATGATCTACCATAGGCTATACCAGACCATTTTTTAAAAAAATATCTGAGACCATGTTTCTTTAAATAAAAAACATAGTTGGGGGAGAAGTATGGTACAGTGGCCTTGATGCTTTGACACTTCCAGTGGTCAATGCTTTGACATTTTCAAAAATGGAAAATATGTGTTTGTTTGTTTGTTTCAGTGGAAAGGGTTGGGTAAGGTCAGAGGCTGGATCTACATTGCCATATAATCCCAAATTATCTTCTTTGAACTGGATTATATGGCACTGTAGACTCATATATTCCAGTTCTAATCAGATAATCTAGGATCAGATACTGGGTTATATGGCAGCATAGACCCAGGCTGAGAAGAACTAGCAGATCAGGAAGAAAAATACCTGAGGAACACAGGCTTTGTAAACCTTATCTGCAACCAATTCAGTATCATTTTAGGCCCAATATGGAGGTCAAAACTGGCTTGTTGGGTGATCTATACTGGAGGCAGTGTAGGAAGAATGTATTCCTTATGGTCTAACTGGGCCTCATAGTGATTTCAATCTTTTAGTACCAAGGTCATACTGTTCTTCTGCATTGTCTTACCAAGAGGCGACTTGCTTTTGTGTTACAGTGACTTCAGTTGATCCTAGGCTTCTTCTACACTGCTATATAACCCAGATTATCAAAGCAGATAATCCACATTATCTGCTTTGAACTTCATTATATCAGTCTACACTGCCAGATAATCCAGTTCAAAACCGACAACCTGAATTTTATATGGCAGTGTAGAAGGGGCCTTGGTTATAAGTTGAGTTTTCCAAACTGAGTGTGATGCAGTAGCAACATTCATTTCTGGAGACTGCAGATCTGGCCAGAATGACTTATTTCTTAGAAGTTACATCACATCTGGATTACCACAATGTGTTTTACATAGACTGCCTTTAAAGGTATTTAGACGCAACAGTTGATCCAGAAAGCAGCAGTTTAAAAGGATTGCATAAGGAGAATATATGACTGACTCCCTTACAGAAAGAGTAGTAGCGCCTTCCAGTTTATATACAACTGAGGAGGGATCTACACTGCCCTATATCCCAGGATCTGATCCTACATTATCTGCTTATCCCAAATTACCTGGCAGTGGAGACTCATATAATCCAGTTCAAAGCAGATAATCTGGGATCAGATTCTGGGATATAGGGCAGTATAGATCCAGCTTTCGAGTGCAAGTGATGATGTTTAAAGCCTTGACTGGTTTAGAGACAAGATATTTAATAGGCTGTTTTTCCCCATGTGTTAAGATTCTGGTTGGAAGCCCTATTGTATGTCCAGACAGCCCCCGGGATATGTCTAATTAGAGAGAGACCTTCTACACAGCCATATAACCCAGAATATCAAGGCAGAAAATCCACATTATCTGCTTTGAACTGGGTTATCTGAGTCCATATAGCCATATAATCAAGTTCAAAGCAGATAATGTAGATTTTATCCAGCTGTGTGGAAGGGGCCTAGGTGTACCTAGGCTCTGGAACTCCCTTCTAAAGGAGGCCCATTTTACATCCTTATTTTACATCCAGATGGGTTAAACCCTTGTGCCGGCAGGACTGCTTACCAGTAGGTTGGTGGTTTGAATCCAAGGAGTGGGGTGAGCTCCCGTCTGTTAGCTCCAGCTTCTCATGTGGGGACATGAGAGAAGCCTGTGACAGGATGGTAAAACATCAAACATCTGGGTGTCCCCTGGACAACATCCTTGCAGACGGCCAATTCTCTCACGCTAGACGTGACTAGCAGTTTCTCAAGTTGCTCCTAACACAAAATAAATAAATAAATAAATAAATAAATAAATAAATGCAGATGTTGGCGTGTATTGTCTTTTTAGGGAAGAGTTTCATATACTAATTTGATTTGTTACTTTTTGATCCATATTTTTGAAATATTGAAATATTTTAATGCTCTAGCATTGGTTTTTTTTTTTTTTTTTGCAACACTACAGCAAATAAGGCAGGAAGTATATATGTCTTTTAAATAGCCATGGTCTGGTGTGAAATCACCAACGAGGGCACAGAATTCATCATCGTTTCACCAGGAAATGGGATTTCTTAATCTCAAGTCACTCCAGGAGCATCAAGAGGGCTATACACAGCTACGGAAGTACTAACCACATGCAAGTGACAAAAGTCACGACTGCAGTGGAATTCGAGGAAATATGCAATGCTCGTCACCCATAATTCTTGTTGCATAACAGGGTTTCCCTTCTTGCTATAGTCCTGGTGACTCAGCATCCTGACATATCTCACAGAGTCTGATGTGCATTTACTTCTAGACCAGCATGACCTGATGATAGGAAAAATGGGATCCATAGAGACGTTGCACTGCAGTTATCAAGTACTTTGTTTCATACCACAGTCAAAGCAGTAAGCAGATACGTGAGAAATGTGCAGAAATGTGTTAATGGCTTCTAGAAATAAACAAGCTCAGATCTTTGAAGTGAGCTCACTGTAAAAGCTTAATGCAGTGCATTTCAGTGGATCATTAGTGAGTTCAGTTGCCTGTGGATCATGTTGTTAGATGGGGAAAGCCAAAGGAAGACAAGAACAAGAGAACAGCCTGTATTAAATTGGGATCTTGCTGGCAGATGGATGTGTTTTAGAGTTCTTGTCAACATCATGACCAAACATTAACAGATATCTATTTCCATTAGCAATTTTTATATACATTTTTGCATTATCTTGGTAGTTTGAGACTGGGAAAAGATATAAAGGTTGAAAGGGCACTAGGGGAGTGGATTTTCCTCTGTTACTAAACTGCTTGCATAGTTGTCACAGCTATTGGTCAAAGGAGATGGGTCATGCCTGTGCATTTTGATTTTCTTTGTTTGCTTCTGCACCATATAACTCATGGGAGTCTCTCTCCAAACATATCTCTATATATCCTTCCTCAGTGAAAGCTAAGGTGTCACATGTTGCTGACTTCAACAAAATGTATGTCCAAACTCATCCATTTGGCTGCTCTCTATCTCTAGGGCAAAGTTTAGTTATAAACCGTGTGTGTGTGTGTGTGTGTGTGTTTGTGTGTTTGCAACAAAACTTTGCCTTAGTGATGGAAAGCAGCAAAACTGACAAGTTCAGACATAGATTTTGTTGAAATCAGATGCATGTGACACCTTAACGTTTACTGAGGAAGGAATTTAATGGACCACTTCAGCTGCTGGGCATGGGTATTGAAAAATCACCTCTTGACTCAATCATTAATGACCTTCTTAAGATTCCCTTCCTTTTTTGCTATAGTACACCCATATGGTAATTTTGAAGCCGCTGTATGAAAAATGTTATTGCAAACCAGCCACATAGTCGTCCAGATTGTTATGCTCCCATTCTTCTCACTACAGGAATTTCAGGGACTGCATCAAAATTGATATGTGAGTGAGTGTTCACATCACGCAGGTATAGCAGTATGATTCCACTTTAGCTGTGATGACTATATCCTATGAAGTCTTGGGAAGGATACTTTGGTGAAAAACAAACACATGAAACAGAGAGTGTTTGAGAGTCGGGACATTCATAGGGATAACAAGACGCTTGTTTATAAAGCTGTTGTCCTACCAACCCTGTTATAAGCCTCCGAAACACAGACCATCTATAGACATCACACTCAACTTATGGAACGATTCCATCAGCATTGCCTCAGAAAAAATCCTACAAATCTCTTGGAAAGACAGCCGACAAGTGTCAGTGTGCTGGAAGAAGCAAAGATCACCAGTACTAAAGCAATGATCCTCTGCCATCAATTTTGCTGGACTGGCCACATTGTCCGAATGCCCGATCACTGTCCTCGCAAAGCAGTTACTCTACTCTCAACAGAAAATGGAATGTTGGCAGACAAGAAAAGAGATTTAAAGATTAACTTAAAGCTAACCTTTAAAAACTGTGGCATAGACACTGAGAACTGGGAAACCCTGACCCTTAAGCATTCTAACTGGGGGTCAGCTGTGACCAACATTGCTGTGGAATTTGAAGAGGCAGGAATGGAGAGCGAAAGGGAGAAATGTGTCAAGTCAACACCTTCCACCTGGAAACCGATATCCTAACTGCAAAAGAATATGCAGATTAAAAATAGGCCTCTACAGTCACCCACAGACACACCACCCAGATCCTACACTTGAAAAGCAATCATACTTGACCACGAGTGATGGCCTATGATGACGATGACTTTGGTGAAGCAGTAGAGCTTTCTGGCTGAAAATTCTGAATCTGCTTCATAAACTGCAGATTCCAAGAGCCTGTAGGATGCTGCCATGGCAATTATACTGCTATAATTGTGCAATATGAACAGGCCACTGGGCCAATAGTAAGCTTGTGCAATTCAGCTGGAGAGCAATCCGTTTTTGGTATCCGAATTTCATTGGGTATCCAGATCCATTTTTCAGGAGTCTCCCGAAAATCAGCTAATATTTTTGGTTAGGCAGCCAAAAGATCTGGGAAGATCGACCCATTGGCAGGAATGGGGAACTTATGAGCCTCCTCTTTCTGTTCCTGGGATCTTTTTCTTTCTTCCGTTCAAGGGGGCCTGGGTTTATAGAGCGGGGTTAAGGAAACACCCTTCCTGGGGCCTTTTCCTATCATCCTTTCTAGGGAGTCTGAGTTTGAAGAATGGAGTTAAGAAAGCATCCCTCCTGGGACCTTTTCCTATCTTCCTTTCAAAGGACTCTAGAGTCTGTGTTTGAGAAATGAGGTTAAGGAAGCACCCCTCCTGGACTCCTTTTCTTTCTTCCTTTCAAGGGAGTTTGGGTTTGAGGAATGGGGTTAAGGAAGCATGTGCTGCGTGCTCCCAAATAAAAGGAAAGAAGCTGTGCCTGACAGCCACATGGGCCATTTCAGGCAAAAAAAACAAAACAAAACCCAAAAAAATGGTGGCTGAGCCCTATCGTTATAGCCATCTAAACAAGCCAAACCAGCTGAATTGGCTGAAGGGAACTGACCAATCCAAATCCATGCAGAAGCCTAGCCAATAATCTATATCCCCCTGCTTTCACTCTTTGTGTATGCAATAACATCCTGTGGAAACTTACTGGCAGAACATGGGGTGCAGACCCAAAATTAATAAGAACATCAGCCTTGATCTTGTCTAACTCAACTGCTGAGTATGCCTGCTCTGTTTGGCAGAACTCTGCCCATGCAAAGCACTTGAACTGTTCCGTCCCCCAGGACGATGGTTTGCCTTACCTATTGGTCGTTTGTTTGTTTTCCCTCCTTTACATTTTGTTTGAGCCTCTGGCTGCAAAAGCCTAGGAAAAGTGGCTTGGAATCTGCAAGAGCTGGCTGCAGTTTTCTTTGCAGTGATTGGTCAAAGAATGCAACATCTTAGAACCGCCCTTTTTACCAGGGTCTAGTCTCCATTTTGGAGCTTCATTCTGGCTATAGTCTTCCAACGTGCTGGAGCTGTGCAAGGCTAACTGGGACAAATCATCCTCAAAACCAGGCCAATCTAAGCCTATCCAAATTAGATAAGTATTGAATTATATTGATCTGGAATAGGAAATCTCGTTAGAGGAGCAGGGTTATTCTGTCGCTTCTAGAACTAATCTTTGCTGTAAAGATAGGGAAGGAAAGAGTTTCTCCTTCTAATATAGACAGCGTGATTAGGGTATAGTGGTTTTATAATCACCTTTGCTTTCTGGAACCAGGGATAATTCTGTACCTAAAACCTATAGAAATTTGTTTCATTTTCTGCAACTTTAAGATCTGTGCCAGGTTTACAACCTTGTATGAATAAACATCCTTTTTTGAAGTTATCCAGACTCAGTCGTTCAATATCTATAGGACAGCTTATAGGGATTTGCAGTTCGCCCGGATAAAGGACAGCACGTTTCAGTTTTATAGTTTTTTATTGTCCGGCGGACGGCACAGTTTTGAGGTAGATCAGCGGTTTTTCCGCTTGAGCTAGCTTGCACGGCTTATAGTTTTTTATAGTTTAGGAAGTTTAGTTTAGGCCGCGGCTTTTTCGCCTGAGCTCAGTCTGCATACCTAAAGACTCTACCAGCGTCTGAGGCAGTGGAGCCCGCTCTCAGACCTGAAGAAGTCAAATAGTGGGGCTCTATTTCCTTGCTATTTGGCTCGCGTGTGCGCACGTGGCCCAGTGGCTTTCTGGGTTTGCACAGGCTGTGCAGTTCCCAGCAACGTCCAGGGCTCCCTCGGCGGTAGACCTCGAGCCGCGGAGCACCAGCGACAGTTCTTTGGCTGGCTCTGAGGCGTGAAGCCCACCAGAACCAGGCTAGAACCTGGACAGGCCTGGCAACGCTGCTGCGAGTTCGGCCGGAGCACTTGGCCGGCTTCGACCTACCTCATCGTCCTGCGGTGGTGACCTGCCTCATCGTCCTGCGGTGGTGACCTGCCTCATCGCCTGGCGGTGGTGACCTGCCTCATCGTCCTGCGGTGGTGACCTGCCTCATCGTCCTGCGGTGGTGACCTGCCTCATCGTCCTGCGGTGGTGACCTGCTTCATCGTCCTGCGGTGGTGACCTCCCTTCACAGCGGGGAGGAGGCGTCTTTTCTCTCCTTTCCAAAGCCAGCCTCGGTGCTCCTTCGGCGGCAGGCCTCGAGCCGCAGAGCACGAGGTGCTTGAAAATTTGGCGAAGTCGCCATTTTGGCAGTTTACGTCACTCGGGCAAGGGAGGTATCAAGTGGCAAGTTGCTGTCAGTTGGCATTTTGCAGCTTGCCCACTAAAATCTGGCGCCAAAGGTCACAATCTTTGTAAAGTATAGTTACTTAGTGATATATATTGCTATGGTTAAGTGTTGTGCATTGTATTATATATTGCATTTGCTTTTATTGTAAATTTACTTGCTGGTATGTTGTATTTGCTTTTGTTGTAAATTTACTTGCTATTAAGAATACATAATGTCTATGCAATTTCAAGATGATACAGATGGTATACCTCTTTCTGAGGCTGAAAGTAGGAATGAAAGGCCCCAAAGGATAAAGCACCCTTCAGCCAAGATGCTAGCCCATCTAATAGATGAAAAGGAGCTCCTCCATGTGAGGTTAGGTTCGGCATGGGAGCGAATTGTAACATTGATGGACAGAATTGAGAGCTTGGGTATTACAAGGGTGCCATCCATATTACAGACCGACCTTGAAGAGACCTTCGGTCTCTGGAGGGGTTTGGTGTCTAAGATAGTCCAGGTCCTCGAGCGCATTAACGCCAAGGATTCAGAGTTAGAAATAGTGAGTGTCTTAGCTGACACTAATGAGAAAGAAAATAAGGTGAGGGCAATTCTAGATGCCTTGGAATTTAGTTCTCCACCTGTTAATCTAAGGTCTGAGCCAAAAGGAAAGCAGTCTTCCTTATGCAGCCATGAGACCAATCTTTTAAAATCACCTGCTGTGGCACTTAGTCTTAAGTCCAACCGCTCTAGCCAGGTATCTAAACTAAGGGAGTGTGCATCATCTAAACATAGCCACTCTAGCAAGTCTTCTGCTGCTGGGAGTGCCATCTCTTCCCTAGCTGCCTTGCACATTAAGGAGGCTGCACGTCTGGAGCTAAAGAGCAAGGTAGCGGGGGCGGAGGCTGATGCCAAGGCAGCTGATCTCACCCTTCCCTTTAAAGAAGAAGAGCAACGACTGCAAAGCAAAATGCAAATAGAACAGGCCCAAAGGCAATGTGAAATAGAAATGCTTAGAATAAAGATGGATGCCGCAGCCAAAAGGGTAAGGGCTGAGACTTTGGCCAAAGCCCTAATTGAGCCACTCACAGAAGAAAATGTAAGCCAGTTACCAATACAGGATCCTTCTGCCAAAGTGTTTGCGCACCTTGGCAGCATGAACAGCCAGTTTTCGGATGAGGAACAGGGAGACTTCTCTCCTTACCCAGAGCAGGGCCCCAAAGTCACTTTTGAGTTTCCTGCAGAGCAGAGCGTCATAGCGGGGAGCTCACCCTTGCTCGAGCTACCTGTGCCTCCTGCTAAAACCCTAGGTCAGTCAATCAGGGCCTCAAGGCCGAGTGCTAGTTGGCCCCTACAGACAGCTGCACAGGGAACCATCGATTCGTCAGTGGTCGATGTCATCCCTCCAAGAGGCCAAAGGTTGACGCAAGGTACACGGTGGGAGTCCACTCCACAACAGCAAACTCCTCAATTGTTCCCTTCGACGCCAGAGTCCCAGCTTGTCTCCATCATCAGAAGCCCCAGAAGAGATCTTAAGGACAAGGGTGTCGAAAAGTTTTCGGACAAGCCTGAGGAATTTCTTCTCTGGAAGGCCACCTTCCAGAGAGCAATCAGAGACTTAAAGTTATTGCCTGAGGAAGAACTGACTCTTCTGGCTGCATGGTTGGGCCCAGCCTCATCCTCACAAGTTAAGAAGATCTACGCAGCCCACGTAGCCGATCCCGACAAAGCCCTGGAAAAGGCCTGGGCCAGGTTGCAGCAGAGGTATGGGGCCAGCACAGAGATTGAAGCATCTCTTATGGACAAGCTCCAAAGGTTCCCAGCTTTAAAACTCAAAGACTTCAAACTCTTGTGGGACCTTAGCGATCTCCTTACGGAATTAGAGTCGGCCAAGGAGAATCCAGAACTGCCCGGTTTGAAGTGCCTCGATCAGCACCTGTCCCAGAGGCAGATCTTGACCAAGCTGCCCTTCACTTTGCAAGAACGCTGGGGACAGGAGGTCTTCAACTACAAGGAGGCCCACTCCCAGGCATACCCTCCATTTTCTCATTTGGTCCAGTTCATCACCAGGGCAGCCAGAGAAAGGAATGATCCGCAGACGGGCCTCCCCACCTTATACCAAGGGACCCATCCAGGGAAGGCATCTGAAGTGGACAAGAAACCACCTAGAGAGGCCAATAGACCTGTCAGCGTAAAGGCAGTCGAAACTCAACACAAGACTGATGAACCCAGGTCGGAGGTAAAAGAGTTGCTTTGCCCTATCCACCAAAAGCCTCACAGCTTGGCCAACTGCAGGGAGTTTAGTAGAAAGTCATACAAAGAAAGGCAACAGCTAGTTCAAAAGCAGGGAATCTGCTTTAGATGCTGTGGAGCAACTCCACACTTTGCGTCCAACTGCAAAGAAAACGTCAAGTGTGAGAAATGCAACAGCCTCAAGCATTGCACCGCAATGCACAACTCCAGTGTCATCTCCCACCCCAAAGGGAACGTTTCACCAAAAGAAAAGTCAGCAGTCGAAGACACCGACAAGCCAGTCGTACCAGAGATGCAGGTGGAGGTTTCAGCAGTCGCCTGTACAGAGCTGTGTTCTGACGTGCACCAGTTCAGAGTCTGCCATCCCATCTGCCTAGCAGATGTATATCCAGCCAGAAGACCTTGGCTTAAAAAGAGACTTTACGTGGCTTTGGATTCACAAAGCGACGCCTCCCTGGCGACTCCAGAGTTTTTCCAACTGTTTGACATAAAAACCCAGACGGTCGACTACACCATGTCCACCTGTGTAGGGAAGAAGAAGTTGCAGGGTCGCATAGCATCCGGCTTTGTTGTCTCCTCTTGTGACCAGAAGAGACTGTTCGAGTTACCAGACCTCATTGAGTGTTCCTCTATTCCCCGGAACAAAAGGCAGATTGTAACTAGAGAAGTTGTGGAGGCTCATCCACACTTGCGAAGGCTGAAGAATGCCATACCTGCTTTCCGTCCAGATGTGGACATTGCCCTTCTGCTTGGTGCGGACTGTCCGAACTTGTTCTATGTGAACGACCAAGTTAAGGGACCTCCAGGGGCGCCCATTGCTCAGCTGCTACCACTAGGCTGGACAGTTACAGGCCCAGTGTGCATAAACAAGATGCACCCACCATCGTCGTTGGACTCCAATCAAGCACAGGTGCTTAAAGGTGGACGTCCTACACTTGTGCGCAGTTGCCTAAGTCACATCTCAGTCTACTGCCAAGCAATAACTCCAGAGTATTCCTCCATTTTCAAAGTCTCTGAGAGAGACGAAGCCACAGCGCTCTCGAAAGATGAGCAAAGGTTTTCGGACATTATGAATGCTCAAGTCTCACGAAGTGCAGAGGTGAAAGCCTGCAAATCAACCACAGAAATCAAGATGGGCCAAAGATCTTGCCTGGAACCACACCGTTTTGAATGTTTTTCGGAGTGGCACAGTCTTCTTAGAGCAGTTGCTAGGCTTATACATCGTTTAGCTTGCAAAGATAGTGAGCCTTTACAGGTCCAGGATATGATAAAGGCTAAGAGCGTCATATTCAAGTCAGTACAGAGATCTGCTTTCAAGCAGGAAATAGCTAGGCTAGAGCAAGGGCTCAACATCCCTAATCAAAGTCTTCTAAATGAGTTAAACCCATTTCTAGACAAGGAGGGTATTTTGAGAGTTGGAGGAAGGTTAGCCAAAGCTAAACTCAAGGCGTGCATAAAAAACCCCATCATCATACCCCCTAATAGTCACACTGCATTGCTGCTCGTTCGGCATCACCATGAAAGGATCCATCATCAGGGTAGAACTCTAACTGAGGCAGCCCTTAGAAGTGAAGGTCTGTGGGTAGTTAATGCCAAAAGGTTGGTCAACAGTTGTATTTTCAAATGTGTTAAATGCAGGCGCCTTAGGCGAAACTGTCAAAGTCAGTTGATGGCAGAACTACCTCAGGATAGGACTTTGACAGACCCACCCTTTTCCCATGTGGGAATCGATGTGTTTGGTCCTTGGGAGGTTGTCACTAGGAAAACCAGGGGTGGTGTTGTAAATAACAAGAGGTGGGCAGTTTTGTTTACTTGTTTAGTAATACGAGCTGTCCATATAGAAGTCATAGAAGGGATGGACACTTCATCATTTTTAAACGCATTAAAAAGGTTCATAGCCCTCAGAGGGCCAATTAAGTCAATTCGGTCGGACTGTGGCACCAATTTTGTAGGTGCGACCAAAGAACTCAATTGTGTGTCTAGGTTTGGGAGAGACCCAAAGGTTCAGAACTTTACGAATACTGAACAAATTATGTGGACTTTCAATGTTCCTCACGCCTCCCATATGGGTGGTGTTTGGGAGAGGATGATTGGTATTAGTCGCAAAATCCTTAATGCCATGTTTTTGAGTCATAGGTCATTGACGCATGATGTTTTGGTGACACTTATGGCGGAAGTTACCGCAATTATCAACAACCGGCCGCTGGTTCCCCTTACCAGTGACCCTGAGAACTTACAACCACTGACTCCTGCACTTATTTTGACACAAAAGGTGCCAGGATGGAAGGACGTCATGTTGCCAGTTCCGGACGGAACTCACCGTGCCCTGTGGAAACAGGTGCAGTCCTTGGCCAACCACTTTTGGAAAAGGTGGAAAGCTGAGTACTTAAGCCAGCTTCAAGCTAGAAGAATCTGGCAAAGCCCACAGGACAACATTGAGGTTAACAACGTTGTGTTGTTAAAGGACAAAGACTTGCCCCGCCATGCGTGGCCCATGGGCATTGTATTAAAGACCTTTCCTTGCCCGGACGGTAAGGTCAGGAAAGTTCAATTAAAGACTTGCAACAGAGGCAAAGTGTCCATTTTGGACAGACCAATTAGTGACCTCGTGTTGCTTATTGGAGATGTTTAAAGTTCTAGTGTTTGTATTGTTGTGTATACAAAGGTGTTTGTATGTTTTTGATTGGTAAATTCCCACATCCTGGGAATTTAGCGGGGAGTGTTCCGTCCCCCAGGACGATGGTTTGCCTTACCTATTGGTCGTTTGTTTGTTTTCCCTCCTTTACATTTTGTTTGAGCCTCTGGCTGCAAAAGCCTAGGAAAAGTGGCTTGGAATCTGCAAGAGCTGGCTGCAGTTTTCTTTGCAGTGATTGGTCAAAGAATGCAACATCTTAGAACCGCCCTTTTTACCAGGGTCTAGTCTCCATTTTGGAGCTTCATTCTGGCTATAGTCTTCCAACGTGCTGGAGCTGTGCAAGGCTAACTGGGACAAATCATCCTCAAAACCAGGCCAATCTAAGCCTATCCAAATTAGATAAGTATTGAATTATATTGATCTGGAATAGGAAATCTCGTTAGAGGAGCAGGGTTATTCTGTCGCTTCTAGAACTAATCTTTGCTGTAAAGATAGGGAAGGAAAGAGTTTCTCCTTCTAATATAGACAGCGTGATTAGGGTATAGTGGTTTTATAATCACCTTTGCTTTCTGGAACCAGGGATAATTCTGTACCTAAAACCTATAGAAATTTGTTTCATTTTCTGCAACTTTAAGATCTGTGCCAGGTTTACAACCTTGTATGAATAAACATCCTTTTTTGAAGTTATCCAGACTCAGTCGTTCAATATCTATAGGACAGCTTATAGGGATTTGCAGTTCGCCCGGATAAAGGACAGCACGTTTCAGTTTTATAGTTTTTTATTGTCCGGCGGACGGCACATGAACATAGCATTGAACAAAATATGCAGAATAATCACAGGATGTCTTAAACCTACACCTGTTGATAAACTCGACAAGCTAGCTGGCATTGCACCCCCCCTCCTGATTTGCGATGGGAAGTTTCTGCTAACTGTGAGAGAAATAAGGTTGAACACTGTGAAAGCCATCCACTGCATGGGTGGCTTTCACATGGGTGGCCTCCTCCCAGTACACTCAAATCAAGGAAAAGCTTCTTGAGGACCAACACTTGTCTTGACGTTCCCCCAGCAACATTGAGGGCATCCTCTGGGCAGCTAAGCCAGGAAATCCCAGTTGGATGGCCCCCCACGAAGGTCTGCCGCCAGGGGCAAACCAAGAATGGGCAACTTAGAAGTCCCTGAACAGACTCAGAAGTGGAGTAGGCAGATCAAAAGACAACTTGGCAAAATGGCACTACCTAAAAGAATCCTCCACCTCGTGCAACTGTGGAGCAGAGCAGACAACTCCACATCTGTATGCTTATCCATAGTGTCTTGCTTCATGTACAGAGGAAGAATTGTTTCAGGCTAAAATGTGATTAGGAATCCCAGTGGCGCAGTGTGTTAAAGCGCTGAGCTGCTGAACCTGCAGACCGAAAGGTCACAGGTTCAAATCCCAGGAGCGGCTTGAGCACCCGCTGTTAGCTCCAGCTCCTGCCAACTTAGCAGTTCAAAAACATGCCAATGTGAGTAGAACAATAGGTACCGCTCCGGCGGGAACAGTGCTCCATGCAGTCATGCCAGCCACATGACCTTGGAGGTGTCTATGGACAACGCCAGCTCTTTGGCTTAGAAATGGAGATGAGCATCAAGACCCAGAGTCAGACATGACTGGAAACCTTTACCTTACAATGTGATTCCTGTTGCGCGTTTTTGGTCAAAAGATATTTAGCCACTTGTGCGCCTTCTATTTTTATTAGTTTCATACTAATTTATGCATTACATTTGATACGAAATGAATAAAACTCATGCTCTTTCTGTTTGTTGCCTGCCATTGGCAATTAAAATGGATTCAGAGTGCTATAACTGTGTAGTGTGAACGGGCCTAGGGTTCCTCTCTTCTTAAATGGAGGGGTGCATATCTCTCATAAGCTGAGCCAGAACAAGAGTGGAAGTAAAGACGTTTTCAAAGTTTCCTTCATTCTCCTCCTCAAGCAGAGTCTGCATCTTGCTGATAACCATATTTATCTCTTCCATCCTGGCCCTTTCGCACTCCCTTTGCGCTCTAATCAACAACTCCAGCTGTGGCTGTGACTTCACTGGGCTAGATGGGGCCTGCAGCCCCCATCCTTTTGCAGCCCCTCCGGTGGAATTGGCAGGCCCATGCTTCAGCTGTGTTAGGAAGGAAGGAAGGAAGGAAGGTGAGAAGGAAGCAAAACAACCTCTAACGGAGAAATAACGGCCGTACCCCCCAAGGGTTGTCAGGCCTTTTGCCAAAGCACCACCCTGAAGAACATAGCTTTCCTCACGCGGCTAGGGAGAGAAATGTGGCCTGCAGCAGAAACCACACCTGCTTCAGTCTGCAAGCGCTTCCATTTATTCCCTTTCCCTGCCCATTTTGAAGTGCATGATGAATAAAACAACAAAATAATTCAAGACAGGAATATAAATCATATGCACAAGAAAAATAGGCTAGAACTGTCCCATAGTTACCTGCCTGCATCTGCTCCCAAACGAGTGAATGGGGCCATACGATCTCTCTGTATCCCTTCTTTCTTTCTAATATGCACGTTTATAAGCTTGGAAAGATTTCGTTTTGGACAACTCCTAAATTGGTCAGCCACTAGGACCACTGGGGCTGGCTGTGAGTTGTAGCCTCCCCCCTAAAAAAAAAAATCTAAGAAAAAGAAGGAGGAAAGAGAAAATGGTGACAGGCGGAACAGGTTTTGTAAGGAAACAGAAAGGTTTGCATACTTGGGAGCTAGAAGGAAGACAAGGCAGCTTGCGGTTTTGTTTGATAATGGACAAGGAATAAATCCTAGGAGCAGCGACAGCAAGGAGGAAGGAGTGACGTGGCTGCAGTCTTGAATTTCATACTATTTATTTATTTATTTACAGTATTTATATTCCGCCCTTCTCACCCCGAAGGGGACTCAGGGCAGATCACATTATGCACACATAGGGCAAACATTCAATGCCCATAAACACATCAAACAGAGACAGACAGACACAGAGGCAATTTAACCTTCTCCTGAGGGGATGTTCGATTCTGGCCACAGGGGGGAGCAGCTGCTTCATCATCCACTCTGACGGCACTTCCTCATTCCAAGTCGTAAATTAGTTAAACTTGCCTCCCCACTTTTAAGTGGTACCTTATTTCCTACTTGATAGATGCAACTATCTTTCGGGTTGCTAGGTCAGCAACGAGCAGGGGCTATTATTTTTTTTTTTAATTGACGGGTGCTCACCCCGCCACGGTCTGGCCTCGAACTCATGACCTCATGGTCAGAGTGATTTATTGCAGCAGGCTGCTCAACAGCCTGCGCCACAGCCCAGCCCTGCTAAATGTAGTGAACATAAGGTATAACACACACTGCACACTTATAACACTTTGATATCACTTTAACTGCCACGGCTCTCTGCTAGTAAGTTCTGGGATTCCTAATTTTGTGCAGCAAGTCAGCCCAGGTTATTTGAAGGATCGTATCTCTCTCTACAAACCTGTTAGAAATCTATAATCATCTGAGGAAGGCGTTGTCTTCCCCTGTCCATCTCAAGCTCATTTCATGGGGAAAAGGGAGAGGTCGGTGACTGTTCCCAGACCTTGGAACTCCTTCCCAAGAGAGACCAAGATGGCCCCATCCTTGTTTGCCTTTGACAGGCAGGTGAAGACATGTCCTTCCCAGCAGGCCTTTGAGGAAGGATGAGAGGCATGTTGCTGGGGATGTTGTGTTGGGTTCTCAACCTGTGGGTCCCCAGGTGTTTTGGCCTTCAACTCCCAGAAATCCTAACAGCTGGTAAACTGGCTGGGATTTCTGGGAGTTGTAGGCCAAAAACACCTGAGGATTCACAGGTTGAGAACCACTGGGTTAGATGTTTAGCAGTAAATGGAATTTAACTGTATTTTAACTTGGTAGTCATGACAGAAGTATTTTTTTAAAATGTTTCTATCTGCCTTTTTAAAAATTGTAGTATGTTGTGTCATGATATTGTTACCATAGCTGTCTTCAGTCTCTATGGAGAGATTGACATGATACAAATAAAGTGAAGAGGAGGAGGAGGAGGAGGAATTATTATTATTACTATTTGTTACAGAGAGCCCAAATAGTTCAAGGAATAGCACTAGAAAATGAATTATACTAAATTACAAATCTCAGAATTCCACAGGAAAGTGGAATAAAACTGGAGAGGACTCATGAATCTTCCAAAGTTTTGTCAATGAAGGATTTTCTGCAGTTGTTATTAGCTAGTTGTGGCATCTTCTAATATTTCCTCTTCTCCTCAACTGTTAACGGTATAGACCCTTCCCAGTTTCCACTCTGGCAAATGCTTTAATTGTGCAAAGTGGATATAGCTGCTCATTAAAAGAGCTGGGGAAGGTATCTTTTTGATACAAACAAAGGAAGTGGCACCACCTACATTTGGAGACTAAGGCCCCTTCCACACAGCTGAATAAAATCTCACATTTTCTGCTTTGAACTGTAATATAGGGCAGTGTGGACTCAGATAACTCAGTTCAAAGCAGATATTGTGAGATTTTCTGCCTTGATATTCTGGGTTATATGCCTGTCTGGAAGACCCTAAATTGTTACAGTTTGTCATGGATGGAAAAAAGCAACCTTGTAAAAGCCTGGAATGCAGACTGAGAGCAAGATGGAAAGAAGAGATGGTTGACAGAGTCCCCCTTATCTTCTCACCTATCAGTCATATTTCCTCATGAGGCAGACTGTTTAATTAAGAATTGGAGTCTCGACCAAAGAGAGCAAGGACAGATGGAGAAGGTGATCTTGGCAGGAATGTGAAGCCCAGAGGCAGGACTAAGGCAGAGTGTGCTGGAAAGACACACAAGCACTTTCAGCATGTTAAAGATTTACTGCTCAAGGTCATTGGGACACAAAAGGGGGAAACCTAGTATGGGTAGGTGCAAACCTGTAAAAAGGGGGTGTGCATTACGGGTTAAACCCTCCCCCTAAATTTTCAGGTTATAAAAAAACCTGGTTTACTAATTAGTTTTAACTGGTTAACCAAATAGTCCCCATAGAAGCAAAATTAGAGTTCCTCCAGAACTGCAAGCAATATCTAAACTAAATTTTGATAATTTATTTACACTTTCATTTCCTACCTTTTAGAGCCCCCAGTGGCACAGCGAGTTAACCGCTGAGCTGCTGAACTTGCTGACCGAAAGGTCAGCGGTTCGAATCTGGGGGGGGGGGGTGGGGCGGAGTGAGCTCCCGCTGTTAACCCCAGCGTCTGCCAACCCAGACATTTGAAAACATGCAAATTTGAGTAAATCAATAGGTAGCACTCCAGCAGGAAGGTAATGGCGCTCCATGCAGTCATGCCAGCCTCATGACCTTGGAGGCATCTACGGACAATGCTGGCTCTTCGGCTTAGAAATGGAGATGAGTATCAACCCCCAGAGTTGGACATGACTAGACTTAATGTCAGGGGAAAACCTTTACCTTTACCTTTCTGCCAATTTACATAGCAATTTACAATTTAGCTGACATAGCTAATCAGGAGACACATACCTAAAAAGTCATCTCGAAACTGCCGCTATGAATGCCCACTTAGTATACTAGTCCTCAAATACAGAATGAAGTAATAGACATTTGTGATGACAAGGTAGTCCATAAAATAGCTGAAAGATGCCATGCATCACAGTATTTCTCTGTTTTTGCAGATGAAACTTTGGATGTGAGTACCTCAGAACCAGGCCTGTAGCGAGGGGGGGGGGGGGTTAGGGGTTCAAACCCCCCCCCCCCCCGAAATTTTTCAGGTTATAAAAAAAACCTGGTTTACTCATGAATTTTAACTGGTTAACCAAATCCCCATGCTAAGTATGAGACACAAAACATTAAGAGTCCCTCCAGGCACTATCTCAAGCAGATATTGACAGGTTTGTAGCGGGGAGGGGTGTGTGCTAGGGGTTAAACCCCCCCCCACCCCGAAATTTTCAAAACCCCTCCCGTAATTTTTTTCTGGCTACGGCCCTGCTCAGAACAGTTATTGCTCTGGGTAAGATATGTTGATGTTGACGCTATAGGACTAAAAGAGGACTTTATAGCCTTTTTGAAGATAATATGACAGGTGGAAGACTTGCAGGCATTTTTTGGGGGTGGGGGACTGGAAAAAATGGGCTGAACTTGCAATACTTGTGTGGACAGAGTTATGATGGAGCTGTTAATATGAGTAGTCATATTAGTGGTGCACAGGCAATTATATTGCAGAAGTATCCAATTACTGTCTACATTCACTGCAGTGCTCACTCACCAAATCTAGACTTAGCAAAGACTTGCAGCAGTCAACCTGTCAGAAACTGCCAAGGAACAAAATAATCTGTGTTCAATTTCTTCAGAGCAGCATCCATCAGACTGGAATTGTTGAAGAAAAATATAAAATACTATTTCTCTGAATCAAGAGCAAACAACCTGTTGCTGCTTTGTGAAACCCATTGGGTTTAGCGACATGATGAAGTGTTATGTTTTGTTGAACTGTACAGTGTGGTGGTGTGAACACTTGAAGAACTAAAGAGAGTCCTCTATACAACAGTGAGACTTCTAGCCAAGCTAGACACCTTCTTTTAGCTGTTCTGAATGCTGGATTTGTAGTAACCCTACATGTCCTAAGAAAGCTTATGTCATCATCCTTTAGCTTAGCAAAACATTACAAAGAGTAGATATGGACATTTTATGTAGTTTACATCACATCAACAGTCTTTTTTAAAAAGCCAGGGAGATGACCACAGAATCCGTGAAAGAATTTCAGGAGATCTTTGATATAGCAAGATCAGTGGTGGAGTCTATAGGTAGAGAAGTTAGGATTCCTTGCATTTGTTCAAGGCAGACTTGTAAAAGCAACATGCCAGCAACTTCACCAGCACCAATGGAATATTATAGGGTAAAATGTGTACATCCCATTTCTGGACTTTTTCTGCAGTCAGTTTCAAGAAAGGTACACAAGGCACAGGGAAGTAGTTCAGGAAATGCAAGTGTTCCTCCCTATTAATTGTGATGAGCTTGAACCAGTGTACAGAACATTACAATAAATGCCTTCAAGATACTGACACACTGATGGAAGAGTTTGATCTGTGGTATAAAAAATGAAAAAAGAATACATTGCAGAAAAACCATTAAATGCACTGGGAGCATATCTTGCCTGTGATACAGTTTTTTCCAATTGTGAAGAACCGTCTTCAGATTTCTGCAACATTACCAGTGTCAACAGCTACAAATGAAAGGTCGTTTTCAACTCTTAAACGCTTGGAAACATACATACAAAGCACAACAGGGCAAGAAAGACTGACTGGAACTGTACTCTTGAGTGTCCACCAGAGTTTATTGATGCAACCTGATTTTTCTCAAAGTGTATTGACACAGTTTTCAAGTGTTTCCAACAGGCATTGTGGTATTCTTTTGTAGCCACTAAATTACCAATTAAGAGTCATTTCCAGGATTTTTTTTAGACTTGAAACTTTATAGGTAAAATAGAAATTTGATTAAAGTCTATATAAAATATAGAATGAGTCATAAATTCAAATTATTTTGTGTTATGGACTTATTCATCATGACTTGCTTAAAAATAAACATAGTTTCAACTTCCTTTGAAGGTTTTTTATGGCTACGGGCCTAGGTAGGAAGTAAAGCTTGGAAATCATACTTTTGGGGACTACTTTGAGAAAACAGACTTCCCCAGCAAGCATGGACACTGAGAGTCATATTCCAAAGAAGTAATATTTCCAAACTCCGGTAGAGAAATAGGAAGAGGTGCTATCTGTAGAAGGGAAGTGAGAGCAAGGAGAAACAAAATGTGCATGTTTTGGAAGTAGGGAAAAGATTTAATGGTAGTGCCCTTATTTGAATTTGAAGGACTCGGCTGTGGAATGTGGAAAGTTTAAATTTTCCCTCTGACCATATGCAGACTTCATAACTATATTTTCATTCAGGTCTGGACATCAGAATACTCTTCCCCACAGCTTAACCTGGGCACAGTACAATGTAATAAAAAGTGCCTCTAAAGCTGAGCAGCTCTCCTTCCCTTTCCCACAGAACCGCCAGACTTAGTCCCCATTACATTAAGGCATGTAAGAGAATACTTGCTGCTCCAAAACACACTTGAACTCCAGCTCCATTTACTTTGGAAATGAAACACTGAAGCGGGAAGGCATGTAGAGGAAGAAACTCAAGCTGTACCAGGGAAGGCATGGGTAGGCTGTAGAAGCCTTGATGTAGTTATGTTAAAATGAATCATGACTGTGCTTTTATATTTTATATGTTTATACTTCTATATTTAAAGTTTATGCTTTTGTATTTTACACATCTCTATATCACTTAAGAAAGGAAGCATTCTTTAAAAAATGACACCTCCTTCTTGCATCACCAGAAAAAAACATGAGCGTTTAAGTGAATATTTCACAACTGACCCCTTGGAATGTAGAAATGTCATTTTAAAGAAAACAAAAACCAGATTATAATTATCTGCTGTGTATGTACATGTGGATGTGTATACAACTTATGTTATCAATTTTAGCCCTGCCTTTCAGTGCAAAAAAACCAAAAACAAACCAACACATGTTTTTACAGGAAAGTAAACAATTTACAACAATTAAAATAATCTTAAGATGAAAAGGCAAAGTGGAAAGAGAAGAGAGAAACTGGGACATTTTAAGAAAGGCAAAGTTGTTGAATGAAAGTTAATTAATTGGAACTGTTCCTGCCAAATCAGGAGAGCTGTGGGGTATACGCATTGCAGGCTGCATCACCCGTCCAGCAAAAAAGAAAATGACAGGGTTAAAAAAGCACTCTTTAAAACTTTTAAAACAGGACCCATGGACTTTGGTTTACATGAAAATTGCATTTCCTGGGGCATGACTGAGAAATGTTTGCACTACTGTTTAGTGAGACTTGTGTGCTTTAAAGGGGCTGATGTCTTTCCAGTGATTTAGGTTAGAGATTAGTTGACCTTCTTCAGGCTGACAGCTCTTGGGCATTGCTACAGAAGCTAGACTGGCTGGTAAAAGGGCCCCATGCACTGGCAAAACCCAATGTAATGCTGCCAGAGACTGCAGTTCAAACCACATGCACATATAGCATCTTACACAGATAATTCCTGTGCCAGAGCCTAGAGAACCTTTTAAACAATACCATGGTCAGTGTCACATAGACATTCTCTCTTGAAATAGGTAATTAACTGAGGTACCTGTCTGTCCGATTTTGTGGGATTCTTTCCGGCTTGTTCTTCCTGATGACGTGGAGGGGATTCTTGGGTCTGTGAGGGCGACCACTTGCACTCTGGATCCTTGTCCTTCCTGGCTGGTTAAGCTGGCCAAAGATGGGTTGTTGGATTGGTTTGTGACTATAATAAATGCCTCCTTGGGCCAGGGGACAGTTCCATCCTGCTTTAAGTAGGCGGAGGTAAAACCGCTATTAAAAAAGACCTCCCTGGACCCATCTGTATGTAACAACTACAGACCAATTTCCAACCTCCCGTTCCTGGGCAAGGTTCTGGAGCGGGTGGTTGCCGCGCAGCTCCAGGAGTTCCTCGATGACACTGATTTTCTGGACCGCTCGCAGTCTGGCTTCAGGCCTGGGTACAGTACCGAGACGGCTTTGGTCGCCTTGGTGGATGACCTCCGCAGGGAGCTGGACAGGGGGAGTGTGACCCTGCTGGTTCTCTTGGACATCTCAGCGGCTTTCGATACCATCAACCATGGTATCCTTTGGGGAGGCTCTCTGGGATGGAGCTTGGTGGCACGGTGTTGCTGTGGCTCCGGTCCTTCCTGGAGGGTGGTTCCCAGATGGTGAAGCTGGGGGATACCTGCTCGGACCCCTGGCCATTGATCTGTGGGGTCCCGCAAGGGTCTATCCTATCCCCCATGCTATTCAACATCTACATGAAACCTCTGGGAGAGGTCATCCGGAGTTTTGGAGGGCGTTGCCATCTCTACGCAGATGACACGCAAATCCACTACTCGTTTCCATCTAATACCAAGGAAGCCCCTCGGATGCTGAACCAGTGCCTGGCTGCTGTGGCGGACTGGATGAGGAGGAACAAGCTGAGGATCAATCCTGACAAGACAGAGGCCCTCCTGGTCAGTCGCTCGTCGGATCGGAGTATTGGGTGGCAACCTGTGCTGGATGGGGTTGCACTCCCCCTGAAATCACAGGTCCGCAGTTTGGGGGTCCTCCTGGACTCAACGTTGACTCTTGAGGTGCAGGTGTCGGCAGTGGCCGGGAGGGCTTTCGCACAACTCAAGCTTGTGCGCCAACTGCGACCATACCTCATGAAGTCTGACTTGACCACGGTGGTCCATGCCTTAGTTACCTCTAGACTGGACTACTGTAATGTGCTCTACGTGGGGCTTCCCTTGAAGACGGCCCGGAAATTACAATTGGTCCAGCGTTCGGCTGCCAGATTAATAACTGGGGCGAGTTACAGGGAAAGATCCACTCCCTTGTTCAAGGAGCTCCACTGGCTGCCGTTTATTTTCCGGTCCCAATTCAAGGTGCAGACCATCACCTATAAAGGCCTAAACGGTTTGGGACCCACCTACCTTCGTGACCGTATCTCCTATCATAAACCTGCCCGATCCCTTCGATCGTCAGGGGAGGCTCTCCTGTCGCCACTCCCGATATCTCAGGTCCGCCTTGTGGGAACAAGGGAGAGGGCTTTCTCTGCTGTGGCCCCCCGATTGTGGAACTCACTGCCCAGTGAGATTAGGCAAGCCCCCACATTAGCAGCCTTTAAGAAAGACCTGAAAACATGGCTCTTCCGTTGTGCTTTTGGAGAGTAATTACTACATACATCCTCTCTGTTGCTCTCCTCCAATATCTGTCCTCCAGATTGCACCACTACGTTATGACCCTGTTCTCTGTGGTTTTTACTCGTATTTCTTTTCTCACCCCGAGTTTTAACTTAGTGTTCATGTGGCCCGCCCTTGTTCTATTTTTCCTCTGATTTTGCATATGTAGTGTATATTATCATTTATTGTATTGTTCAATGTGTTTTGATTTGTTGTTCTATTTATATTCTGTTATATTGTATTGTTCTGGGCATGGCCCCATGTAAGCCGCCCCGAGTCCCCATTGGGGAGATGGTGGCGGGGTATAAATAAAGTTTATTATTATTATTATTATTATTATTATTATTTTTACAGTACTCAGAAAAACCAAGGCATATTCTAGACGGACCGGATCTAAAAACTAGCCGAAACAGATGCAGAGAATCGACCTCATCCAAATATTCCTGGAGTTTCGTGGGAGCCACCTGTTCCAAGTCTATTGTCCAGTAGTAAGGATTAATGGATATGAAGCTAAGAAAGGGTGATGAAATGCTTATAGACCACAGCTACTCTTGAGATGGATGCTGATGAAAAAGATCTCCCATTCTTGTCCATTCAGGTGTTGGTAATGCAAACCAGATGCAGTGTTGTTTGATCCTTGGCTACAGTGTTGATTATTGAGCCTATAGTATACAGGTGTTGTACAGATGATGGTAACAGATGTGTTTATTGGTGTGTTGATAATAAATCAACTTGTGTTATGAACACCTATATGAAGACTGAATTCTATACTCAAGTCGACATACTACCATCTGGCATAATTTTCTAATCTCAAGGGCTCTTTAATATCTTATTCCGCTGTGAAATTGCAAGGCAAAATATTTACCATAAGAATTACAGAAAGAAGAACACATTCCATGCTTAGCAGTCAGAGGAGTATAAGGTAGTGTGGGCTTATCCATGGAAATGAAGTCCACGTTTCCTCAAATATGTTAAACGTTTGCAGTCTGTTGCCAATCTGACTAACCAACCATACATACACTGATGAAATTTATCCCAGCTTGTGATACTGGCAAACAGTCCCTTCTCTATCTTATTATAGTTTTGATGAGTTGGCACCAATATTCTTGAAGTATATGACACTGGGTGTTCCTCCTTTTAGTAGCACTGCTCCTGCCGCAATTTGGAGAGCAGTAAAGTGTGGTGTTCCTTCTTTCTTGTCATCATATTACTTTAGTTTTGTATTCTGGTTGATTGCATTCTTCCTCTTTTGGAAGTACTTGAATTTGCTGTGCCAATGCAATTCTGTAGTCATTTTCTCTATCGCTATAGAGCACATTGCAAACAGGTCACCAGCACTGGAATAGTTTCATTCCAGGATATTCTTTCACTACTCTCTGCTTTTCTTGGTTTGGGACAGTGCTTCAATTTTCTAAGATGTCTTAAGTAGCTCACCAGCTCCGGCTCAGCTTGAATTTTGCTAGCATTTAGATTCAGATAGTTCTCTACTTTGCCAATAAGATTTTTAACATTTGATCTCTAAAGCATCCGTATGTTAGAAAATCAAAAGTGGTGGTAGATGCAGAAGTGGCATCTTTTCTATTGGTATTGGCAATCAATGGTCCTCCAAGATTTTTTGAGCTGAAACTCCCACCCACCCTGGCCAGCATAGCCAATGGTGACAGATGAGGGTTGCAAAAACATCAGGAGAGCTGAAAGTGAATCACTTCTGTTCTAAATAATGCGAAAGGTTGAATGTTCAACTTTTTTCATTCATTTTTATCACTTCTACCCCACAAAGAATTCAGCTCAGTAAATACATATGCAGTTGCCAGATTATGAATAATGTAAACCAGTGTGCGCTGATTATTACCCTTTCATTATTCTGTTGAGGTCTCAGAGAACTATGCATATCTGCACAGCATTAGTAGATTGCATTTCTACTGCCAGTTCTGGGTCATTCTGAGGTTGGTTTTCCCCCCCCCCAATATTTACAGTATTGCCAATAGTTGCCTTACATACTGAAGTTCCTTCTTCAGTTTTGATTTGGTTATTAAAAGGCAGCAGTTGCAGCTCATGTACAGTTGGCACTGTATCTGCAACTAGTTTAATCTGGAAAATGCCCCATACCCTCCAGCAAGCCAGGAAAATCCCTCTTGATGCTCTCATGCTGATGTATTCATCCATACTCTTAATTTTTAAAAATTAACTGTTGTTAACTGCTGCAGGGAAGAGGAAGGTATCATGCAGCCCCACTGAGCTGCAAATCCCAGCATTCCTCATATTCCAACAACTATCATGTCAGAATACACAGAGAAGCCATTGAAATCCACAAGCATGTAGACAACTTCAACAGAAGAGGAAACCATGAAAATGAACAAAATCTGGCTACCAGTATTAAAAAACTCAAAAATCATAACAGTAAATAGGAAGCAACACTCTGAAAACAGAGCAGTTCCAGACACGAATCAACCAGGGGGAGCTAACAACTCTGAATAAAGGATGCCCCCAGGCAGGAAGAAGCCAGGAGGTGAAGCTATTCAATGCTAATTAAGGTGATTAACTACAACATTCACACTGGCCTCCAACTGACAAGAGTTCTTCTCTCACCCTGGACTGTCCACAGATATATATTAACCTTCCTTACTTAGTTTCTCCATATACCTCACAACCTCTGAAGATGCCTGCCTGCCATAGATGTGGGCGAAACATCAGGAGAGAATTCTTCTGGAACATGGCCATACAGCCCGGAAAATACACAACAACCCCTTTCCTCATAATTGGCTATGCTGACTAGCGCTGATGGGAATTCTTGTCCAACATCTTATGATTCTCATCCTTGCTGGCGAGTCTTCAATCCCAATGATGAAATAAACTGGTGTTCCAGTCACTCGGAAATGCTGACTTACAGGTTTTAGTTGTTGCTAGCCATGTCTCTAGTTTAATCCATCTTCCTAAGCTATATTACATCAATATTTGACCCAAATGAAAAATACCCTCAAGCATTCATTGGCTCTTGACCTAGGTATCAATCATTTAGAAATGATGTCCTGAGTTCCCATCCTACCTTTGTGTCACTACCTTTGTTTCGCCATATAGATAGATCCCAATTCCCAATCCCCCCCAATTCAGATGTATGACTTTAATAAGCAGGACAGAAAGTTCAGGACCATTCATGTCTGCCATTCAGGCTATTTCCCTTACTCTGTTGGCTTCTATAGGACTCAATAAGACATATAATTCTCTAAGGTGGTCAGGAATTAATCTAGCGTCACCATTCTCTGATTCTGCAATGTTTCAGCACATTCTTCACCACTGCAAATGTCAGTAGCTTCAGTGAACCTCAACTTTACCAGATAACAATGTGTCCCCTGGGGCTACTTCAGATTTTGCCATCTATAGATTATCTTCCAGCAAACACCAGATAAAGAGTAAATTATTTGAGACAAGTTCTTGATTTTCATGTTGCCCTCCAGATATCTTGTATTACAATTCACATTTCACCTATGGAGGGAAACAGATTAAGGAAAGTCTTATGGAGTATAGATTTGAATCCCCAAGAATAAGCTTATTTTGAATCAAGTTTAGTTCTCAGAAATTTTCTGTTTTAAAATCCGTATGAAGCACCTCTTTCTGTGTAATGTCATCTTTCCATGTGTGGTTGAAATTCAGGATTAACACAGGTGTTGATAATGTTAACTGGTTTATTAAGCAAATTTTAACAAAGGTTTGCAGAAGAAGGGTCTCTTTAGGTCATAGGAAGAGAGGAGAGTCTGAATTACATTCAAGAAGGAAAGTTCAATTACTTTAAGTATTTGAATACAGCACATGTGATAGTGTTTAAATATCAAGAGAAATATGGGAAAAGATGTGTTGGCAGATATTGGACAATGTCCTTCAAAGAAAAAACTGAGTAGATGTTTCAGCTGAAAAAGTACCACAGCTATAGCTATTTGTGTAACAAACGAAACTCTTCCAACTGTCTCTCATTTAGCTCTAATCAGAACATTTGTACAAGAGGTTCAGAAATATTCAGACTTCTGAGGCATGTAAAGTTGGTAAATTTAAACATAGCTACAGGCCTAGATTTAGATACCAAGCCCCAAAAGCCTGAGGAAAGAGATGAAAATTTCACACTGATTTGAATAAACTTACCAAGTAATAAAGCTGATATAATAAAAACAAAGTAATAACATGGAGTAGCAGAGAATGAATAAAATATTAAGAAGGTGGCAAGACTGGGATGGTAAGCAAGGACTTCCCATAGGATTTGGTTGAAATATTAATATGCTGAATTTCTCTAAAACAGCAGTTTTCAAATGTTGGGCATGTAGCTGTTTTGAACTTCAATTCCCAGAAATCCCAGCCAGCTTAGACAACAGTTAAATTCTGATAACTGAAGTCCAAAACATGTGGAAGACCAAAGTTTGAGAAACACTGGTCTAAAGGAAGGGCTGCAGGTATGGCAGGCTGGATATAGTGCACTGGCTCCCCCTAAAGGCCACAGAATGACATTGGTTTGAAACCGGGTTTACACAAGAAATCAGCATGCTGTATTTACTTCTTAAAAAAAAAACCCAGGAAATCCACAAAATCCATTAATTTTCATCCCACTCATATAATATATCCTGTCATTTTTCAGAGCAAAAAGTCTGACTTCATAATAACAAAAAAGGAACACAATCGCCACAGCCTCACATATGGGATACTCTTGAGTTTTAGTGCGAGCAAAAAGAAACCCATCACAGCCCAGCATACATTCATTATTGGGCACCATTTGAAGAGCATTTTTGTTTTTCAATTGACTTTTAACTTTTACTGAAATGTTTTCTGGGTTAATTGTATTCTTAAATGAATGGGAGACATAGCACTGTAATGCTATAATTTTGTCCCAGCAATGTTTACTTTTTCAGCAAAGCGGTGGCTGTAATGTGAAGATCCTGCCATTACTCTTCACAGGACTCTTGTGTAAAGTGGCAGGGCTGGGCAAACAATATACATTTAAGTGGGGCATAGAGAGAAGCTGGAAAATTTCACCAGTTGTACCACTATGAACTGCACAGTTCTTGCCACCAGTTTGCAATCATGGATGCGTGTTTATGTGCCTGTCTTTCCCTGCCTCTCTTCAGCTGCTTGAAAAAGAAAATAGTTACCTGGTTATCAACAGTATTCACTTGTTGCTGGAAATTGAGGGGGGGGGAAAGTTAATGATTACCAGAAGAATAAGCCCTCTTCTCCATGTCTGCAGTAACAGGATGTAGGCAAGCCTTACTTGCAGATAATAATTGAAAAGGGTGCAGGACACACATATGCATCTCTCTCCTTCAAAACACAAGCAGACAGTCTAATCACAGTCTCAGCAGTCAAAGGCCAAGGCTCACAATGGCTGTTTGTTTTCTTATGAACAAGGCACCTGGGCCTCTAACTTTTTTTTTAACAATCTGCAGTTCTGTTTGCTTTCATGGAGTAAAGTCCTCATGAGATTCCGTCAAGTTTCATTCAACTCAAGAATGTTCGTTATCTTCAGAGGCTCAAGAAGGCTGGTGGGAGGCAAGGTGCAGACAATTAAACTGCTATAGCAGAATATACCAATTAATGCATAATGCAAAAGCAGCTTAACTTGACTGCATCCCTAATATATAATCAACTTGGAACAACTCTCCTCTTCTAAAGAAATCTAAAACTAATTTGTTGATACACTACAATGTTTTTACTTTCCTTTGAGAGTTTTCTTTCAACCATTTCTGACAACAGAAACAATCCCTTTATTATTTGCACATAATCTGAAAAACATATTTCCTTATTCTGATTAACTATTTCCAAATATGTTTTCCTATTAGAAATTTGTCAATTATTGAGCTGGCTTTCAAAACCAAAGAAGAATCCTTTGAAATTTAACCTGTAATTCGTTAACAGATCAAAGGATTAGACAAGTCAGTAGTCCACACTTGTTTTTAATTTGCTATTCTCCCCAACTCATACTTTGTCTGAGTAATTTTATGTAAAACTGCAAAGCAGCCTAAGTGATAATCGGTTGACTCAGTTTTGGGAACTGTTCCTTAATCATGTAGGCCTGAAAATTATCCTTGAGCAGAACATGGCATCAAAAAAATGAACATATTAAATACTAATCCCATGTAGTCAGTGTTGTTCTTAGCATCTGAGAATTAAAAAAAAACAAAAAACAAATTATATGCTCTTGGATTTTTCAGCATTTTGATTTAAGAAAATTGTAAGAATACAAGACACAGGATTAGAGAACTTGGTGTATATGTGATACAGAAGACCTCATACCAATTTATCAGGTCATGAATGCTTTTCTGAATGGCCAATACCAAGACACATTGACAAACCAAAAACAAGGAGCAAAACTCAGGCAGACATTTTTCAACTGTTTGAGACATACACACCCCTTTGCCTCCAAGTGGAGTACTATCAGAAGAAGGAAGCTGGCAAGATGAAGTAGAGGGTCTACTAATGGTGCACCATTGGGATGAGAGCCAACCTGCCCTGACAACTATGAATGACAGGGAGACATTCTGACCCCTTTTGAAATGCAGCCAGTTTCCTTTCTCCCATGAAACTCAAAAGGCTGATAAGAGAAAGTAAACAGACTGCAGAAACATTAGCATGATATCCCTTCTCCTTTTGCTGGGACACAGGTAGGCTTTGCGCCACTTCAAAGTTATTACCAAATGTGTCCTTTGCCTTTCTATGTAAATGTAAATGGCCATAGAAACACTTTATACAGCTCTAAAAGCTTCTAATCTGGTTTTTCCTCAACCACAGTTTGCTAGTGAAGGCATATTATGATGAAAGCTCTTTAGTACACAGGTGCCACTAAGCTCTAAACAGAATTGCCAACAAAGTTTCAAGGTTATTTGTTTTCTGATTATTAGAAATATGACAGAGAAAATAATGTTATAAAGAGCTGGAACTCAGGAAGGCATGATATTGCTATCCATCATGAATCCTCAGGAGACTGCTGGCTGAAAATCACAAAAGATATGTTCTTTTGAGGTAGAACTCAAGGTTTTGATAGATAAAATGAGTCTGAACTAGAAGGCACATTTACTTTTGAGTAATGCACTTGACTCCCTTCTTCACAAGGATCACGACTTGATGAAATGTTGATAACTCTCAGGGTTTTTCTTTTTACTGCTATATAAAGAAGAGGGCTGAACTCCACCTATTCTGGTATGGGGGTAAAAGTAATATCAGGTTGACCTGGCAAGATGAAAACTTGAAGCACCCGCTAAGTAACAGACAGAGAAAAGCCAACACACAGGACTATTCTAGTAAATAATGTGTTGTTTAATTTTTACCCAAAGTCCTTAATGTCTCATCCTACTCTGGACAGCCCAGTCTGTGTGGCCTCCTGGCCCACAAGAGGGAAGGAACTGTATTTTTGATCCCAAAATTGTGGCTCAGTACTGCAAGCAGCAGGTTCCTGCAGTTGGAAGGTCAAAATCAAAAAGCCAAAATTTGCTTCATGTCGACTCAACCCAGTGAATACTCTGGTTTCCCAATAGATCTATTCAAAGCATCATTTAACACCACAAACCCTCAAAGGAATGGAAGCTACAGCAGCAACAGCAAGGAGAAACACAGAGTTGGATGCTGAGCCATCAAGACAACATTTTGATGTTTCGGCCTTCAATGCAAGAAAACCAGAGCACAGAGAAGCCCTTCAACCCAGAAAAATGTGTTTGCCCAGTCAGGCTATAAAAGCCAGAGCAGCATCTTGGTTAGAAGAACTTGACACCTCGTCCATCATCCAGGGTGATGATTTCAGCTTTGTGTTCCTGCTGTAACGCTTGCAGAGCACGGAGAAGCATTGATTCCTCCAAACCATGGAACTCTAGGAGAAGATGAAAGAGCCTTGGTTGAGAGAAACAGTAACTACTATACACAAGAGCGAACACAAATGTTTCATACAATAGCAAGCTACACAGGAGGAAATTTAACCAGGTGTACAGGGAAGCCACTGAAGATAGTATTCTGGTTCTGTAGGTTATATTAGCATGGTAAGAATTAGAATAGCAAGTAAAAAAATACACCAATAAGGAAATGGAGTTTGCTCTAGTGACTAAACAGAGGTAGAGAAGACCAAACATTTTGCATTAGCATGAGATTGCTGTCTCTACACATCACTACATTGTGAAAACAGCCAGATGTATAGCTACCTTCATTCTCTGTGTCCTCTCCATTGGATAGTTCATATAGTGTGAAAACTGAGTTGGTAAGTCCATTCTTTGATACCTGTGAACAGGGGTAGAAGGAGAGCGGAGGTGAGGAAGGAGGGGAGATATAAGTCCCCTGATATTCACAAATGTCTAGCCTGCTATTTCACAGGACAGAGATATACCAACATATTTTCATAGATCTTAACTGCATCCAAAAACAGAATTCATTATGGGATGTTGCACAATGCACATGGCCCTGATTTGTTCTTACCCACTGATAGATAAGTTTTCCCCATTCTTCAGGACGTCTCCACATGATCAGAAAGCTAGATTTGTTCTTGTCAAGCCATTCAAGATTGCCTGGAATGGAGTATAAAATACTTTTAATATCAGGATCTGCTTAAAATATACAATGCTCACTGAATCTCTCTTATGTAAAAGAAGAGATCTTCTTGCCCATTATAAATATTATGTACAAAAACAAATTAAATATGGCCACAAATGTAGGTATCTTCTGCCAAAACCATTAATGAAGTAGCACACACTGTACTCAGAGACAGCTTTCCAAACCAATCAATAAATAAGCAAAACATAATACTAGAAAATGATGCACATCTTTACAAAATTATATGTAGAAATGCAGACTTTCTGTTATTAAGAAAACTTCCACAATGTGTGTTGCCATTTCAAAAGAGTGTCATGTTATCCCAACAATCATGTTGTTGTTTTACCTTTATGTAAAATGAGAATTCAAACATGTTCATAGACAGAAATTACATATACTGCTTCTTGTGTCTGTTTCCACGATGAGTTATGAATTCCTAGCAGGTATGTTAAAATGAGAACTGAAATTACATTTTAGTCCAAGTATCTTTACATCCAAGACAGCCCATAACCCACCTTTTTTCCTGAGTTCCTCTAATACAACAAGGATGGATTCCAACGAGAGTTTTCCTGTTTCACAGTTAAGGAAACAGCTACTGTATATGACACTGGACAAAGGTGGGGGAAAGCTTGGAGAAACAATAGAATTAACAGAAAAATAAAACACGCAGCTCAATTAAAAAAAAAACCTATCCTGTATGCTTTCCTTATGCAGAACTAGATCTAGCCAACAACTGCGACAAGCTCAGACTGTCTCAGCTTGAACTGTTCTTCCATGACAACAGCCAGCGCTTTCATCTGAATGAATCAGCAGAACTCCCTTGTTAGCTCACCAGGACAGGTATGCTAGCCCCACACTAAAGAAGGATACGCTGCAGTTTCCAATTGTTGAACAAAGGGCTCTCCTGGGCCTCTGCGACTGTCATGGTGTAGAGTTTGTTGACACGGCAGTAAGACAGTGCTAAGGAACACCAAGCAGTCAGCTGTTTCTGCCTTGTGTCCACATTGGGCTGTAACCTAAAGAGAGTAGCAGAAACACATGGTAGTTTGGCAGACAGTTCAAATAGATCATTTCAGGTTCTAAACCAGAATTAAGCTTCTACCAGCTTCCTAAACAAAGCAATTAGGTTGTTGTTGTTTATTTGTTCAGTTGCTTCTGATTCTTCGTGACCTCATGGACCAGTCCACGCCAGAGTTCCCTGTTGGCCGACGCCACCCCTGGCTCTTTCAGCTATTAGGTATTTCAGCTGATTGTTTTTGTTGATACATTTCTTTCAATCTTTTCAAAGCAACTAAAAATATTTTTCCCATTCTCTTCAACGTTAACCTTTCATATGCTCAAGAATGGTTATTCAATCATCTCCAGACCAAACAGACCAAAAATCCTTAAGTCTTTTTGTATATGATTGTTCCCTATGTAGACTACAGCAGGGTTTCGTGAACATTTTCCACTTGTCACCCCTGTCCGCCGAAGAAATGTTCACGTGACCCTAGGTATATAAATATGTATAAAGATCAAGTATTCACTTAAAATAAATCAGCATTTGCAAGGCTTGTGAAACAGTCTGATTTTTCTGTTTTGTGGAGTACAGCTGAAGCATTTCTGTAGAATCCACTGCAAACCCTACATGTTGTTTCTAACAGATTATTGCAAATGTCAAGGTGACACATTTTTCATGACCCCAATATTTGGGAAGCAGCTGTCTAGAACAAGGAGAGTAAAATGCAGCTTTTGAACACTGAAAGCATGCTATTAACAGCAGTTGCAGACAAGCTGTTCACATACCACCTTTTTCATGCACATTGTTTTTGTAATGATTTCAAGGATGGATTACACACACAAAGAATGTGGATCTTGTCTTGTTTCACATACTTAATGGCAAAGATAAAAAGTGGACATCTCTAAATAAACATCCTGGTTCAAATACACTGGCAATTCTGTTGCAATGTCTAAGTTCAGTTCTGTTGGGATCAGACTTCAGTCAAACCAGGCATTACTAGTGTGACTTTCTATTGTGTATGCTATGCATGGTAAGCAACCAGTATGCAGAATATTCTGCGAAGCTACAGAATGTGCAGTTGCTTAAGGAGACAGAAGGATGTTCACCCCAGAGGAACCCTATTAGGCAGAGTGAGTGAGGCAACTGCTGCCTCAGGCAATAGTATGTGAAACTATTTTTTATCCTAGGCTTCTGTTGCTGCATTGCCTCTCTTCTCCATCATTGGCAGAATCCCTGACTACTTTCTCATCCTCGCTTGCTTTCACCACAAGACATACATGCCTGGCTCCCCACCTCCCACCAGCTTTTCCTCTACCCCACCCTACTCTCGTTTACCTCACCTTGTGCCAATGACTTCCTGTAAATGAGTATTACACTGCTTTTTAAACTGTGGGTCCCAACCTCAAATGGGGTCCTCTTAGCTCAATATTGGGGTCACAAAAATCGACAATAAAAGGTTTCCAAACCCCGCTCATTTACACAAATCTGTTAGCAAAAATGAGCAGGGTTTAGAGTGGACCCTGCAAAATGTTTTAGCTGTACTCCACAAAAAGGAAAATCAGCCTGTTTTGCAAACCTTGTAAATGTGATTTATTTTCAGTAAATGCTTGATTTTTTATACCTATTTGATATACCTATACACTTGGGGTCACCTAAACATTTTTCAAGTGGAAAGGGATTGTGAATTGGAATGTTTAAGAAACTCTCAAGTAATAGATGCACAAAGTAGCCAGTTGCCCTTTAAACTCAAGGCAGGCTGGAAACTAAAGGGCCCTCATAATTGTGAGGCAGGGTAGATGCCAAATGTATAGATTACAAAGTGGGGCCGTAAACCCTTCGCCTACCACATCAAGAAGCCAACAAACATTTCTGAGGCTGCATCTACACTGCCGTATAATCCAGTTTCTGAATCCAGATTATCTGCTTTGAACTGGATTATATGACATTTTAGATGCATATAATCCCGTTCAAAGCAGATAATTGGGATTCAGAAACTAGATGATATGGCAGTGTAGCTCCTGTCTGAGTCTGCCTACCTACTTTCTAGTCAGAACAGCATTAATAAGTCTATGTAGATGCCATAGAAAGTACACAAAGAGCAGTATGGGGAGGGCAATGAAGTACAGGCAGACCCCAAGTTACGAAAAAGATAGGTTATGCACGTTTGTTGTTAGGTTGAATTTGTATGCAAGTCGGAAGAGGTACATTTTTTAAATGTAACGCCAGCCATACACACACACACACACACACACACACACATAGGCAGTCTCTGAGTTACATTACAAATATCCGACTTAGAAACGACTCATAGTTAAGAATTGGGTGAGACAACAGGAAGTGAAAGAACACTACCCCTCAGAAGGGAAATTCACTCCTGGAAGAGTTATGGAGAAAAAGTGTCTCCGCTGAAGCTTTTTCACCAATCTTTGTTTCTACAAAAAAAACCATATTTTTTAAAAAATCCAATTATTAGAGGGACAGAAATTGAGTATTGTTTTACTTATATATTGTTTGGTTTGGAAAACTGTCTCCGAGTACAGTGTGTGCTACTTTGTTAATGGTTTTGGCAGAAGATACTTAACATCTGTGGCTGTATTTAATTTATAATATGCCTAATAAGTAAACTAGACAACTGGGTTGATGGGCGAGAGGATCTCCTCTTTACAAAAGAGAGATTCAGTGAGCATTGTATATTTTTAAGCAGATCCTGATATTAAAAGGATTTTATACTTCATTCCGGGCAATCTAGAATAAAGCTCCAGTGGAGACACCTTTTCCCCATAACTCTTCCAGGAGTGAATTTCCCTTCTGAGAGGTAGTGTCCTCTCATTTCCTATTGTCTCACCCCCATTCTTAACCATCACTCATTTGTAAGTCAGATATTTGCAATGTAACTAGAGGACTGCTGTAGTTACACTTTAATAATGAACCTCTTCCAACTTGCATACAAATTCAACTTAAGAACAAACC
The DNA here is from genome assembly GCF_035594765.1 of Anolis carolinensis. Classification (NCBI taxonomy): domain Eukaryota; kingdom Metazoa; phylum Chordata; class Lepidosauria; order Squamata; family Anolidae; genus Anolis; species Anolis carolinensis. The sequence goes on from NC_085846.1 coordinate 40,191,068, forward strand.
TACAGAACCTATCCTGTTCAAAACTTGAGTACTGCTTTGTAGTTCATTGCCCTTTCTATACTTCTCTCTGTGTACCTTCTGTTATTAATGCTGTTTTAACTAGAGAGCAGGTAGGCAGGGTCAGGCTACACCTCCATATCATCCAGTTTCTGCATCCTGATTATCTGCTGTCAACTGGATTATATGAGTCTATGTTGCCATATAATCCAGGGCCTTTTCAGACAGACGCTATATCCCAGGATCTGATGCCAGGTTTTCTGATTTTCCTGGATTATCTGGCAGTGTGGACTCAGACCCCTTCCACACAGCTGAATAAAACCCCACATTTTCTGTTTTAAATTAGAATATATGGCAGTGTGGACTCAGATAACCCAGTTCAAACAGATATTGTGGGACTTTTTGTCCTTGATATTCTGGGTTACATGGCTGTGTGGAAGAGCCCTCATACAATCGAGTTTAAAGCGGAAAACTTGGGATCAGATCCTGGGATAATAGGGCCTGTCTGGTAGGGTCCCTAGTTCAAGGTGATGGCAGTATCAGTGGGGCCTCAGAGATATTTCTGGGCTTGTTATGTGGTAGGAGAAGAGTTTGTGGCCCCACTTTCTAGACACTAGGCATCTACCCCCTCCCTCCATTCCTCCTGCCTCACAATTAAGATAGTGCCATAGATTTCTCTCAGGAACCTTCCACACGGCTATATAGTCCAGAATATCAAAGCAGAAAATCCAACAATATCTGCTTTGAACTGGGTTATCTGATGCCTCTTCCAAAGAGCTGAATAAAATCCCACATTATCTGCTTGAACTGGAAAATATGGCAGTGTGGACTCAGATACTCCAGTTCAAAGCAGATATTGTGGGATTTTCTGCCTTCATATTCTGGGTTATATGGCTATGTGGAAAGGCCCTTAGCCCAGACTACCATACATTCCAGTCCAAAGCAGAAAATGTGTGGAAGGGCTTAACTTCCTGTTGCCTCAGCCCCGTTCTCAACTATGAGTCATTCTAACTCAGGGCCTGCCTGTCTTCATGGGGGCAGGAGGGCTTTTCCTCCCACCTCAGAGCCCTTCGACAAAGCCATATAACCCAGAATATCAAGGCAAAATATTTATTTATTTATTCACATTACTTTTACCCCGCTCTTCTCACTCACATCATCTGCTTTGAACTGTGTTTGAATTGAGTCCACACAGCCATATATTCCAGTTCAAAGAAGATAATGTGGGAGTTTATTCAGCTGTGTGGAAAGGACCTGAATGAGGCAAGATGAGAAGGAAGGAGGGGATGAATCAACAACGCGGAGATCGCCACCATTCTCTTCCCCCAGGCAGTGAGAAGGCCTGGGACTAACCCCCCCCCCCCCCCGTGTCAAGAGCAACCGGAGTTGCTTCTGGAGTGAGAGAATTGGCCGTCTGCAAGGACGTTGCCCAGGGGGCGCCCGGATGTTTTGATGTTTTACCATCCTTGTAGGAGGCTTCTCTCATGTCCCCGCATGGAGCTGGAGCTGATAGAGAGAGCTCATCCACGCTCTCCCCGGGTGGGATTCGAACCTGGCAGCTTTCAGGTCAGCAACCCAACCTTCAAGTCACGAGGCTTTTTTATCCCCCAAGCCACCGGAGGCTCCTATTGGGACGAACCTGCTGCCCGGCTCCAGCCATGTTCTTTCTGTCGCCCGCTCTGGCTGCTTGACAGTAAACACAGGGCCCTTCCACACAGCCAGAACCTAAAATATCTGCTTTGAACTGGAATATGTGGCAGTGTGGACTCAGACAACCCACTTCAAAGCAGATATTGTGAGATTTTCTGCCTTGATATTCTGGGTTATATGGTTGTGTGGAAGGGCCCAGGAGGCCAAGGAGGCAGAGAAAGAGGAAACCAGGGAGAGGCCTTGAGGGAAAGGAAGGGGAAGGAGAGGCCTCGGGGAGGAAGGGAGGGAGGGAGGAGGCTCTCCTCTGGACCAGGAAAGTTCCTCGGGACCCCCTGCCGCAGCCCGCTTTCCGGGGGCGCTTTTGGGGAGCAAGCCGGGCCCCGGCCTCGCAAGGAAGGGCCTGGGGCGCCCCGGGACTCACGTGAAGAAAGGCGGGAAACTGTACTGCCAGGGCCACTCGAAGCTCATCATCACCTCCGAGTCCAAACGGAACTTCCGCCTCCCAGCCCCAACTTCTGGTCCGTCATAGAAAGGTTTCCTCTTCCCGCAGGGAAAGTTCCGAGGAAAGCCCCTCCTCCTCCAGTGTCTTCTAGAGCTAAGAAAAATAAGACAGGCGCATCTTCCTCTTACTTCCGGGTTTACTTTGCCGCCTCTTGGAGTTTTGTTCAAAACGGAAGGCTTCCATGGCCGGAATCACTGGGTTGCGGGAAATTCGGACTGTATGGCTATGTTCCAGTAGCACTCTCTCCTGACGATTCGCCTGCATCTGTGGCAAACATCCTCAGAGGTTATGTGGGAAAGAGGCAAGCGGGGTGTATATATATCTGTGGGATGTCCAGAGTGGGAGAAAGAACCTTCCCACCTTCTGAAACATGGCCATACAGCCCGGAAAACTCACAACAACCTAGTGATTCCGGCCATGAACGCCTTCGACAACAGAGAGAACCCTTGTCTGTTTGAGGCAAGTGTGAATTTTGCATGTGCTTTTGTGGATTGATATGAACACATTTCATCAAAAACAATATAAAGAAATACCAAAGAAGTGGGTGTATCTCCATAAAAGTACAGTAGAGTCTCACTTATCCAACATAAACGGACCGGCAGAACGTTGGATAAGCGAATATGTTGAATAATAAGGAGGGATTAAGGAAAAACCTATTAAAAATCAAATTAGGTTATGATTTTATTTATTTATTTATTTACAGCATTTATATTCCGCCCTTCTCACCCCGAAGGGAACTCAGGGCGAATCACATTACACATATAGGCAAACATTCAATGCCTTTTAACATAGAACAAAGACAAGACAAACATAGGCTCCGAGCGGCCTCGAACTCATGACCTCCTGGTCAGAGTGATTCATTGCAGCTGGTTGCAGCTGGCTTGATCTCCAGCCTGCGCCACAGCCCGATTTTACAAATTAAGAACTAAAAGATCATGTTATACAACAAATTTGACAGAAAAAACAGTTCAATATGCAGTAATGCTATGTAATAATTACTGCATTTATGAATTTAGCACCAAAATATCACGATATATTGAAAACATTGACTACAAAAATGGCTTGGATAATCCAGAAACTTGGATAAGCGAGGCTTAGATAAGTGAGACTCTACTGTACTCTTCTCTTAATTCTTTTAAAATAAACTTTTACTTACTGGATTACTTGGACAGAGCGTGGTTTGTGGTAAAAAGGTGTTTAAGGGCTCTAGTACAACAGGCGGGAGGAGGCATTCCCGTGTGATAGGAGTAAGTGAATTCTCCATCTTCTTTAAAAGATGACATCCCACGCAAACCTTTTGCAAACCTGTCATACTTGAGATTGGAAAATGTCTGCTCAGCAATTCTTGTTATCGGACCAAGCCTCAGTAAAAGTACTTTGAGAAAGGTCAAAGCATGTTTCGCTTGCCACAGCTGGAGGAAAATAACTCCACTCAAACTGTCATCATCCATGTCCCCTTTCTTTTCTGTGAGAATTGTGGTTTACATTTTCAGGAAACCTGCCTTTAACTCTGTGAGAGGTTCACATCTACACACCTCTGTACTTGCTGTGATGATTCTGCACATCTTGTGCATCTTCTTGTAGATTCGACCACTGTATCTGTATAAAAACTTTTGGGACATAATAAATAAAAAGAAAAAAGAAGACCAGCATAGATTGGATCTGTGTACTAACCTCTTTCTGCAAATAGGTGCCTTCCAATTATTTGTCAATTTATGGCATTTCCATTAATTTTATAGGATTTCCTTGTACAAGGAATACTCAAAAGTGGCTTTGACAGTTCCCTTCTCTAACATAGCACCTGGTATTCCTTGGCAGTCTCCCATTCAAGTACTCACCAAGGTTGGCCCTGCTTAGCTTCCAAGAACAGATGGAATCTGGTGCTTTTCAGGAATTTAGACCATAAAACCATATGTCTAATCTGTGACCAATGTGATTCTTAACTTCTTTCTTTTTTAAAAAAGATGGAGACTTTGCAATTGTGGAAGTACAAAAAAAAGTGAAAATTTGGAAATCTGAAGTTTTAAGGAAGGAGAAAATACAGCAACAGCAAAGTGGTGATATATTGAAATAGCACAATTCCTAACAAACAAATTAATTTTAAAAATTACTGTAAATAAATCATGAAAGAGGAATACTGGCGAGAAAAGGAGCATTGATGCCCACAGGAATGCCCACTCTTGAATTTCATTAAAGCGATCTAACACGAGCAAATATGAGATATCCCATCCCTTGTTAAATTAAGCATATTTTTCTGTTTTCCCACAAATTTGAAGCTCTCATTACCATACCTCTCTCCATTCATACATTAACACCGATTTATCGATCCATGGTCCCATGGTTGTACTTCTGTACTCTTTTAAGCCTGCCTCTTGCATTTCCATTGTTCCATCATTTTTAATTATTTTTAAAAAGACATATCCTGTTTAATAATACATACTAGGCTTGCTCAAATAATTCGTTTTCCCCGTTTACCGTTATTGATTCGTTATTTTCTATTGTTTTGAAGCAATATCGAACCTTGGTTGTCCACACGTCTGGATATCGCAGTTTCGAATCGCGAGAGGCTGTTTTTTCTTATTTCTTCGTTTTTTTCGAAAAGAAAAAAAAGCTTTTGCAAAGCACCCAAACTCCTTTCCTTTTGCCCCTCAGCCAATGGGAGGCTCAGCCAATGGGAGGGGGCGAGGGGGAAGGAGGCCGAGGAGGAGGAGGAAGACGGAGGGGGGAAATGGCCGCCGCCGCCGCCGCCTCGCCTCAGCTCAGTGCATTAATTAATTGGGCCTTAATGAGCCCCCTTCCAAGCCAAACCCACCAGAGAAACACCCTCAATGCAAACCTTGCAACGTCCTTCTCTCCTTCTTAGACACAAAGGCAAAGGGAGGAGGCACTTCGGGTTCCCAAGCGACCTGAAAAGAGCCATAGAGAAAGGGAGAGCCAGTGCGCATGCTCCACCCTCCAAGGCACACAAGGGGGGAGTTCGCATGGGAGCCGGAAGTGTTGGGGCCTCCGTCCCTCCCTTGCTTTTCCTCTTTGGTCTCCCTATCTTGAACACAGAACACGCATGAAAAAAAACACACCATAATTTCACAATATATAGTTTAAATAACAAAAGGAAGAGGAAGGAAGAGGCCCGGGATGCGAGGGGGTGTGGGCCAGGCCCGTCCTCGGCTGCTCCCAGGGGCCCAGATTCGCACCCTCCCTCCCCCCAATACAGGTCTCCAGTCCATACCACGCTACATGAACTTGAATGGATACTGTGGTTGTGTTGTGGAAAGCTTTCATGGCCGGGATCACACTGTTGTGGTATGTATTCCGGGCTCTATGGCCATGTGCCAGAAGCATTCTCTCCTGACGTTTCACCCACATCTGTGGCAGACATAGAGGTTTTGACGTCTGTGCGAAGCTAGGCAAGTGGGGTTTATATATCTGTGGAAGGTCCAGGGTGGGAGAAAGAACTCTTGTCTGTGGGAGGCAAGTGTGAATGTTGCAATTGGTCACCTTGATTAGCATTGAATAGCCTTGCAGCTTCAAAGCCTGGCTGCTTCCTACCTGGGGGAATCCTTTGTTGGGAGGTATTAGCTGGCCCTGATTGTTTCCTGTCTGGAATTCCCATTTTCTGGGTGTTTCTGGGAAGGTAATGGCACTCCATGTAGTCATGCCGGCCACATGACCTTGGAGGTGTCTATGGACAACACTGGCTCTTGGGCTTAGAAATGGAGATGAGCACCAACCCCCAGAGTCAGACATGACTGAACTTAACGTCAAGGGATACCTTTACCTTTACCTACACACACACACACACACACACACACACACACACACACACACAAGCAGGGACTATATATATATATATATACACACACAATACATATCACACACACACCAATTTAACAAAGTTTCAGCCACAAAAACAAAGTTTCTGAAGTAGAACAATGACTTTCACAGTAAAGACAACCCAATTTAACAGGAAATAAGACTTTCAAACCAGGAACAGATTACTGCAATTATTAAAAAAAGGTTTATTATAAAAGCTATGAAAATTTGCCAAAAATCAGAGGATAAGGGAAACGTTCCACATTTTGGTGAGCTATCAGTGTTAAATGTGTTCTACCACTGTACCAAGTTTGAAGAAGATCACTCAAAAAATGAGGGCGGGAGAGCCCCCTAAGTCCCCCCCCCCTTCGGGCTGTTTTTGGGCCACCGCGCATGCGCGTCCGCCATTAACGAATTAATTTAGAAAATAACGAATTTTCGTTAATTTCGAAAAATTTTGGGGGCCAAATTCGTTATTAGCAACAAAAACGAAAAACTGCCCCCTCTAGTTTTGAAACGAGTTTAGAATCAAATTTTTCATGGATCGATCAAGCCTAATACATACTTTGGATGTATTCTTTCACCCCATTAACCCTCTTTCTCTGCTTTTCTCCTGGAAAAGTGCCTGTGTTTCCCTCCAGTTCCATGGCTGATTTCTTTCATCATAGCGTCCATATTCTCATAGACAGCCTTCAGACTTCCAGTGCTCTCAGTGATTTTAAGATGCTCTACCTGAATGCTAATCCATTTATTTATTTATTTACAGTATTTATATTCCACCCTTCTCACACTGAAGGGAACTCAGGGCGGATCACAATGTACATATTAGGCTTGCTCAAATAATTCGTTTTCCCCGTTTACCGTTATTGATTCGTTATTTTCTATTGTTTTGAAGCAATATCGAACCTTGGTTGTCCACACGTCTGGATATCGCAGTTTCGAATCGCGAGAGGCTGTTTTTTCTTATTTCTTCGTTTTTTTCGAAAAGAAAAAAAAGCTTTTGCAAAGCACCCAAACTCCTTTCCTTTTGCCCCTCAGCCAATGGGAGGCTCAGCCAATGGGAGGGGGCGAGGGGGAAGGAGGCCGAGGAGGAGGAGGAAGACGGAGGGGGGAAATGGCCGCCGCCGCCGCCGCCTCGCCTCAGCTCAGTGCATTAATTAATTGGGCCTTAATGAGCCCCCTTCCAAGCCAAACCCACCAGAGAAACACCCTCAATGCAAACCTTGCAACGTCCTTCTCTCCTTCTTAGACACAAAGGCAAAGGGAGGAGGCACTTCGGGTTCCCAAGCGACCTGAAAAGAGCCATAGAGAAAGGGAGAGCCAGTGCGCATGCTCCACCCTCCAAGGCACACAAGGGGGGAGTTCGCATGGGAGCCGGAAGTGTTGGGGCCTCCGTCCCTCCCTTGCTTTTCCTCTTTGGTCTCCCTATCTTGAACACAGAACACGCATGAAAAAAAACACACCATAATTTCACAATATATAGTTTAAATAACAAAAGGAAGAGGAAGGAAGAGGCCCGGGATGCGAGGGGGTGTGGGCCAGGCCCGTCCTCGGCTGCTCCCAGGGGCCCAGATTCGCACCCTCCCTCCCCCCAATACAGGTCTCCAGTCCATACCACGCTACATGAACTTGAATGGATACTGTGGTTGTGTTGTGGAAAGCTTTCATGGCCGGGATCACACTGTTGTGGTATGTATTCCGGGCTCTATGGCCATGTGCCAGAAGCATTCTCTCCTGACGTTTCACCCACATCTGTGGCAGACATAGAGGTTTTGACGTCTGTGCGAAGCTAGGCAAGTGGGGTTTATATATCTGTGGAAGGTCCAGGGTGGGAGAAAGAACTCTTGTCTGTGGGAGGCAAGTGTGAATGTTGCAATTGGTCACCTTGATTAGCATTGAATAGCCTTGCAGCTTCAAAGCCTGGCTGCTTCCTACCTGGGGGAATCCTTTGTTGGGAGGTATTAGCTGGCCCTGATTGTTTCCTGTCTGGAATTCCCATTTTCTGGGTGTTTCTGGGAAGGTAATGGCACTCCATGTAGTCATGCCGGCCACATGACCTTGGAGGTGTCTATGGACAACACTGGCTCTTGGGCTTAGAAATGGAGATGAGCACCAACCCCCAGAGTCAGACATGACTGAACTTAACGTCAAGGGATACCTTTACCTTTACCTACACACACACACACACACACACACACACACACACACACACACACACAAGCAGGGACTATATATATATATATATACACACACAATACATATCACACACACACCAATTTAACAAAGTTTCAGCCACAAAAACAAAGTTTCTGAAGTAGAACAATGACTTTCACAGTAAAGACAACCCAATTTAACAGGAAATAAGACTTTCAAACCAGGAACAGATTACTGCAATTATTAAAAAAAGGTTTATTATAAAAGCTATGAAAATTTGCCAAAAATCAGAGGATAAGGGAAACGTTCCACATTTTGGTGAGCTATCAGTGTTAAATGTGTTCTACCACTGTACCAAGTTTGAAGAAGATCACTCAAAAAATGAGGGCGGGAGAGCCCCCTAAGTCCCCCCCCCCTTCGGGCTGTTTTTGGGCCACCGCGCATGCGCGTCCGCCATTAACGAATTAATTTAGAAAATAACGAATTTTCGTTAATTTCGAAAAATTTTGGGGGCCAAATTCGTTATTAGCAACAAAAACGAAAAACTGCCCCCTCTAGTTTTGAAACGAGTTTAGAATCAAATTTTTCATGGATCGATCAAGCCTAATACATACTTTGGATGTATTCTTTCACCCCATTAACCCTCTTTCTCTGCTTTTCTCCTGGAAAAGTGCCTGTGTTTCCCTCCAGTTCCATGGCTGATTTCTTTCATCATAGCGTCCATATTCTCATAGACAGCCTTCAGACTTCCAGTGCTCTCAGTGATTTTAAGATGCTCTACCTGAATGCTAATCCATTTATTTATTTATTTACAGTATTTATATTCCACCCTTCTCACACTGAAGGGAACTCAGGGCGGATCACAATGTACATATTAGGCTTGCTCAAATAATTCGTTTTCCCCGTTTACCGTTATTGATTCGTTATTTTCTATTGTTTTGAAGCAATATCGAACCTTGGTTGTCCACACGTCTGGATATCGCAGTTTCGAATCGCGAGAGGCTGTTTTTTCTTATTTCTTCGTTTTTTTCGAAAAGAAAAAAAAGCTTTTGCAAAGCACCCAAACTCCTTTCCTTTTGCCCCTCAGCCAATGGGAGGCTCAGCCAATGGGAGGGGGGCGAGGGGGAAGGAGGCCGAGGAGGAGGAGGAAGACGGAGGGGGGAAATGGCCGCCGCCGCCGCCGCCTCGCCTCAGCTCAGTGCATTAATTAATTGGGCCTTAATGAGCCCCCTTCCAAGCCAAACCCACCAGAGAAACACCCTCAATGCAAACCTTGCAACGTCCTTCTCTCCTTCTTAGACACAAAGGCAAAGGGAGGAGGCACTTCGGGTTCCCAAGCGACCTGAAAAGAGCCATAGAGAAAGGGAGAGCCAGTGCGCATGCTCCACCCTCCAAGGCACACAAGGGGGGAGTTCGCATGGGAGCCGGAAGTGTTGGGGCCTCCGTCCCTCCCTTGCTTTTCCTCTTTGGTCTCCCTATCTTGAACACAGAACACGCATGAAAAAAAACACACCATAATTTCACAATATATAGTTTAAATAACAAAAGGAAGAGGAAGGAAGAGGCCCGGGATGCGAGGGGGTGTGGGCCAGGCCCGTCCTCGGCTGCTCCCAGGGGCCCAGATTCGCACCCTCCCTCCCCCCAATACAGGTCTCCAGTCCATACCACGCTACATGAACTTGAATGGATACTGTGGTTGTGTTGTGGAAAGCTTTCATGGCCGGGATCACACTGTTGTGGTATGTATTCCGGGCTCTATGGCCATGTGCCAGAAGCATTCTCTCCTGACGTTTCACCCACATCTGTGGCAGACATAGAGGTTTTGACGTCTGTGCGAAGCTAGGCAAGTGGGGTTTATATATCTGTGGAAGGTCCAGGGTGGGAGAAAGAACTCTTGTCTGTGGGAGGCAAGTGTGAATGTTGCAATTGGTCACCTTGATTAGCATTGAATAGCCTTGCAGCTTCAAAGCCTGGCTGCTTCCTACCTGGGGGAATCCTTTGTTGGGAGGTATTAGCTGGCCCTGATTGTTTCCTGTCTGGAATTCCCATTTTCTGGGTGTTTCTGGGAAGGTAATGGCACTCCATGTAGTCATGCCGGCCACATGACCTTGGAGGTGTCTATGGACAACACTGGCTCTTGGGCTTAGAAATGGAGATGAGCACCAACCCCCAGAGTCAGACATGACTGAACTTAACGTCAAGGGATACCTTTACCTTTACCTACACACACACACACACACACACACACACACACACACACACACACACAAGCAGGGACTATATATATATATATATACACACACAATACATATCACACACACACCAATTTAACAAAGTTTCAGCCACAAAAACAAAGTTTCTGAAGTAGAACAATGACTTTCACAGTAAAGACAACCCAATTTAACAGGAAATAAGACTTTCAAACCAGGAACAGATTACTGCAATTATTAAAAAAAGGTTTATTATAAAAGCTATGAAAATTTGCCAAAAATCAGAGGATAAGGGAAACGTTCCACATTTTGGTGAGCTATCAGTGTTAAATGTGTTCTACCACTGTACCAAGTTTGAAGAAGATCACTCAAAAAATGAGGGCGGGAGAGCCCCCTAAGTCCCCCCCCTTCGGGCTGTTTTTGGGCCACCGCGCATGCGCGTCCGCCATTAACGAATTAATTTAGAAAATAACGAATTTTCGTTAATTTCGAAAAATTTTGGGGGCCAAATTCGTTATTAGCAACAAAAACGAAAAACTGCCCCCTCTAGTTTTGAAACGAGTTTAGAATCAAATTTTTCATGGATCGATCAAGCCTAATACATACTTTGGATGTATTCTTTCACCCCATTAACCCTCTTTCTCTGCTTTTCTCCTGGAAAAGTGCCTGTGTTTCCCTCCAGTTCCATGGCTGATTTCTTTCATCATAGCGTCCATATTCTCATAGACAGCCTTCAGACTTCCAGTGCTCTCAGTGATTTTAAGATGCTCTACCTGAATGCTAATCCATTTATTTATTTATTTACAGTATTTATATTCCACCCTTCTCACACTGAAGGGAACTCAGGGCGGATCACAATGTACATATTAGGCTTGCTCAAATAATTCGTTTTCCCCGTTTACCGTTATTGATTCGTTATTTTCTATTGTTTTGAAGCAATATCGAACCTTGGTTGTCCACACGTCTGGATATCGCAGTTTCGAATCGCGAGAGGCTGTTTTTTCTTATTTCTTCGTTTTTTTCGAAAAGAAAAAAAAGCTTTTGCAAAGCACCCAAACTCCTTTCCTTTTGCCCCTCAGCCAATGGGAGGCTCAGCCAATGGGAGGGGGCGAGGGGGAAGGAGGCCGAGGAGGAGGAGGAAGACGGAGGGGGGAAATGGCCGCCGCCGCCGCCGCCTCGCCTCAGCTCAGTGCATTAATTAATTGGGCCTTAATGAGCCCCCTTCCAAGCCAAACCCACCAGAGAAACACCCTCAATGCAAACCTTGCAACGTCCTTCTCTCCTTCTTAGACACAAAGGCAAAGGGAGGAGGCACTTCGGGTTCCCAAGCGACCTGAAAAGAGCCATAGAGAAAGGGAGAGCCAGTGCGCATGCTCCACCCTCCAAGGCACACAAGGGGGGAGTTCGCATGGGAGCCGGAAGTGTTGGGGCCTCCGTCCCTCCCTTGCTTTTCCTCTTTGGTCTCCCTATCTTGAACACAGAACACGCATGAAAAAAAACACACCATAATTTCACAATATATAGTTTAAATAACAAAAGGAAGAGGAAGGAAGAGGCCCGGGATGCGAGGGGGTGTGGGCCAGGCCCGTCCTCGGCTGCTCCCAGGGGCCCAGATTCGCACCCTCCCTCCCCCCAATACAGGTCTCCAGTCCATACCACGCTACATGAACTTGAATGGATACTGTGGTTGTGTTGTGGAAAGCTTTCATGGCCGGGATCACACTGTTGTGGTATGTATTCCGGGCTCTATGGCCATGTGCCAGAAGCATTCTCTCCTGACGTTTCACCCACATCTGTGGCAGACATAGAGGTTTTGATGTCTGTGCGAAGCTAGGCAAGTGGGGTTTATATATCTGTGGAAGGTCCAGGGTGGGAGAAAGAACTCTTGTCTGTGGGAGGCAAGTGTGAATGTTGCAATTGGTCACCTTGATTAGCATTGAATAGCCTTGCAGCTTCAAAGCCTGGCTGCTTCCTACCTGGGGGAATCCTTTGTTGGGAGGTATTAGCTGGCCCTGATTGTTTCCTGTCTGGAATTCCCATTTTCTGGGTGTTTCTGGGAAGGTAATGGCACTCCATGTAGTCATGCCGGCCACATGACCTTGGAGGTGTCTATGGACAACACTGGCTCTTGGGCTTAGAAATGGAGATGAGCACCAACCCCCAGAGTCAGACATGACTGAACTTAACGTCAAGGGATACCTTTACCTTTACCTACACACACACACACACACACACACACACACACACACACACACACACAAGCAGGGACTATATATATATATATATACACACACAATACATATCACACACACACCAATTTAACAAAGTTTCAGCCACAAAAACAAAGTTTCTGAAGTAGAACAATGACTTTCACAGTAAAGACAACCCAATTTAACAGGAAATAAGACTTTCAAACCAGGAACAGATTACTGCAATTATTAAAAAAAGGTTTATTATAAAAGCTATGAAAATTTGCCAAAAATCAGAGGATAAGGGAAACGTTCCACATTTTGGTGAGCTATCAGTGTTAAATGTGTTCTACCACTGTACCAAGTTTGAAGAAGATCACTCAAAAAATGAGGGCGGGAGAGCCCCCTAAGTCCCCCCCCCCTTCGGGCTGTTTTTGGGCCACCGCGCATGCGCGTCCGCCATTAACGAATTAATTTAGAAAATAACGAATTTTTGTTAATTTCGAAAAATTTTGGGGGCCAAATTCGTTATTAGCAACAAAAACGAAAAACTGCCCCCTCTAGTTTTGAAACGAGTTTAGAATCAAATTTTTCATGGATCGATCAAGCCTAGTACATATACATGGCAAACATTCAATGCCATTAGACATAAAGACAGAGACCGAGACGAAGACACAGAGGCAATTTAACAATCTCCAGCTTCCAGGCTTCATGAGGGTATGCTCAATTCCGGCCACAGGGGAAGCCACTGCTTCATCATCCACTGTGACACCGAGTCCTTGATGGATTACTTTCTCATTCCTTTTCTGCATGCTGCTGAATGATTTTTATGGTGTTGTAAAATAGTTAAATTAGCCTTCCCGTATAAGCAGTACCTAAATTTTCCTACTTGATAGATGCAACTATATTTCGGGTTGCTTAGGTCAGCAACGAGCTGGACAATTTTTAATGGTCAGGCACTCATTCCGAAGCGGGCTGGCTTCGAACTCATGACCTCTTGGTCAGTAGTGATTTATTGCAGCTGTCTACTAACCAGCTGCACCACAGCCCGGCCCATCCATTTGATGTCATGGTTGTATAGTTCCATGGTGCATAATCCTCTTCATTTCCTTCCCTCCTTTAAACAGTGTAATTGTTGTGCCAACTTGTCCAAGTCTTGTGATTTTTTTGGTTCATCTCAACTTGTTCAAGACATTTTTTTAAAAAAAATCCCTGTCTCTTTTCTAAATTATTTTAAGACTTTATTTATTACCATATTTCTTCAATTGTAAGATGCCACTGATTGTAAGATGCACCCTAATCTCAGTACTACCACCAAAAACAAAAATACACACCTGCAATTCTAAGATGCACCCCCATTTTTAGAGAAGTTTATGTAGGGGGGGGGGGGGGGAGAGAGGTGTGCAAAGCAGAAATTCAAAATTTGGTCTCCAGAATTCTAGTCTCGGGTCCCTTCCACACAGTCATATAACCCAGAATATCAAGGCAGAAAATCCCACAATATCGGCTTTGAACTGGGTTATCTGAGTCCACACTGCCATATATCCCTTTGTCAGCATCACGGGTGTCCAGGATACCCGTGGCCATCGGCAGATGCCTCTGGTAACAATTTTTTGGTCTTTCTGCTGAATTATGCAAAGTCACCCAGTGAAGGCCATGCCATCTCCAGAACTTTAGCCAGCTGCCATGGTGACAAGTGACAATACCTGGCAGGACTGAAATGGGTTTGGATCAACTAGGCAGTCTGATATACAATTCAGTCCCCCCCAACCCCATCAGTGTTCAGATTTGGGCATATCAGGTATTTGTGCCAAATTTGGTCCAGTGAATGAAAATACATCCTGCATATCAGATATTTACATCATGATTCCTAACAGCAGCAAAATTACAATTATGAAGTCGGGGGTCAACACAACACGAGGAACTGTATCAAGGGGTCGCGGCATTAGGAAGGTTGAGAACCACTGATCTACACAGAGAGGCAATGATTTTGTTTCCATCCCCAGAAGATTTTCATAGATTTCCAAACTTGACACTTCATAAGTCTTCTCTCAGATCCTCATCACAGTAAAGACAGGCACCCTTTTAACATTTTCTGAGAAGAAGAAGAAATTGTTGAATTGATAGCACTGGAATAATCTTTGATATGTCTCATCTTGAATATCTTTAAAGGTACATTTATTGCAGTGGTTCTCAACCTGTGTGTCCCCAGATATTTTGGCCTTCAACTCCCAGAAATCCAAACAGCTAGTAAACTGGGTAGGATTTCTGGGAGTTGTAGGCCAAAACACCTGGGGAACCACAGGTTGAGAACCACTGGTTTATTGGGATGTTCTTTATGTCTCAGCTCCTAGACAAAAATCAACATTTGATTCATATGTTTAATTTCTCTCCTTCTAGAGTCAAGTGGGGAAACTGTTGTCACTCAGACCCCGGCCTCTTTACAGAAAAATCCAGGGGGCATTCAGTGCAAAGCTTCATCATATTCTGACATGAACTTCTACCAGCTGATACCAGGACAAAAATCTCAGATACTGATTTATGGAGCTACCAGCCGTTTTGAGGGGACCCCAGATGGCTTCAGTGGCCGAGGAAGTGGCACTAACTTCACCTTCACAATCAATGGTGCGTGTCCTGAGAATTTTTTTTTATGTTCAACACCTCTGCAAATCTTAGCTGGATTTGTAACACAATCCACCTCAGGATCCAAAGGAAATAAGCACAACAAGTGGTAACAATTCCAGAAATCAATTTATTAGAGAAAGAGACATGCTGACAAAAACAGAAGAAGGAAGAACCAAGCAAGTTCTCCTCAATCCATTTCTGGGAACCCCTTGAACGGCAACCAGGACGGCCCCAGGCTGGCCACCAACATGCAGCATTCTCCCGGTCTCAGCCTGCATCGAGGTTCAGCATTAGGCTCAGGTGTAAGGATTCTTCTATTTTACTCAAGCCAAGAGGCTAATGGATCACATGCCTTTTAGATGGACTTGTTCTAAGTAGGCACAAGAAAGGAGGAAAAATGACATTTTTTCCTTGAAAGAGTTTTCGTTCCTTTAGCGTTTCTTTTGAAGGGGCAATGGGTATAGAAAAATGGGACGACTGTGCACCCCACCTCGCTTGCCTCCTCGAGATAACAATCGTCTTCCGCGAGTGTCCCCTCGACTCCACCCCTTGAGGTACACAGTGGTCCACTTCAAGCCCATTTGCCATCAAAGTGGTCTAGAATTTGTGTTGTCAAATAATATTCTGTGTCCAGGTTGGTTCATGAAGCGCTATAGCTGATTTCTCTGGTTGTTGAAAGTCTGCAATGCCTTTCGTGTTCTTTAATTTGTGTCTGAGCCCCTCCTTTGAGGTCCCTGTGTAGACTTGTCCACAGCAGCATGGTATGTGGTAGACTCCTGTAGTGGTTAGCGAATCCCTCTTATCCTTTGTTGAACATAGCATTTGTTCAATTTTCTTGGTAGATTTGTAGGTTGTTTGGAGATTGTGTTTCTTCATCAGCTTCCCTATCTGATCAGTATTCCCTTGATGTATGGTAAGAACACTTTTCTTTCAGGCGGATCTTTGTCTTTGTTCTCGTGGTTTGTTCTTGTTCCTTCTGATGTTTGATGTTGATTTGGTTTGCGAATGACTACAACATCTATAATTGGTCCTTTGTTTTCTTTTTCCAAGGTAAATTGGATGTTTGGGCCGATGTTGTTGATGTGGTCCAGGAACAGTTTTTCTTCTTCATGGCTCCAAATGGTGAAGGTGTCATCCAAATATTGGAACCCGTGGGGGGGGGGGGTTGTTGCTCTTTCCAGGGCCTTTTTCTCAACGTGTTCCATGTAAAATTTGCTATCACAGGGTTAAGAGGTCTCTGCGTGACTACTCTGCCTTTCTGTTCAAAGAATTCATTGTCCCACTAGAAGTGGCTTGTGGCGAGACAGTGTTGAAACAGGGCTGTGATGTCTTCAGGAAAATTCCAGTTAAGATGTATGATGGTGAATAGAGACATCACAACATGTGTTGTTTTTTCTGGTGATTTCGTTAGTTGGGTCCTGTTTAAGCTTTTTGTACGTTGTGGAATCCAGGAGTTGTCTGCTTTTTTTTTTATGTTGTTCTGTTTTCATGATGACTGTGGAATTTCCCTTGTCTGCTGGAAGAATTGTTATCGAGACCGCAATTAGCCCAGATCTGCCCTGTGAGGGAGATCTGAAAGGGAACGAGCCTTGGCGAGCCGTTAGGGAGGCAGAAAATAACCCGGAATATAAATTTACCTGAGACTGAAAGGAAAAGACTCTGCCAAGTTGAAGGAAAAAACTGCCAAAGTGTTTATTTAGCGATTCAGCTGAACGGACATCTAGCAGCGATAGATCAACATGCAAGATGTAACGATACATTGGAAAATAAAGCCATTTTATACATTTTTCAAGTTTGAAGTCTATTTGAACTTCCTGCCCCGTCCCTCCGCTCATCTGGCTGCTGATAGGTCGAGGGTGTCACACTAGGCGGGAGCTAGGCTTCCCGCTCTGCGTCTCAGCCAATGAGGGACAACCTTCGCCTCTGCCAGGGCCAATCAGGTTGGGGAAGGCGGGAGTCAGCTAGACAATGGGTTCTGGTGAATGAATCATTGGAGTTATCTTATGCAAAAGCGACCACCTGAGGCTAGCGCCTTCCAAGATAATCTTAAGATTATTGCTGTTTTTGAATAGGGTCATTTGGGATGTCCGGGGTCCTTTACGCACGTACACAGTTCATGAATACCTTGAGGTATGGCGGAGATGTCAGTTTATATTGACACTATGGGATTATAGAAACAGGACCAGTGGGGAGTCTTCCTTTGGCTCCCCAGGGGTCCAGGATGGGATTGTGGTCAACATTACCATATGAGATACAATCACCCATGGGGCTGCTCCGATCTAAGGTGACAATCTCTAGCTATGGGTCATGCAGATGCAAATAGATAAGATTTCATGGTGACAGTTTATCCTCTTTTGTGCGAAGCCCAGAATCTAGTGTAAGGAAAGGCAGGGATTTCCGGGTCAGCTAGAGTTCAGATTGTGCCTTCTTTGATTGAAATATACTAGGGAATATAGAAAATCATATCTTATCAATTTCCACCCAAAATTGCCGAAAAATATACTAAATATTAGCGTTTATAGCTTATTTTTCCTTTCCTGCGCTAATAGCGTACGGCGGGAGGCGCTTTAGGCAAGGAACGCAGGTTTGACAATCAGCTGATGATTGAAGAAGAAATGGAAAAAAATGATCTCTGTTGATTGTCTTTTAAAGGTTAGGCGATTTTAGACATAGATATGAATTAGGGTGATTCTTGGTGCGAAATTGAGGGAGTTCTGAGTGGAAATATAGGCTGGGGGGGGTGTGTGTGGGATATCGCGGGTTTCCTGAGAACCGGGAGGAGATTCAGATTCCCTCCGGTTTTAAAGCAAAGGAAGGAACCCAGGTTTTTTCTGTTATATAAAAGGGAAATATGTGGGTTTGGGGGTTTTCCAGGGAACCCATAGACCAAGTTACCTTTGGTTAATCAGCTAATAAAGAATTGATCCCAATATTTCATAAACATATAAGCATGCAATTCATGGAAAGTTCATAAGCAGTTCAGGCAATAATAATGCGAAGGGATTCATGTTAATTCCAGTTCTTGGTAGCCCGGTGATTCATAGAACTGAAGGCAAACATATGAATGAGAAGTCCGGTCATTCATAAAAATGAAGATGAATGGATGAACGGAGGAGGATCGCGGCTGGTCCTTGAGGAAACTACATTTCTCTCCCAGGGAATGGCTGTCTGCCACCAGCAGCCTTGGAGAGAAGCCCAAGTCCCCTGGAAACAGCCCGCCAGCCGTGAGAGCCGAGAAGCGGCTGTTGCGGAGAAAGAGGCAAACGGAACCGGCTTTTTGACAGTCAGCTGATTTGGAGCTTCAAACTGGACCCATTCGGGCGCTGTTGGTTGTATTTGAACCAGGGACCTCAAAGAGTGTTAAATATAAAAGATAGGCATGCTTGGAGTGTTTCTGATGAAGTTAGGGTCCAATTTGTTCCGTTCCAATGGCAAGGAGAACGTGGCGAGGTTAATGGAGGAAGGGGGGGGGGATTTCATGCAAAGGAGTCAAAAAGGATACAAAAAAACCACTGGAGAGGATTTCAAGTTAAAAGGAAAGGATACTTTTTATTTAAGGATTAGTTACAATGTTAGGGCTGGGGAAAGCAATGAAAAGAATTTAATAATAATAATTTGTTGTGGTCAGAACGTTCTCCCACTTTGCAGGCGATCCGGATTTGTGGAACCCTCCGCTGCAGGTCAGATGAATTTCAGGAAAAAGGGGGGGGGGGTCCGCGCTATCAGAATGATGATTTCTGGATCTGAACTGAGGTCTTAGTTGGCTTTTCTTTCCTTTCTTCTTATGTTGCTGGAGGGACGCTTGGCTTCCTCAGGATCCTCAATGTTACCCTCTAACTTCTGCCGCATCTTCCTCTTTTTGCTCAGATGAATACTTCACTGCCTGAAGGTTGTCCATCGATGAGATAATAATGATCCATACATTCTCCAGTTTACTTCAAGGCTGGGAACCGGTAAGGCCGGGGACGTGGCCGGGGAGGAGGGGAAGGTGAGAGGGTTGTTGCGGGAGGAGGGCGTGGACCTGCTCGGGGCAGGGGGATGACTTTTGCCGGGATCCACTTGTCCACGCTTGGAGGCATAGTTGGGAGAAAGGACTGCTGTCTCTTCACTTCTGTCTCTTCCACATTTGCCATCCGGCGCACAAATCCAGGGCGGAGATCCTTCTGGATGGAATGATGTTCTTTCCGGTCTTCCTGGAAGATCTTCCTGTGGGGCTTCTTTGTCAAGACTGGGGGCTCCTGTTTTGGCCTTCGGAGCTGCCTCTCCTCCTGCTGTTTCTTTACCTTCTCCCTCAGCGTTTTGGCCTGGGCCACTTTTTGTGGGGCCAGTTCCCATAAGGGGCACCTCTGCCTGCTTGGCCGCTGAGGTTAGACGGGTGGCCCTGGCCACTTGACAGGGGCTTCCTCAGGGTCGGGGGGGGGGGGGGCGTAAATAGATCACCCTGATTTCTGGAAGCAGGCAGCCAGTACTTAGCATGTCATATGCCTCCATTACTCTTCCGAAAACAAAAAAACGAACAAACAAAACAAAACTCAAAACAAAAACAAATAAAATCAAAACAAAAATCAAAACAAACAAAAAACAACCAAATAATAAATAATATAAAGAAAATACTGCAAACAAAATAAACAAAATGAAAATGATACAAACCAATAAATAAAAGTAATAAAATAAAATAAATGTATACTATATACTAAAGCTAGATAATGAAGACTCTAAACTCTAACAAATACTACAAATAAAGAACACTAACGTAATAATAGAATAAGAATAAATAAGAAACACTAACAAGAAATATATTCAAAAAACAACACACACAATAACAAAAACAATTAACAATCTAAAAAGATACAAACAAACCAATTATAAAAACAAACAACAACAACAATAAACCAAAACTGAACACAAATCCCAGAAGTGCAATGAGAGGCAAGGACAGAGGCTAAGGGCAGGCAGGGCAGGGCAGATGAGCGGAGGACGAGGGCAGAATGAGGCCAGAGGAAGCTGGAAGAGGCCCAGAGGCAGCAACCGTCCAATCGCCTGGAGAGACATTGTGACATCAGCGGGAGGGAGGGGGAGGGAGGGAGGGAGGGGGAGGGATGGTGACATCAGAGGGGGAGGGGGTCTGTTGGGGGGGGGGGTCCTGGGAAGATGATTGTGGAGAAAGAGAAGAATGGGGGCCATGCTGGGAGGCTCCTGAAGAGGGAGGCTGCCATCTTTGCCTTCCTCTGAGAGTGGGATTTGCCCCAGGCGCTTCCGATGGTACTTTGCAACCATTCAAGAAGTCCACAGCTGCATCCCAATGAAAGATACACATAGAAACAGGACCAGTACGGCTCTACTGCACAGAGCTTACTTGAGCATGTAAAGAGGGTTGTTTTCTAACAAGTATATTACTATTTCTCTAAGCATTTGTATTTTGAATGACTGAGGCTGGATCTACACTGCCCTATGTCCCAGGATCTGACCTCTAAGCTAATGGCCAGAAATCATGAATTTAGACAGAAGTTATTGGACAGCAGCAAAAAATGGTGGGGGGGGGGGACATTTTTTAGCAAATCATGAAGAACAGATCCATAACGCAAAATAATTTAGAAATTGGGCTCCATCAATAAACTTCAATGGACACTCATGACAGATAAACTTCAGTGGACACTCATGGAGATTTGGTTAATCAGTTAAAATTCATGAGTAAACCAGGTTTTTTTTAAACCTGAAAAATTTCAGGGGGGGGGGTTGAATCCCTAACACACACACACACACACACACACACACACACACACACACACACACACACTGGCAACAGCCCTGGACAGCAGATATTGTGGGATTTTCTGCCTTAATATTCTGGGTTATATGGCTGTTTGGAAGGGCTGATAGCTCAAACTTCTGCACCATGTTGGCTCTCTGGCTGTGGTTTTGCAACCCTAAGTTGGTTTTGTCTTCTTTTGGCATGCCTATGTCTTGAATTGGCAGGCAGAAATCCAAAGGATTCACTATTTCCCTGCATTGATCACTAAAGAGTGCATTATATATCACACTCATTCCATGTGGCAAAGTGAGTCCCTCATCCCGCATCTCTGTCCAGGATACATGTTTCCAGCATCCTCTGTTCTTCTCCTCTCTTGCTCTACCATTGCTGAAGAGTTCTTGAAACCTCATGTCCAGGCACATCTGGTCAAGTCCCCTCTTGGGGAGCATGGCTGGCAGCGGTGAAGAACGCCTGACAGATGGCAAAATGCAGCCTGTCTGGTCAGTTTAAAATTGGACAGTTGCTCTTGTTAAAAAAAAGTCAATTCCCACAGCCGCATTAGCCAGTGTGTGGCTTCTTTAGATAATATCTTTATTCTGTCCCTTACTAACAACTTGGTTGATCTGCAGAGACATGCTTGGTAGAGAAAGAGAAAATACAAATACACTGAACACATCAGTCAGCTGGATGGTATCCTTGAAGTGACTGGCTTGACCAATGGTCAGGGATGAGAGAAGGTAGAGTCCAACAATACATTGGCAAACAGGTTGCCAATCATAGCAGCCTATTTTCCTGGCCTCCCAAACCTCCATTCCTTTTCTGCTCTTTTCATACCAGCAATATCTTGCACCTTCCTGCCACCTAAGGTGTGTCTACTATAGAATTAATAAAGTTTGACACCACATTAATTGCCATGGCTCAATGCTTTGGAATCATTGGAATTGCAGTTTATTGAGGTATTAACAATCTATGGCAGATAAGGCTCAAGACCATATAAAGTTCCAGTTCCCATGATTACATAGCACTGAGCCATGGTGGGTAAAGTGGTGTCAAACTGCATTTATTCTCTTCCCTACATGCAAACAGAATTAGGAGTTTTAGTAAGACTTAGCATGAGTAAACAGGGTGATGCAGCTTCTAAAAAAGTTATTCTAGGCTGCATCAATAGAAATGTAGTGTCTATCTAGATCAAGGGAAGTCATAGTCCTATTCTATTTTGCTTTTGCCTTTTAAGCAAGGAAGACTATTTTTTCCCCTTTATAGCAAATAGTGGATGGTGACATTTGTTGTTGATGTATTCCTTCAAGTAAACTCTGACTTATGGCATCAAAGGCTCTCAAATCCACATTCCGATATCCAGTGAAGGAGACTTATACCAAATGTAGGCTATATTTCAGGAAGGAACAGGCAAAACCACACCTGATTCTACTTTGCCTAAGAAAACCCTGCGAAATTCATGGTGTCATTGTAAATCAAGAGTCAATTTGAAAACACATGTGCAGCACACACCATTCCTATGGGGCATCCAGAACTGTGGTGCTCCACGTAATGGAGATAAGGTGCAATTTAAATGTTTTAAATTGAATTTCCACATTAGATTAAACTAGTTTAGGTACCAGGTGATGCCCAGGTTAGGTAATTTGTAATGCTTTTAATTAGAAAGATTTTATGAATGGCCCCATTAGAAAATGCATAAAGATATGGGTAAACTACCACTCCTAGACCCACCCCACCCCCAAACATAATCAACTTTTTAAGTTGGTCATGAAGGGTAAGTATGCCACGTTTGGTCCAGGTCCTACATTGATGGCACTCACAGTGGTTTCTGGATGTGAGTGAACTGCAACTCCTATCATTCTGGGTCAATCCCCTCGCCCTCAAAAAATTCCAGTAGAATGTAAAGTTGGTCATGAGGTATATGTGTGCTAAATTTAGTTCAGATTCATAGTTGGTGAGGTTTACAGTGACACCGTGTCAGAGCTGAGAGGAACTTGAGGTTGGTATTGTCAGTGGATGAATTCCATCACGCTTATATACTTATTGCCATGACACTGGCATGTGACATATCACTTGTTGCACTAGAGCCCTGAAACATGTTTTCACCACAAACCTCACTCTGTACAGGTAATCGAGTAAGCAGAAGTTTATTTAAAGAAGAGTATACGAAAAATAAGCAAATTCAAAAAAGAGAATCAAAGTACAAAAGGTTATTTCCAAGATAGCCGAGAGTCCAAAATCCTTTCAAATACATTCTCCAGAGTCAATCCACAAATATGTCCATAAACAAGATAGCATGAATCCAAGGCAGGCAACCTATTATGCCACACATGAACTAGAAGCAAGAACAAACTTAAAAACTTGAATACATGAATTCCAAGAACATAGGACCAAAAACCGCAATCTGTTCGCCTGAATACAACGTTGCTCTTACAAAGGATTATACCAGCAGGAACCACTTTAAAAGGCCTCAATCCCTCCCATAATATCATTTCTCACACACCTGCTTTCCCTCTCCTTATCTCTAATTCTCTGGGAAAAGTGAGTCTGTCTTTGTTGCATGCTCTGTCTCCACAATTCCAAGCACCTTGACCTAGACAAACATTCATCTCCCACATTTCTCTCAGCTTGCACTTCTGGCAGGTTCTCATGAGAACTGATATCGCTTTCTCCAGTCTCATGGAACTGCCAAGAGATTCCAAAACAACTCTCTTTAGGCCACTTTTGTCCTCCCCTGTGCCCCCTGAATCTATCCCAGAATCTCCTTCCTCATCTTCTAAGTACTCAGAATCTGACCAGGCTACAAACAGCAATGTTGGCAGCATGCAGGAGTCTGGAGCAGTATTACAGTAATACTACTGAGCTTCTGCCGAAAGATTTGCAGAAAGTTCTGATTGGCCGACAAGTGAAAAATAAATGTCTGCAGCTGCTGTGGCCAATTGCATTGAGTCCCTTGGCCTCCTCCCTCCCACCCCAGAAAATGGTTGCATTTTATTAATACAGAACTTAAGAAAAAAATCTCCAAATCTCTGAATCTTCAAAAAATCTCTGAAACATTTTGGAAGGGCTCTTTTGTTTTGGAAAGATTTGGATGCTGGTTTGCCAATTCGTATTGCAGTGATATGTTAGTCTGAATCACCCAAATCACAGACCCCTAAAATCTAGAGGTGTCATAAAATACTGGACAGCCTTCATTATAATAATTGCCGATCAGTCATTCTCTTTTCAAAACAATGATTTATTTTTCCAATTTGTAAGTACCATGCAGAAATACATATTAAAGACATAGCAGGAGTAAGCCAGCATTTCTCTCTCTCGTTCTCTTTCAAGCTATTTAAAAACCTTGATTTTTAGTAATTGCTGCAGCATGGCTATGCTGGTAGGAAGTTAGGGGCCATCTACACAGAACCTAAAACTTGGAAGTTACTGGGTTAAAAGAGGGGTTGGCTACATGACGCTAACGGTAAATCTGCTCTGATTTGCTGCAATGGAGAAAAAAAACACAGGGTAAAAAGGTTCCTTCTTCATCCTGATTCCAGCTGGAAAATGTTTATATTCACATCACTGTATATCCCTGCACTCATGAAAAGAACACAATTTCCTTCCTTCACCCCTGTGGAGACTGCTCCAGCACATGTCCGCTTTTAAAAAGCTCGAAACAGCTGATTAGCTAATTGGACTGCAAAACGGACACACAGCTAGTTTAAAGTAAGCACGAACAGAGAGCAATTAGAACTTTCTGAAACTCTTTATTTTTAACTTTATAATATTAAATAGAACTTGAATAAACAATTGTGGAACTCATTGCCTCCATATGTTAGAGCAATGTCGGAGTTGCGACCTTTTGTAAAAGCGCTCAAGACTTGGCTGTTTGGCTGTGCATTTAAGTAAATCAGATTTAATTTGCCAAATAGTCACTGTTGAATGTTTTTATGTTGAATGTTTTTATATTGTGGAATGATATTTTAAATTGTAAGTCGCTCGGAGCACTCTGGTGGAGAGCGACTAATTAAGAAATAAAGTGAAGTGAAGTGAAGTGAAATCTGGTGGAAGTTTTTTTAATTCACTCTGTTATGTGCTGAGCCTCATATGCGCACATGCAAATCTGCTTATATTTATATTAAGATATTAGGTCCAGTGCATAACAGAGTGATTAAAAAAAAAAATCCTTCAGGCAGATGTACTATCTTGTTCCAATACAGAGGAAGTCTGAGAGGACAGCGAGGTACTCAATCACAGTACAAGTCTGTGTGTGGACCTGCAGTCAGGTCCCGGGATTTTTTGTCTCCCATTAAAACCCATATTTTCATGCTACCTGAAAGCGCCCTTAGATAAGGAAGCCACCTGAAATGGAGGAGGTTTCAGAGGCCTCCCATTTGCTTTCCCAGAGCGGGCCCCAGGAATCCAAGGCTGAACCATTGAGAAGGGTTACTCAAGTGAGGATGAAGAAGCAATCCACCCCTCATGCCAATCAATCCAAAGGATGATCCTCCAAAAACATCCTAGCTGTCTGTACTTGGATTTCCATCTACTGAAAGGAGCGTTTTCGAAATTGCAGCCAGAAGCTGCAAGGCCTCCCACAAAAGTCCCATATCTTCTCTGCAATATCTGAAATACTCGGGACATTTGCTGCTAAAGTCAAAGATCCCCTTAAAAATGTTACCGTTAGGGATAATAACAAATATTTCTCTGTCCATTTCAATATTTTGCTAAAAACTAGCATAAAAAAGAAAATACCATTTAAAATGCTATTGCATCAGTCTATTAATCCTCTCTATCCCATTGTGTTCTTTCAGACTTCTCTTCCTTTCTTTGGGCTTGGGCATTTGCCTCCCTAAGTGCTGCACTGTTGCAAAAAGAATAAAGGAGATAAGTATTGTTTACTGAGGAATCGTTTCCTTTTATTGAGTTTATTAACAACAATGCGCAAATAAGACCCTGAGAGCATTATTTGGTTCTGTGACAAAATCAAGGTGATTCAACTGTACATTGCCTAATGAGGCATCAGATACTTGCCTGTTTCAAACTTTTTAAAAATCACACTCATGAATTGATGTTTGCCTAATTAGCTGATTAATTTTCACGTTGATAATTTGAATTAACCTTTCAAACAAATGAAGTAGAACATGAGAAGAAAGAAAGAAAACAATAAATGGAGGACATATGCCATTTGTGCTACGAAGAACAAGGCAGAGTAAAGAAATGTGATAAAAGTTACTGCAGTAGAGTTCTGGTTATCCAACTTCCGCTTATCTGACACTCCATATTATCCAGGCCTCCCAACACATCCGGTTATCCAACATTCGGCCCACTCGTTTAAGTCGGATAACCGGAACTCTACTGTAATTGAGTTGTGAGAGGCAGAGCATTGATGAAAAAGCAGAGAAGGCATGGATTGTGTTTATATAAATTTCCATAGATTTTATTAGTTCAATATCTTGTTAACAGACTAGTGATTTGTTTTGTCTAGCAAAGATGTCCCAGAGGAATCAAAAGAAAATAGTTGAGATTAATCCTATCATCCCCACCAGTCTTCAAGCCAGACAATTTCTTTTTAGAGTGCATCAGAATCCAATGTATATTTCAGCCAACCAAAAGAAGTGTCTAGAATGGGGTCCTGGATGGTGGAGTTACTGCTGCTGGCTTCGGGAACTGTAGCTGCAAGGAGAAAAAGGAGACACTCTGTAAGGTCAACAGAAAGTGAGAATTCATTTGACAAGAAGAGAGAAGTAAATTAATCCTCAGAGTTTGGCATATATTAATTGTCTCAGTGGGTTATTTTTTTTTTTTAGTGTCGGTTACTTATCTTCAGTGCAACTTGTAAAATAATGAATTGGCTTTCTATTTTGGATTCATCAAAGAATAGCCACATGAGTTAAAGCAAAAAAATGAGGAAAGAAGTGAGAGGAAAAAAATAAATGTAGCAGTTTCTTTCAGATTAAATGGTTTTTTATTTTTGCATGAGCTTTTGTGGATGGATATGAACTAGGGCTGTACACGGATCCATTTTTCAAAAAGCGATCCGGCTGTTTCGGCAGTTTTGGCCAGCTGTAAAGCCTGACTGCCACTGCCATTTCCCCCCAGCTGCAACAGACCTCATGGCTGCCGAAAATGGCTGCTTTCCATTTATTTCGGCTACACGTGGATCACGGAGAGGCAGCTGCATGTCTACACAAGTTTCCCTGTGAGGCTGTGAGCCAATCAGAAGAAAGCCACTGCTCTTAGGATCGCATCACTTGCTTTTGGACTCAATTCCAATCTTTTCCTTTGGCAATTTCATTTATTTTTCTTAGTTTAATATCTTTCATTCCTTTTTTTGCTAGGGAAGTGAGGGTGGGAATGTATTTGAGGGGGCCATGAAAGAGCATTGGGGAGCGTTTTTTTAAAAAAAAATATTGGGGTGGTTTACTGAAGGGAGGAGATAGCTTGGCTCCCTTGAGTCCCCACAGGGAGAATTTAATTCCTCCCCAGGTCTAGTTGAAGGATATTAGAAGAAAGAACCCCTGAAAAAGTGGTTTCTTAAGTCTGATGCCTTAACTCAGGTCTAGTTAAAGGATATTAGAGGCAAGGACCCCAGAAAAAGTGGTTTCTTAAGTCTGATGCTTTAACCCAGGACTTGTCAAAGGACGTTAGAGGAAAGGATCCCAGAAAAAGTGGTTTCTTAAGTCTGATGCGTTAACCCAGGTCTAGATGAAGGACATTAGAGAAAAGGACCCCAGAAAAAGTGGTTTCTTAAGTCTGATGCCTTAACCCAGGTCTAGATTAAGGACATTAGAAGAAAGGATCCCAGAAAAAAGGGTTTCTTAAGTCTGATGCCTTAACCCAGGTCTAGATTAAGGATATTAGAGGAAAGGACCCCAGAAAAAGTGGTTTCTTAAGTCTGATGCCTTAACCCAGGACAAGTTGAAGGATATTAGCAGAAACAACCCCCAAAAGGTGGTTTCTTAAGGCTGATGCCCTAAAAATGACAGAAAGGGGAGTCTAGGAAGTCCCCCGAATGCCACCAATGGGTAGGATCTTCCTGGAGCAAAAATTGATTTTTTTTGTCTGTTGGATTGAACAATGGAATTTTGCCCACCTGAGTTTAGGAGGCTCCCAGAAAATGGATTGGGGGGCACCAAAATCCGCATGCCAAACATGGTACAGGGTTTAACCGAATTCCACACTTCTAATATGAACTCAGTTCTTTGAATGCAATACAAAGCAGTGGAAGATATGCCAAAGAAGTGGGTTTATATCCACAAAAGTGCATGCAAAAATAAAAACCGTTAGTCTCAAAGATGCTGCTAACTTTCTTCTCCCCTTGCCCCTTCTATTTCTTTTCTCCTTTTAATTTTGGATTTAGATTCTATAACATAGTCACTCCCTTAAAAAGGAGTCAAGTAATGATGAGTACCAAAAGTATACAAAGTTCAAATTGTATCAATGGACTCCTGTCCTGCCACTTCAGACTGATGATTCTGAAAGGCTCAACGTGAAAGTAACCTCCAATATATTCCCTTACTAGTCACCACCCAGTGTCATCCCTACCCCACACAGATTACAAGATCAATCATTGATTCTTAAGAACAATAACCCAAAACCTACCATATAAGCCATACATACCTTTAGTGAGGTATCAATTTTTTCAAGTGAAGGTTGGAAAACCTTGCTTATCTTGTGGCTTCCTGAGAAGAAAAGAGGCCCGAAAAAAGGCAAAATTAACCATTGGCCAATGCCCAAACCTCAACCTACTTTGAGTTTCTTCAAGTTCTTCTGTAGTAGTGCCCTCCTGATATTTCTTGCTCCCATTGCACAGCTGCAGCTGCTCATTGCACAACTGAAGAGTGCTGACACTGCTTTGAGCTTGAAGAACAGCTTGTCAACAAAAGATGTTAGTGGTTGTGACAAGGAAGAAAACTCAAAAGCCCTCTGCACTCCCAACAATCATCAGTCTGAATACTATTGAAAGATGATTCAACACATACAAATCTCGCTGATTCAATAGGTCTGTTCTGTTTGAGACTAACACAAGGAATCAGGTCACAAGCACGGTTGGTGGGAACAAGAGAAGGCCTTCTCGGTGGTGGCCCCCCGGTTCTGGAACTCCCTTCCCAGGGAGATTATACTAGCACTCACTTTGTCTACCTTAAAACATGGATATTCCAATGTGCATTTGAAAATGATTGGGCCCCTGTTTATTATTGCCCAGACCCAATTAACTGTCAGATTGAACTCAGCACTTTACCCCCAGCCCTGGCCCTACAATCTATTTTGCACAAGCCCATGCCCAGCCCCTGCCCCCCAATAATCTTGATTGCTCACGATAGTACTGGTTTTGGTTATTAAAACTGGTTTTGATTTATTTTAATGATGTTTTTATACTTTATTGTTTTAATTGTTTGATTAGCTTGTTATAGGTTTATCTGCGTTTTTAAATATGTTTTATTTGGTTAACTCTGTTGTTATTGGGCTTGATCACCCTTGTAAGTCGCCCTGAGGCCCTTCAGGGAGATGGTGGTGGGATATAAAAATTAAGTTATTATTATTATTATTATTTCTTGATGGGCCTATTTAAAACTCTACTATGTAGAACAACAGAAAGCTAGCAAAATTGCAAATACATTGAGAGCAGTCTTGCTAAGAAATAGACATAAATGTTTTGGCACATCTCTAGGAAATATGAAAAACCTAGAAAAATAAAGCCTAAATTAGGTAAAGGTAAAGATTTCCCCTGACGTTAAGTCCAGTCATGTCTGACTCTGGGGGTTGGTGCTCATCTCCATTTCTAAGCTGAAGAGCTGGCACTGTCCATAGACACCTCCAAGGTCATGTGGCCGGCATGACTGCATGGCGCGCCGTTACCTTCCCGCCGGAGCGGTACCTATTGATCTACTCACATTTCCATGTTTTCGAACTGCTAGGTTGGCAGAAGCTGGAGCAACAGAGGGCACTCACTCCGCTCCTGGGATTTGAACCTGGGACCTTTCAGTCTGCAAGTTCAGCAGCTCAGTGCTTTAACACACTTCGCCACCGGGGCTCCATAAAGCCCAAATTAGAGGACGAAAAAGTGCCATTTTCTTCCTTTAGAAACGGCTCAGAAAGGTAGGCCCCGCCCCCTCTAGGCCCCGCCCCCTCATATCCTAGCAATTCCCTCAGCCAAAATGGCGCCCAGGGCACAGGCAGAGTGGACTTAGGCCTCTTCCACACTGCCTATAAAATACAGATTATATGAACTGGATTATACAGCAGTGTAGACTCAAGTCCCTCCCACACAGCTATATAACACAGAATGCCAAGGCACATAATCCACAATATCTGCTTTGAACTGGATTATCTTGAGTCCACAATGCCATATAACCCAGTTCAGTGTGGATTTTATACAGCTGTGTAGAAGGGGCCTCATATAATCCAGTTCTAAGCAGATAATAGAATATTATAAATTTAATATATAATAATTACTGTGGTATATTAATACAGAACAATATAATCTCTAAAATCAGGACATTAAATAAAGAACAACACTCTGAAAACAGAGAAATTCCAGACAGGAAAAAAACCAGGGCCAGCTAACACCTCCCAACAAAGGATTCCCCCAGGGAGGGAGTATCCAGGCTTTGAAGCTGCAAGGACATTAAATGCTAATCAAGGTGACTAGTTGGAGCATTCATACTTGCCGCACTGAGATTATTAATTGCTATTTAACCTGGGCAACCAAGGATTCCACACGGTAGAAGGCGGCCAGACCTACAAGCAGCAAGACTATTCAGTGCAATTCAAGCTGGCCAAACAATGATTCCCCTACAAAGCAAGTAGCAAGGCTTTAAAGCAGCTCTCTGATTGAGGCTGCTACTCCAGCTCACCAAAAAAGGATTCCCCTAGCTATAACACAGCCAGGCATTGAAACTGCAAGGCTATTCAGTGCAATTCAACCAGACCAACAAAGGATTAACCTTGGTAGAAGATAGCCAGGCTTTGAAGCAGCGATACTACTCTGTACTATTGAAGTTGACCAACCAAAGATTCCCCTAGGTAGCAAGCAGCCAGGTTTTGAAGCAGCAAGGCTATTCATTGCAATTCTAGCAGCCCAAAAAACGATTCTCCTAGAACGCAAGTACCCAGCCTTCCAAGCAGTAAGCCTATTCCATTGTAATCCAGCTCACCAAACAAGGATTCCCATAAGAAGAAAACTGCCAGGCATTGACTGCAAGGTTATTCGCTGCTATTCCACCTGGCCAACAAATGATTCCCATAAGCCACAGCAATGCGTGGCCGGGTACAGCTACTTTCTTTATAATAAGATCCAAATTCTGAAGATTAGAACTGCTAAGACCTTTCAGCTCCAAAAAATAACCCCAGATCTTCTACCATATCTCACACACACCCTCCCCATGCCACCTTATTTAAAACGAATTCTTACCATCCCAGGCTGCTTCATTTATGATGCTTATACCTCCAGGGGGGACCCATGTTGCCTCCTCATCATCTTCGCACCAGATTGCATCTTTATCAGACTCACTGCAAAAACAAAAGTATATGTCATTACGTGAACCCAAAGGCAAAGAAAAGGGTATTTTCTATGAAGATGCTAATATTCTCCTGATGGTTTCATGCCACACCTCAGAAGACCAATTGTGTGATTATGAAATAACTGTTGTCTGCTAGCAATTTATGACAAAATTCAGAACTGTTGCAGCCGTCCTCCACACCAAAACACACAATCCCACTCAGAAATCTCAGATCAACACACACCCTTTGTTCATAAAAAATCAAATTGAGGCCACCTATGGCTACCTTCTGTCCTGGGCAGTCTATCCTTCTTACCTAGTAGATGCAGACTTCCTCCGTTTGGCCCTGAAGAGGAAGATGGCCAGGATGGTGCTGATCAGCACAACGGCAGCCAGTGCAAAAGCAAGGCCAAAGTCTTTTTTCTGGATTCGTGTTTGACAGTGACTGCTTGTGTACCAAAATGCGTCCATATCATTGCAGCTATTGGGAGAAAGTTAAAGGTAGATTAGACTCTCAAATTCTCCGAATCCTAACATGCATCATGCAGGAAATCACTGATATCTTTATGTTGTGATCTACAAGTAAATAGAGTGGTGAAATGAGTCAGTCCAGGTGCCTTTTACTTATATATCTGTGGCAAGGAGAGATAGGATGAGAGAAGGAAAGAGAATGAACCTTGACACATTAGTAATATCCATGTTTTGTGTGCACATGGTCCCTAGTATAAACATAGTAGGAGAAGGAACATGAAGGCCATCTAGGCTATCCTTTGAGAATTGGAATAGATTGGCAGGCAGTTGATTTCACCAGGTTTAAACCACCCATGGCTGGAAAAGTTCCTTTTCAATTGCAAAAAGGAAATCTTGATTTTGCTATCTATCTATCATCTATCTATCTATCTATCTATCTATCTATCTATCTATCTATCTATCTATCTATTATCTACCTGTCTATAATAATAATAATAATAATAATAATAATAATAATAATAATAATAATAATAATAACAACTACTACTACTATTTATATTCTGCCCTTCTCCCTGAGGGGACTCAGAGCAGATTACACATATAAACAGACACAGGTAAATATTCAATGCCTTGTTACAATGACATACAATGAGACACAAATACACAGACAAAGGCAAAGGCTTCTCCTTTCATTTCCGGCTTTGGAGGCAGTACTCATCTCTGGCTCTGGGCGAGATGCTCTTCTCCATTTCCAAGCAGAGGAGCCTGTGTTGTCCATAGGCATTTCCTGGTTGTGTAGTCGGTAAGACTACTTGGAGCATCTTTTTGCCTTTTCCCACTGAAGTGGTACCTATCTATCTACTCACATTTGCATATTTTCGAACTGCTCGGTTGGCAGAAGCTAGGGCTAACAGCGGGAGCTCGTCCCCCAATTCAAACTGCCAACCTTCAGCTCATCAGTGCAAGGGTTTAACCCATTACACCACCGCTATCTATCTATCTATCTATCTATCTATCTATCTATCTATCTATCTATCTATCTATAAAAGCCAACATATACACATACATACATATTTATGTAAATTGGTTTGCTAGTTTGTGTGTTTTTGCATTTGTACCACAAAGGCTCCTACATGCCTTGGTACACACACCCTTCCTTATCCAATTTAAAATGACTGAGGGGTTTGAACTAAATGAACAACCTCTTTCAGGAAGAGAAAAGAGAAAGGAAGAAAGAAGGAATGGAGGAAGGGACAAAAAGAAGGTAAGAGAAAGGAAAGAGAAAGAAGAAGAGGGGGAAGATATATGAGGGAAAGCACAGGAAGAAAGGATGGAAGGATGGAAGGAAGGAAAGAGATAGGAAGAAGATATATGAGGGAAATGGAAAAACGAAAGAAAGAGCCACAAAGAGAGCCTGCCCATCGTTGCCAAAGTGTTGTCATTGAGACATTGCGAAATAGGAGCAGCAGTCCCAACATCATCGGGTAACAATGGGTATATATACTAGTTTTACGTAAGGAATATTATTTTACTATGCCATTATATATAATGGGACTTGAGCATCCATGGATTTTGGTATTCAGGTAGGGTCCTGGAACGATACCCCAGTTGATATTATGGCAATGACGTAGTAGAAGTCCTGCCCCCTTAGACCCTGTGCTCAGGGAGCTCACACAGCCGCCAAATGCAAACAAATGCCCCCCACACCTTAAAAATATAATCAAGGATGAATTCCCAAAACAACAACTCCCCTTCTGCTGTTTTTTTGAAAGCCAGTGTAATATCGTTTAAATCAATGGATGTTATTTTGAATTTGTAAGCAATATATTGTGCAGAATGCAGATCTTGCAACTGCCCTAGAATGTCACATCTTAGGAAAAAAACACTTAACAAATCAGTAAAAATTGAACATAGTAATTAATTTGTCTTCTAGGTGGCAGTTATGCTAAAATACATGGATCTGGGGATTGTCTATCTACTTACTTGCACTGGGGACCACTTTCAGAGAGTTGACAAACTCCATAGTAGCAGTTGATGGCAAATGAGCTGTCCTTGGAGCAATTAGACATACACTGTAAGATGCCTGTTGTTGTGTTGGCATAATAGTAGGCACTATATTGATGACCAATGGTTGCTTTGCAAAGCTCTGGGAAATAAAAAGGCAACTAGTCAATGTGTTTTGGTCAGCTTATGCTATGCAAGAAACCATGCTCATGGTTGGAAGTCAATCATGGATTTGAAAGGATACCTAGCTGAAAAATGCGAATGTGCTACCAGAAGTCCAAAGTCTCAGCTGAATACCTGCAGTCCAAAGCTGCATTTCCAGATGGATGATATAACTCTGCCCTCCCATTATGCTACTTTCTTCATTTTGTTTCCTTCCTTCTCTTTTTAAGGCATTTTGCAATTGCCTTCAGAAGATAGGAGCAGATACTGACACAGAAGCCAAGAAATTTCATTGCATGAGGTAAGTCACTGCATCATGTTGTGAAAAAAGGCTATTGACTTGCTTTTTCCCATCAATAGACTCTATTGGCTTC
Organism: Anolis carolinensis; assembly: GCF_035594765.1. Taxonomy (NCBI): domain Eukaryota; kingdom Metazoa; phylum Chordata; class Lepidosauria; order Squamata; family Anolidae; genus Anolis; species Anolis carolinensis. The sequence continues at coordinate 40,225,455 of NC_085846.1, forward strand.
ATTGCAACGATGTGGTGGACTGGCAATTATGTCATGCTATATGTTTGCCACTTGTGTGTAATTAAGTCCACAGTCACCTTATAGGACATTTTTAGAAGGCCATGTCAGAAGTGGGTGGATTTAAAAATTGTTCTATAAATAAGTTGTGGGGACAAAAGAAACCAAGAAAGACTGGGTTGTTGTATGTTTTCCGGGTTGTATGGCCATGTTCCAGAAGTACAGCCCGGAAAACATACAACAACCCTGTGATCCCAGCCATGAAAGCCTTCAACAACCCAAGAAAGACTGCCTGGGACTCACCTTCTGCTGAAAAGTTTGTGGCTGCATTGCCAAAATCTTCTGGTTTGGCAGAAAAACAAAATGCTGAAAAAATAAGGAGATTGTTAAATTATATTATTTTACCTGCATTCTCCCCTCAGAGAATCTTCTGCACTCTTCTGCCAAAATACCAATGTAAATCAGACTATGTGGATCCCAAAAAAACAGATGATTTGATCTTGAAATCAGAATTTTGAAAACTACTTTTTAAATGTACTTGCTGCAGTTATAATTTTATGTTCTATAAATATTTAAAGCAAGGTGCTGTTACAATTAGAGTATTTTAAATTTAGCTTTTCGTTCAAAAGTATTTTGAAATACGCAAGGCTTTTGTTACCTTTTAAAATTAGAATGCTAATCAGCTGCTAGTTTGTAGTATAAATGCATTATTTCACGGTCCCCTTCAGCAACCAGAGCAGAGAAGAAGACAGCACTAAAACCATACGATATTTTCTCCAAATCATTGTGAGGAAAACCCTCTACAAGCATGAAAATAATATAAAAGTTACCTCATCCCTAATTAAGTGATTAAGGTGTCTCTCATCAGACTATAAAGTTAATTGTAACTTAGTCATACCTTCATTATGGAAGAAACAAATTAATTATTATTCGCAACAAGTTATTCCTAGCTTGAAATTTATATCTATATGACAACACACACACACATTTTAATAAGAATGTGAACTATAATCTAAAGCAGTAGTTCTCAGCCTGGGTTCCCCAGATCTTTCTGGCCTACAACCCCCAGAAATCCCAGCCAGTTTACCAGCTGTTAGGATTTCTGGGAATGGAAGGCCAAAAATATCTGGGGACCCCAGGTTGAGAACCACTGATCTAATATCTCACAGGGAGGTGTGAATCATGCAGAAACAGCATATAGGTGACAAGGTTTATTACCTTTTCTGGAACTTACTTGCATTATCTCTGGTACAGTTCTCTTGAGAAGAGTTGATGGCAACTGCTGACTGCCACACAGCCTCTGTCACAGTCTGAAGAACTTCATCGATGTTGTTGATATTGTTATTGATTATGGCCTCAATGATGACTTTGTGGTTCACAATGATACTACCAGACCTTTTACAACAACAAAGTGAATCTTTTCTGGATTGTGAGGATGAATGCAAAGGATCTCTCTGTTTATGGAATAATTATTACTGCTTTTGGAACTGGGGTATATTAGCATTGATTTGCATGATCGATGAATGTATAGTCTGCCCAAGAAGGGATTAAAGGTGGCTTGTAGTAAATTGATAACTCCTTGGTCATTGAACAATCCTTGACTTCATTAGTCAGCCCTCCAAAGTGATAGGAGAATACAGAAGCCCAATCACCAAAACACAAAAGCAATTGAAGAGAGGTGGTACCCAGGAATGGAACTGAACCATGGAAAAGCTGAGAACTAGGATAACCAAAGTATAAGCCTCGTGCATTTTCTTTAGGAGAAAATTGCAGCCCCTTCCACATAGCTGAACACAATCCCAGATTATCTGCTTTGAATGGAATGTATGGCAGTGTGGACTCAGATATCCCAGTTCAAAGCAGATATTGTGGGATTTTCTGCCTTGATATTATGGATTATATGGCTGTGTGGAAGGGCCCTGTTGTAATGAAGTGTGATTTTTTATTTACAGATGCCATGTTTAACTGTGTTTTAAAAAGGGTTAATATTTCAGTTACTCAGCACTCAGAGTTGGTTGCCATGGAGAAGGGGGTGGAGACAACTGGGTTAGCTGAAGAGAGAGCAGAATTTGGAGGGAAACTCAGTCAGTCAGTGTCTGTGGTCAGCGAACCACAGGGAAGTCTGATTCTCAGTTGGAGGATCAGGGTGGCTCAAATGTGGGATTTTGAGTCAATTCTAAAATAAGTTTGGTGACTTATTTTAAGATAGTATGTGGTCAGAGAACTACAGGGAAGGTTGATTTTAGTCTGGGCTCTGGTGAAGCTCAGGGAAGGCTGATCCTAAGTTAGGGGATCAGGGATAAAATAAGTTTGGTGACATATTTTAAGGTAGTCTGTAATCGGATGAATTACAGTGAAGACTGATTCTCAGTTGGAGAATCAGGGAGGCTCAAGAGTTTATTTGAGTCAGTCTAAAATAAGTTCGGTGGCTTATTTTAAGGTAGTCTGTTAGTGGAGAAAGAACTGACGTTTTAAGAAGTTTGAAACACCTCAATATAGTTTTGCAACTGTTCAGTAACGTGCCTCAAACAAGAAGAGAAGTTTTTGTAACCATCAAGCTTGTGCCTAAATAAACTTGTAATTTGGTGGCAGCATTATAAAACCTCTATAATTTGGTGGCAGCTTTTAAATAAAAACATCTTTAATAACTGGTGGCAGCGGATATAGCAATAATATAAATAATTAATAGGAACTCCTCCACATCTCTGCAATCGGTGTCAGAGGTGGGATTTTTAAAGTAAGATTTTCCCCCCTTTCTGACATCTTTACACCTGGTGTGAAGAAGTGTATAATTATATTTTGTTTATAGATGATATGTGTATTTGATTTTGTTTATACAGTCAGGTTTGGCTAAAGTTTTAAAATGGTGAGTATTTGAATTGATTATGTGTGGGGGAAGGTAGCCATCTTAGAATGCTAGAACAGGTTACCATAGCAACAGGGGCGGAGCCAACCGCCGCTTGGAAAGGAAAAGGGGGAATGTTTTAAAACCCAGCAGTCTGTGATTTCTATCCACAGTGAAGGAACTGATTCTCAGGTAGAGAATCAGGGTGACTCAGAAGAATTTGGGTCAGGCCTAAAATAAAAGGATTTATTTTAGCAGTTGGTGATTCTCTAGTCACAGAGAAGGATCTGATTATCAGACTGGCTTAAATAGAAAGATTTGAGTCAGATTTAGGTTAGACCAGACTAGGCAAGTTAGGTGATTTGTCTAGGGTCAGTTGTAGAGTCTGTGGATTAGAGAACATTAATCCCAGGGGATCCAGTAGGATCAGGGTTTAGTGTAATCCAGAGAAAGAAGTATTTTGAAAGTTTAACCACCTCATAACCGTTTATAACCATTAAGCGAAGTGCCTTTACCAAGTTATCTGAAACCATCAAGCTCTGTACCTGCAATAAACTTGTTTTGATTTTATTCTAAATAAGCCTCTGTCATACTCTCATATTAAGTTAAGTAACATCAACACCTGAAGTGGAACAAATAGAGAAAGCTTATAAGAACCAGTACCATCTGCCTGACGTCTCCATTGGTGGCAGCGAAGAAGATAATCAAACAAAACATTAATTAACATCATCTCTCACAAAACATCTTTATTAAGTGGTGGTATCTGTGTGTGTGTGTGTGGGATCAAAAAAGGGTTCCATCACTGACACACATTCCTGTCAGACACCTCACCTCTGTACAGAATTGGTGGCAAAGCTGAGGGACTCTAAAAGGGATTCCATTCCCTGTCACCTCAGTTCTCTACATTATTTGGTGGCAGCGGTGGGATTCAAAGGGGATTCCATCCTCTGCCACCTCAGCTCCTTACATAAATTGGTGGCAGCGGTGGGATTCAAGGGGATTCCATCCTCTGCCACATCAGTTCTCCACACCTGGGTTCTGGTGAATTTAGAGGAACTGGGAGCTAGGACTCTCTTACTTATCTGTGAAACATGACTAAGCCACCGGGGAATCGGTATTCATTCAAACATCTTATACTAGTTGAGTCACTCACATCAAATTGAGAATCTCCACATCACGATATCCAGGAACATCTTTATAAAAAAAATTCATCTACAAGGTGCAGAAAAACACAGTGTCCATGAATCAGCAATAACATACAGTTGGAGGAGAGCAAACAGAAAAATATTTATGTCCAAGGGTATGCTGGAAGATAGTAAGTTATTACCTCTTTCTTAAAATCTTTCTCCAGAATCTTGTATTCTTCCGAGCTTTTGTTTTTGAGGGCAGAAGTTAAGTTCTTGTTAGTGATCTTTACATTGGCCTCAACTGTCACAGGCACAGTTTCTAAAACAAGACAGGATCAAGAGGTAGGAGCTTGTTCATTGTGAGAGAAGGTTAGAGTCTTTGGGTATAGTAGTACAGGGGCACAACTGGGAAGAGAATGGGGCCATTTTCTTCCAGCAGTAATTCTACTTCCCCTGTCAATGTTTTATTTCTTGTGTGTTTTCCGGGCAGTATGGCCATGTTCCAGAACATGGTCATACTGCCCGGAAAACTCACAACAACCCTGTGATCCCGGCCATGAAAGCCTTCAACAACACAATGTTTTATTTGTTTCTCAGAATTCTAGAATTACAATAACTAGAATTTCATTTGAGCGTTTAGAAACAGGGAATTCTTATGTTGGGAGGGACAGTGCCACTATTTTGTATACACCTTGCTACACTCTTACAATTGATTTTAAAAACTGGTTTGGGAACTAAAATGTTTTGATCTGCTTTTGTTGATTAATAACTTGCTTCTGGAATTAAGTTAATGTTAAAAGTCCAGCTTCAGTCAACCAATTAAGTTAAATATTTTTTTAAACATAACATTTCCTATAGACTGCCTAGTATTTCTAATAAATGTTGAGACAGTTTATTTCAGGATTTCATACACTGAAACAATTTTTTAATTTTCACAGAAATATTTCAGCTGTATAAGATGGCATTGTTTGGGCAGATGATGTAGAAAAGAGCACTAAAATGACAGACATAGATAAAAAGTCAACAGAAATATTTCTTGTACAAAAGCCTCCGCTACATTGGCACCAAGCTGGCAAATACCTGTATATCTGTATTTTATTTTAAGTCAACTAGATGTATGTTGTATGTTGTGTTTGTTCTATCTGTTCTTGATAAGGCCAACTGGCTAATCAATAAATTGTTGTTGTTGTACAAAAGCATTAAGAAAAATGAGGTGAGAGGAACATATCCGATATCGTCTTAAGAAAATCCTTTCAAAGACTTTGAGAGTTTAAATTTTAAAATAATATTTAATTTTTTGTTTCAAATATTGTTCCTTTTGTTAAAATTGGCAAAAAAAACCCATTGGTTATTTTTGTAAATGTTCTAACACTTTTTGAATATGTGTGTGTGTGCGCGTGTGCGTGCGCATGTATGGCTGGAATTACACTTTAAAAATGTACCTGTTCCAAACTGCATGCAAATTCAACTTAATATAATAATAATAATAGTAATAATAATAATAATAATTTTAAAAACACTATATTTCTAGACTACCCTCTCTCTCCAGAGGGATTCAGAGTGGTTAACATACATATTAACGGCAAACATTCAATGCTACAACTATTTCACTAATATCCAAATATAATATAAAATGACAATAACATACTAATTATTATAAAAATTCCAAATTAGAATAAAATACCAGATTAATAACTTGTTTGTGGAATTAAGAACAAACCTACAGAACCAATCTTTTTTATAAATTGGGAACTACCTGTATTTGATATTTTTTAAAATATAGGATTCATTACTTATTCCACATAGATTCGTTATATTTGCACGACACACCGACACACTGCAGCCAACACACTAATGTGTCATGACACACAGTTTGAATACTACTAGTGTGATCGAAGGTGACCGATGAATTAAGGAATTCATAGTTTTGACAAGGACATCAGGCTGGATGTCTTGGTCATTTTGCCAAACATGCCTCGACCTGGGTCACTGGCTTGCCCCAGGCTCATGCTAATGGAACTGTCTCAAAACAATGCCATCTTCGTTTCCTTGGGTTTGGGGTTGTGTTTGTGTTACTGTTTACAATGTGATATATATATATATATATATATATATATATATATATATATATACCCTCGTTTATATATAGACATGTATATATATATTAAAGTTCTTATGTATCCATTCATAGGACATCGTAGGTAACCGGCTCTTATTTTCTTTTTTTAATATATATACTTGTATATACTTTTATCTATCTATACACACACACACACACACACACACACACACACACATATTATCTGTCTCTCTCTCTCTTTTTCTTTCTCTCTTCTGATTATTATTATCCTTTTTATTATTATTATTTTATCTTTATAATATTACTATCCCCTCTCCCTTCCCCTTTCCTTTTATTTTTTTTAAAATTTTATTTGTATTTTTATTTTTACTTTATATGTCACTTGGGTCAGCACAACTTCTGTTTGGTCGTCATACAATATGTAGTCTTGTCCGTCTCATTGTCACTATGTCTACTTATCACAATGGTAGAAAAGCACTAATAAAGACATTCACTTAATTCTGAATATCACTGTCTACAGTGCACAATGGATTTCCCCAGACCTCGGAGGACATTAATGTCAGTCCATCTGGGAGAAACCCCTTAGGACATTTTGAAAACTATTCATCTTAAAAGACTCATCTTCCTGGAAGGGAGAGACAAGGCTTGACAAAGCCACCCTTTTCCTCGGACCTTGAGTCACAAATCTAATCACAGCACAGATCCTGTTTCCACAAGAGATGCAAGCCAGCAGGGGTCAGACTCCCATTCATGGAACTGGCCAAATCAATCAATGGATCCACAAGCATCGTTGAGTCACCTATAATCTTGTGTACTGTTTGTCTATCCTGTTGCCACACCTCCATCTCCCCCATTGGCCAGCGAGGGAGTGAGGTCACAGATGGGGCTCATGTCCTCATTGGAGGAGGGCCCCAGTGGCTCCCCCTCAGCTCTAACATCAAAGCCAATCGGCACAGAGCTGGCCGGTGGGCGGGAGGTAGGAAATTCAAAACTAGAGCTGTGTAAAAGTGCATGCTTTGCTATGTTATATATCTCAGTCTATTTTTGGCGAACTATCGCAGGCTGGCATTACTTTCAGCTGAAATTAAATAAAATACTTTGGTGGCTTACTGCTTCAACATGGTGAGTTATATTCTGGAGATTATTGGCTTCTATTCTCAGCCAGGCCTAACTCACAGCTTGGATCTCACTGTCCAATACTGCTCTAAATTGCTCTGCAACACCAGGAGCAGCTGTTTTGTCCTAGACGAGGCGTTCCAGAGGTCTGAAAGCAAGATTGACAAAACGGACTAATCTACAAGTATTGATGTTGCTTAAGTGGAGAAAATGGAAAGTCATCCGTCAGAGGAAAGGAGACTGAAAAATTCAGAAACTGACTCATTATACCATTCCACTTACCTACTTTCAAAGGAATATCTTCCACAGGAAACTCACACTTTGGCCCATAGAATAAATTATCACGGCAAATGCATTTCGTTCCATCATGAGATCCTCCATTCAAACAAGCTGGAAGATAAAATTTTACCCCATATAATGGCATAAATTTAGAGAAGAACAGTAGATAAGACAACCCTAAGCATACTCACTGGCCACAAGCATGTACCCGTATATACTCGAAGATAAGCCGAGTTTTTCAGCCCTTATTTATGAGCTGAAAAAGCCTCCCCCATTTTATATTTGGGTCAAGGTCAAGGTCAAGCCAGCAGCGGAGCCTGGGGGCCACAGTATGTTTTCTTTTCCAAAACCTCCCTTCTTTGCTTCTCCTCCCAGGCTGGTTATCTTATTTTTTTGAGAGAGAGAGAGACAGAGATAAGAAGGGAATGTTTTCAAAAGTGAAAGGAGAATGTGAGAGAAACGCTTGCAAGCCAGATTGCATGGGCAGAAGGGGAAGGAAAAAAGTTATTCTTGCAAATTTGCACGATTCATTACTATTACTACTACTACTACTACTACTATTGCAAGAACATTTGAGTCCAAAGGGAGGGAAGGAGGGAAAAGAGAGCAACAGAAGGTGTGTATTTCTTTTTATTCCTAAGGAAACAAAAATGTGGGGTTTTTTTGGGAGGGAGAGAGAAGTTTTAAAAGCCTTTTCTGGCTACTTTTAGAGTTTGAAAAGGGGAGAAAGAAAAGAGGTGGGAAAGGGCAGGAGAAAAGAAGACAAAGTTGTTTTTAGGGGGGCTTTGCTTGCATTTCTTCCTTGGGTAAATGCATGCCCCAAAGCTTCTAAATATTTATATAGATGTTCCCCCTTCAAATACATTAATATATGAATTTTTCCCTCATATGTTTACAGGTCTTTGCGAATCCTATGTAAATATAGATAGAGATTTCCATGTACCTGTATATCTGTTCCTATATGTATACATTAACTTTATATATGAATTTTATATGAATTTTACCCTCACATGTTTGCAAGTGCAGAGCGAAAATGCACGCGCGCGCGCACACACACACACACAGATGTCTAGATATAAACATTGATAAATAGGGCTTACAAATATTGCAGGAGGAAAATGCACATAAAGAGAGGATTTGCAAAGGTTTCAGGGGGAAATACACATATGAAATTAGTATATATAATGATAGATCTATATCTAGCTCTGCATTATTTATGTAGGCATTATATGTTTGCCTGTTACTATGTTGGAAGCTGGCCTGAGTCCCCAGGGGGAGATAGATAGGGCAGGGTATAAATGAAGCTGATGATGATGATGATGATGATGATGATTATTATTATTATAAAGTTATTGCTGCTTTTCCACTTATAGAGTTAGTTTACTGTTTTTCTTTGAAATACAGTAAATATTCAAAACATTTAACCCACTGATGCCTCAATTAATGTAATTTTATTGGTATCTAATTTTATTTTTGAAATTTACCAGTAGCTGCTGCATTTCCCACCCTCGGCTTATACTCGAGTCAATAAGTTTTCCCAGTTTTTTGTGGTAAAATTAGATGCCTCGGCTTATATTTGGGTCGGCTTATACGCGAGTATATACAGTAAGTCAAAAGCATCAACAGTTGAGGAAATTGTAAGGAAAAGTCCATGAAATGAAATCATTTTAGATTCTTTAAAAGGGTTCTGTCTCCTCTCCATAGCCTCACACCCTGCCATCTCCAGTTTAAATAAATATAGATGCATTAAAATCAGAAGTTCTGTTCCTTAATACAGCCAGGTGTTACAATCCAAAGCCGAGAATCGGTGGCCATTATAATAGGACTCCAAAAAACTAAAAGTAAAATTAAATCCTTACATCAAGATTAAACTGATAACATTTATATTTTTTTTTCATTTCTGCAAATTAAACTGCAGTGAGCCTAGCAAAAAGATTTATGAGAAGGTGTGATACTCACAATCTGTAATTGAAGCTTTTGTGGTGACTGCTGATGACGTCTTTGTAGTAGTTTGTTGTGTAGTAGAGATACTACTACTGACATTTGGGACACTGGAAGTTGTAGAAGATGTGCGAGTTGTAGATGAAGCTGTGCTCAGTGTTACAATGGTGCTTGAAATTGCAGTAGACTCAGTAATGGTTGCAGTTGATATAGTCTCTGGGTTAGTGTCAATAGTAGGACAGATACAAATACAAACCCCAGGAAATGGTGTGGAGGTGCTCAGTGTGACAGAGGTAGTGGGGCTTGATGTAGAAGTAGTAGTGAGAGTGGAACTGGGTCTTGTAATAGAATCAGTCGTGCTTGGGGTTGATGTCACCTTCTGGGTAGTAGAAATTGTTGAAGGGCTTGTAGATCCTGTTGTGGAAGTCATCACTGTCAAAGGGGAACTGGGTCTTGTAGTGGAATGAGTAGTGCTTGATGTTGGTGTAGTTGTTGGCATAGTGGAGGTTGTAGTGGATCTGCTAGTTGGTGTGACAGTGCTACTGGGCCTTGATGTAGTGAAATCACTTGTGGTCCGTGTTGATGTGGTTGTTAGGGTAGTGGAAGTTGTAGAAGAAATACTAGTGGATGCTGTGGAAGTGCTGGGAATTATACTGGATGTTGTTGTAGTATCAGTGGTAGTTGGTACAGATGTAGTCGTTGCAGAAGTGGAGGTTGTAGCAGAGCTGCTAGTTGTTGACGTGGCAGTGCTACTGGGGCTTGTAGTAATCTCAGTAGTGGTTCGTGTTGATGTGGTCATTGGGGTGGAGGGTGTTGTAAAAGAAGTACTAGTTGTGGGTGTGGAAGTGCTCAGTGGTACACTGGTAATAGGATTTGTAGTAGAATCAGTAATAGTTGCTGTTGATGTCACCTTCGAGGTAGTAGAAGGAGTTGAAGAGCTTGTAGATGTTGTTGTGGAAGTGATCTCAGTAATGGAAGTGCTCAGTGGTACACTGGTAATAGCATTTGTAGTAGAATCAGTAGTAGTTGCTGCTGATGTAACCTTCTGGGTAGTAGAAAGTGTTAAAGAGCTTGTAGAGCTTGATGTGGAGGCGTATGTGCGTGTAGAACTGGGTCTTATAGTGGAATGAGTAGTGCTTGTTGCTGATGTAGTTGTTACAGAAGTGGAGGTTGTAGCAGAGCTGATAGTTGTTGATATGGCAGTGCTACTGGGGCTTGTTGTAGTAATATCAGTAGTGCTTCGTGTTGATGTGGCCGTTGGGGTAGTGGTAGTTGTAGAAGAAGTACTAGTTGTTGCTGTGGAAGTGCTGGGAGTTGCAGTGGTGCTGGTAGTTGTAGTATCAGTGGTAGTTGGTACTGATGTAGTTGTTGCAGAAGTGGAAGTTGTAGCAGAGCTGCTAGTTGTTGATGTGACAGTGCTACTGGGCCTTGTTGTAGTAATCTCAGTAGTTTTTTGTGTTGATGTGGCAGTTGGGGTAATGGTAGTTGTAGAAGTAGTACTAGTTGTTGGTGTGGAAGTGGTCAGTATTACACTGGTAATAGGTTTTGTAGTAGAATCTGTAGTAGTTACTGCTGATGTCACCTTCGAGGTAGTAGAAGGAGTTGAAGAGCTTGTAGATGTTGTTGTGGAAGTGATCTCAGTAGTGGTTTGTGTTGATGTGGCCACTGGGGTAGAGGAAGTTGAAGAAGAAGCACTAGTTGTTGGTGTGGAAGTGCTCAGTGGTACACTGGTGACAGGATTTGTAGTAGAATCAGTAGTAGTTGCTGCTGATGTCACCTTCTGCGTAGTAGAAAGTGTTGAAGAGCTTGTAGAGCTTGATGTGGAGGCGTCTGTGAGAGTAGAACTGGGTCTTGTAGTGGAATGAGTAGTGCTTGTTGATGTAGTTGTTGCAGAAGTGGAGGTTGTAGCAGAGCTGATAGTAGTTGATGTGGCAGTGCTACTGGGGCTTGTTGTAGTAATGTCAATAGTGGTTCGTGTTGATGTGGTTGTTGGAGTAGTGGTAGTTGTAGAAGAAGTACCTGTTGTTGCTGTGGAAGTGCTGGGAGTGACAGTGGTGCTGGTAGTTGTTGTAGTATCAATGGTAGTTGGTACTGATGTAGTCGTTGTAGAAGTGGAGGTTGTAGCAGAGCTGATAGTTGCTGATGTAGCAGTGCTACTGGGCCTTGTTGTAGTAATCACAGTAGTTTTTTGTGTTGATGTGGCCGTTGGGGTAGTGGTTGTTGTAGAAGTAGTACTAGTTGTTGGTGTGGAAGTGCTCAATATTACACTGGTAATAGGTTTTGTAGTAGAAAAGGTAGTAGTTACTGTTGAAGTCACCTTCTGGGTAGTAGAAAGTGTTGAAGAGCTTGTAGAGCTTGATGTGGAGGCATCTGTGAGAGTAGAACTGGGTCTTGTAGTGGAATGAGTAGTGCTTGTTGCTGATGTAGTTGTTGCAGAAGTAGAGGTTGTAGCAGAGCTGATAGTTGTTGATATGGCAGTGCTACTGGGGCTTGTTGTAATAATATCATTAGTGGTTCGTGTTGATGTGGCCGTTGGGGTAGTGGTAGTTGTAGAAGAATTACTAGTTGCTGTGGAAGTGCTGGGAGTTGCAGTGGTGCTGGTAGTGGTTGTAGTATCAGTGGTAGTTGGTACTGATGTAGTCGTTGCAGAAGTGGAAATTGTAGCAAATCTGCTAGTTGTTGATCTGACAGTGCTACTGGGCATTGTTGTAGTAATCTCAGTAGTTTTTTGTGTTGATGTGGCCATTGGGGTAGTGGTAGTTGTAGAAGAAGTACTAGTTGTTGGTGTGGAAGTGCTCAGTATTACACTGGTAATAGGATTTGTAGTAGAATCAGTAGTAATTGCTGTTGATGTCACCTTCAAGGTAGTAGAAGGAGTTGAAGAGCTTGTAGATGTTGTTGTGGAAGTGATCTCTGTGAGAGTGGAACTGGGTCTTGCAGTGGAATGAGTTGTGCTTGATGTTGATGTAGTGGTTGGAGAGGTGGAGGTCATAGCAGAGCTGATAGTTGTTGATGTAGCAGTGCTACTGGGGCTTGTTGTGGTAATATCAGTAGTGGTTCGTGTTGATGTGGCCGTTGGGGTAGTGGTAGTTGTAGAAGAAGTACTAGTTGTTGCTGTGGAAGTGCTGGGAGTTACAGTGGTGCTGGTAGTTGTAGTATCAGTGGTAGTTGGTACTGATGTAGTCGTTGCAGAAGTGGAAGTTGTAGCAGAGCTGATAGTTGCTGATGTAGCAGTGCTACTGGGGCTTGTTGTAGTAATATCAGTAGTGGTTCGTGTTGATGTGGCCGTTGGGGTAGTGGAAGTTGTAGAAGAAGTACTAGTTGTTTCTATGGAAGTGCTGGGAGTGACAGTGGAACTGGTTGTTGTTTTAGTATAAATTGTAGTTGGTATTGATGTAGTTGTTGCAGAAGGGGAGGTTATAGCAGAGCTGCTAGTTGTTGATGTGACAGTGCTACTGGGACTTGTTGTAATAATCTCAGTAGTGGTTCGTGATGATGTGGTCATTGGGGTGGAGGCAGTTGTAAAAGAAGTACTAGTTGTTGGTGTGGAAGTGCTCAGTGGTACACTGGTGATAGGATTTGTAGTAGAATCAGTAGTAGTTGCTGCTGCTTTCACCTTCTGGGTAGTAGAAAGTGTTGAAGAGCTTGTAGAGCTTGATGTGGAGGCGTCTGTGAGAGTAGAACTGGGTCTTGTCGTGGAATGAGTAGTGCTAGTTATTGTTGTGACCGTGCTGCTGGGTTTCTCTGTAGAGAAATAATTTGTAGTCTGTGTTGATGTAGTCGTTGGGGTAGTGGAAGTTGTAGAAGAAGTACTAGTTGCTGCAGTGGAAGCGCTGGGAGTTACAGTGGAACTGGTTGTAGTAGTATCAATGGTAGTTGGTACTGATGTAGACGTTGCAGAAGTGGAGGTTGTAACAGAGCTGCTAGTTGATGTGGCAGTGCTACTGGGCCTTGTTGTAGTAATCTCAGTAGTGGTTCGTGTTGATGTGGTCATTGGGGTGGAGGAAGTTGTAAAAGAAGTACTAGTTGTTGGTGTGGAAGTGCTCAGTGGTACATTGGTAATAGGATTTGTAGTAGAATCAGTTGTAGTTGCTGCTGATGTCACCCTCTGGGTAGTAGAAAGTGTTGAAGAGCTTGTAGAGCTTGATGTGGAGGCATCTGTGAGAGTAGAACTGGGTCTTGTAGTGGAATGAGTAGTGCTTGTTGCTGATGTAGTTGTTGCAGAAGTGGAGGTTGTAGCAGAGCTGATAGTTGTTGATGTGGCAGTGCTACTGGGGCTTGTTGTAGTAATATCAGTAGTGGTTCGTGTTGATGTGGCCGTGTGGGTAGTGGTAGTTGTAGAAGAAGTTCCTTTTGTTGCTGTGGAAGTGCTGGGAGTGACAGTGGTGCTGGTAGTTGTAGTATCAGTGGTAGTTGGTACTGATGTAGTCGTTGCAGAAGTGGAAGTTGTAGCAGAGCTGCTAGTTGTTGATGTGACAGTGCTACTGGGCCTTGTTGTAGTAATCTCAGTAGTTTTTTGTGATGATGTGGCCGTTGGCGTAGTAGTAGTTGTAGAAGTAGTAGTAGTTGTTGGTGTGGAAGTGCTCAGTATTACACTGGTAATAGGTTTTGTAATAGAATCGGTAGTAGTTACTGCTGATGTCACCTTCGAGGTAGTAAAAGGAGTTGAAGAGCTTGTAGATGTTGTTGTGGAAGTGATCTCTGTGAGAGTGGAACTGGGTCTTGCAGTGGAATGAGTAGTGCTTGATGTTGATGTAGTGGTTGGAGAGGTGGAAGTTGAAGCAGATTTGCTAGTTATTGGTGTGACCGTGCTGCTGGGTTTCTCTGTAGAGAAATAATTTGTAGTCTGTGTTGATGTAGTCGTTGGGGTAGTGGAAGTTGTAGAAGAAGTACTAGTTGTTGCAATGGAAGTGCTGGGAGTTACAGTGGTGCTGGTAGTTGTTGTAGTATCAGTTGTAGTTGGTACTGATGTAGTTGTTGCAGAAGTGGAGGTTGTAGCAGAGCTGATAGTTGCTGATGTAGCAGTGCTACTGGGGCTTGTTGTAGTAATATCAGTAGTGGTTCGTGTTGATGTGGTCGTTGGGGTAGTGGAAGTTGTAGAAGAAGTACTAGTTGTTTCTGTGGAAGTGCTGGGAGTGACAGTGGAACTGGTTGTTGTTTTAGTATAAATTGTAGTTGGTATTGATGTAGTTGTTGCAGAAGTGGAGGTTGTAGCAGGGCTGATAGTTGTTGATGTGGCAGTGCTACTGGGGCTTGTTGTAGTAATATCAGTAGTGGTTCGTGTTGATGTGGCCGTTGGGGTAGTGGTAGTTGTAGAAGAAGTTCCTTTTGTTGCTGTGGAAGTGCTGGGAGTGACAGTGGTGCTGGTAGTTGTAGTATCAGTGGTAGTTGGTACTGATGTAGTCGTTGCAGAAGTGGAAGTTGTAGCAGAGCTGCTAGTTGTTGATGTGACAGTGCTACTGGGCCTTGTTGTAGTAATCTCAGTAGTTTTTTGTGTTGATGTGGCCGTTGGCGTAGTAGTAGTTGTAGAAGTAGTACTAGTTGTTGGTGTGGAAGTGCTCAGTATTACACTGGTAATAGGTTTTGTAGTAGAATCGGTAGTAGTTACTGCTGATGTCACCTTCGAGGTAGTAAAAGGAGTTGAAGAGCTTGTAGATGTTGTTGTGGAAGTGATCTCTGTGAGAGTGGAACTGGGTCTTGCAGTGGAATGAGTTGTGCTTGATGTTGATGTAGTGGTTGGAGAGGTGAAAGTTGAAGCAGATTTGCTAGTTATTGGTGTGACCGTGCTGCTGGGTTTCTCTGTAGAGAAATAATTTGTAGTCTGTGTTGATGTAGTCGTTGGGGTAGTGGAAGTTGTAGAAGAAGTACTAGTTGTTTCTGTGGAAGTGCTGAGAGTTACAGTGGTGCTGGTAGTTGTTGTAGTATCAGTGGTAGTTGGTACTGATGTAGTTGTTGCAGAAGTGGAGGTTGTAGCAGAGCTGATAGTTGCTGATGTAGCAGTGCTACTGGGGCTTGTAGTAGTAATATCAGTAGCGGTTCGTGTTGATGTGGCCGTTGGGGTAGTGGAAGTTGTAGAAGAAGTACTTGTTGTTGCTGTGGAAGTGCTGGGAGTGACAGTGGTGCTGGTAGTTGTAGTATCAATGGTAGTTGGTACTGATGTAGTCGTTGCAGAAGTGGAGGTTATAGCAGAGCTGCTAGTTGTTGATGTGACAGTGCTACTTGGGCTTGTTGTAGTAATATCAGTAGTGGTTCGTGTTGATGTGGCCGTTGGGGTAGAGGAAGTTGTATAAGAAGTACTACTTGTTGGTGTGAAAGTGCTCAATGGTACACTGGCAATAGGTTTTGTAGTAGAATCAGTAGTAGTTGCTGTTGATGTCGCCTTCTGGGTAGTAAAAAGTGTTGAAGAGCTTGTAGAGCTTGATGTGGAGGTGTCTATGAGAGTAGAACTGGGTCTTGTAGTGGAATGAGTAGTGGTTGTTACTGATGTAATTGTTGGAGTAGTGGAAGTTGTAGCAGATCTGCTAGTTGCTGGTGTGGCAGTGTTACTGGGCCTTTCTGTAGTGAAATCATTTGTGGTCCCTGTTGATGTGGTTCTTGGGGTAGTGGGTGTTGTAGAAGAAGCACTAGGTGTTGCTGTGGAAGTGCTGGGAGTTACAGTGGTGCTGGTAGTGGTTGTGGTATCAGTGGTAGTTGGTACTGATGTAATCGTTGCAGAAGTTGAAATTGTAGCAGAGCTGGTAGTTGTTGATGTGACAGTGCTACTGGGCCTTGTTGTAGTAATCTCAGTAGTGGTTTGTGTTGATGTGGCCGTTGGGGTAGAAGAAGTTGTAGAAGAAGTACTAGTTGTTGGTGTGGAAGTGCTCAGTGGTGCACTGGTAATAGTTTTTGTTGTAGAATCAATAGTAGTTCCTGCTGATGTCGCCTTCTTTGTAGTAGAAGGTGTTGAACCGGTTGTAGAGCTTGACGTGGAGGAGATCACTGTGAGAGTAGAACTGGGTCTTGATGTAGGACCAGTAGTGCTTAATGTTGATGTGGGCTTCGAGTTAATAGATGTTGTAGCAGGTTTAGTAGTTGTTGGTGTGGAACTGCTCAATGTGACAGTTGTGATAGGTTTTGTAGTAGAATCTGTAGTTGAAATGATAGATGTAGAAGAGCTGCTTGTTAAAGGTATGGAAACGCTCAGCGTGATACTGGGTCTTGTTGTAGAAGCAGCAGTGATGGATGTTGATGTGGCTTTTGGGGTAGTGGAAATTGTAGTAGAGCTGCTAGCTGTTGATGTCAATACACTTGGGGTGAGAGTGGTACTGGTTTTTGTGGTAGAATCACTAATAGTTTGTGTTGAAGTGACCTTTTGAGTCGTGAAAGTTGTATCACAGCTACAAGTACAATAGTCAGTAACACTGTTAGTAGTTGGCATGTAAGTGCTCAATGCGGTTGATGACGGTAAATGAGCTCTTTCATCTTCACTTTTTTCTTGTAACTCTGTGTTAGGAGGTTCCTTGTTTTCAAGGTACCGATATTTGGCTCTGTGGTCATCTTTGAATCCACCTGTGGGAAATTGAAATTAAATATTGACAATATCACCTTTTTTATTTCTAAGTGAATGCTTCTCAATATATATGTGTGATCAATGATTGAGGTCTGCTTGAAGTGTATTCCTTTCTCTTCATGAGTGAAGCAATACACTATGGGAAGTGGTTAGAGTGAGTTTTCCCTGCTTGTGTATTCAGTAGAGGAATACTATCATCTTAAATCCCAACTGTTAGCAACACTGCAGATCTGCATCTTTCCAAAACATGCAGATCTGCGTCTTTTCAGGTTATCAAGTCTATTTACGTCATTGTTACTTAAAAATTGTTCTGAACTTTAAAAATGGATTTAATTCCAGAGAAAAGGTGGGATATAAATATTTCAATACATAACCTTGGTGGGTTAGATCTGGCCCGTGGGCCTCTGTTTGAGGACCCTTGGTCTAAGATTTAGGATCTATCCTTTCTTTTGGTATGATCAAATAAACGTGAGTTCAAACTTTAAGCATCACTTTATAAGGAGATCACTATTGCATGGGTGAAATAAATATAAGAATAGATTTTATTCAAAGAGAAAATAAAGATTATGGTGTTCTCTGTATGAAGCCTTTTTAAAAAAGAGTAATCTCTTTAGAAAGGAGATGATTGACTTTGGCTGCAGGAAAACACAATCAAAGCATCCCCAATAGATGACCAACCTCTGTTTAAAAACCTCCAGGGAAAGAGACTCTACCATGCACCGAGCCAGTATATTCAAACAGCAATTACTGTCAAGAAGTTCTTTCTAATGTTTAGGTGAAATCTTTTTTCCTGCAATTGGAATCTATTGCTCCAGAGAAGCAGAAAACAAGTTTGACTCATCCTCAATGTGACATGTAATCAAAAATTTAAACATAGCTGTCATGTCCCTGGGAGCCCGTGATGGCGCAGCGTGTTAAAGCACTGAGCTGCTGAACTTGCAGACCAAAAGGTCACAGGTTTGAATCCCAGGAGCAGAGTGAGCATCTGCTATTAGCTCCAGCTTCTGCCAACCTAGCAGT
Organism: Anolis carolinensis; assembly: GCF_035594765.1. Lineage (NCBI taxonomy): Eukaryota > Metazoa > Chordata > Lepidosauria > Squamata > Anolidae > Anolis > Anolis carolinensis. Next base: position 40,243,409 of record NC_085846.1, read on the forward strand.
TCGAAAACATGCAAATGTGAGTAGATCAATAGGCACTGCTCTAGCGGAAAGGTAATGGCGCTCCATGTAGTCATGCCGGCCACATGACCTTGGAGGTATCTTCAGACAATGCCGGCTCTTCGGCTTAGAAATGAAGATGAGCACCAACCCAGAGTTGGACACGAATGGACTGAACGTCAGGGGAAACCTATCCTGTCCCTTCTCATCCTCTTTTCTTCACACTAAACATACCCAGCTCCCTAAGTCATTCCTCATAGGACTTGGCTTCCAAATCTTTGGTCATTTTGGTTGTCTTTCTCTGGACACATTCTAGTCTCTCAATATCCTTTTTGAATTGTGGTGCACTGAACTGAACACAGGATTCCAGGTGAGATCTGACCAAAGCAGAATAGAAGGGGCACCATTATTTCACACGATCTACACACTATACTCCTATTGATGCAGCCTAGAATCGCATTGACATTTTTATCTGCCGCATCACACTGTTGACTTAATTTCAGCTTGTGGGCCACTCCTAAATCCCATTTACATACAATGTTTTCAAGACAGGTGTCTCCTATCTGTGCATTTCATTTTTATTGCCAAAGTACATTTCTCCCTGTTGAAATTCATTTTGTTAGTTTTGGCCCAGATCTCTATTCTGTTAAAGTCATTTTAGATTTTGATCCTGTCCTCTGCGGGTAACAGCTATTCCTCTCTTTTTGGTGTCATCTGCAAATTTAATATGCATGCCTTCTATTCCATTATCCAAGTAATTGAAAAAGATGTTGAATAGTACTGAGCCCTGTGGCACCCCACTGGTCACTTCTCTCCTGGATGAAAGAACCCACCTTTTGGGTTTGGCCAGTCAACCAATTCCCAAGCCACCCAACAATAGCATTGTCTAGCCCACATTTTATTAGCTTCTTTGTGAGAACGTCATGACATTCTGAAAGTTAAAGACAGGAGAGGAGTTAATGATAGAGAATTTTGCATTATAGTGGTTTGCTCATAGACAAATTACAGAGCCATTTAAAATGGATAAAACTTTTTTTGGATTTGGAACTGTTAAACCAAAATTTGAAACTTTATTATATTCTGAAGATGAGCACTTAATTGCAAAAAATGTATACATTGTTAATATATGAAATGGAGGAAGAATAAGTAAAATGAGCACAAAATATGAGCACACAAATTCATTTGGAACAATGGGAAAAGGTTTGACAAAGAGTCTAAAATGATTTGAAAGAAAATGTTTTACAAGATCATAAAAGGTAAAGGTTTCCCCTGACGTTAAGTCCAGTCATGTCTGACTCTGGGGGTTGGTGCTCATCTCCATTTCTAAGCCGAAGAGCTGGCGTTGTCCGTAGACACCTCCAAGGTCATGTGGCCGGCATGACTGCATGGAGCGTCGTTACCTTCCCACCGGAGCGGTACCTATTGATCTACTCACATTTGCATGTTTTCGAACTGCTAGGTCATGTGGCCGGCATGACTGCATGGAGCGCTGTTACCTTCCTGCCAGAGTGGTACCTATTGATCTACTCACATTTGCATGTTTTCGAACTGCTAGGTTGGCAGGAGCTGGAGCTAACAGCAGGCGCCCAAGCCGTTCCCGGGATTTGATCCTGGGACCTTTCGGTCTGCAAGTTCAGCAGCTCAGCACTTTAACGCACTTCGCCACCGGGGCTCCTCAAGATGATACATAGATGGTATCTGACACCAGAAGACTTTCTAAAATGAACCAAGGTAGTTCTTGTAAATGTTGGAAATGCAGGGGGAAAATGTTTAGACATTTTTCCTTATGTGGTGGTTTTATTAAAAGACCCAGAAATAATGGACTCAATTATATACCCTGTTTTCCCCAAAATATGACCGGGTCTAATATTAATTTTTGCTCCAAAAGATGCTTTAGAGCTTGTTTTCTGGGGCAATCTTATTTTTCCAAATTGACTTTTTAAATGAACTATATCTAGGGCTTTTTTTTTTTTTGAAATAGGGCTTATATTTCAAGCATCAAAAATCCTGAAAAATCGTGATAGGTCTTATTTTCAGGGTAGGCCTTATTTTGGGGGAAACGGGGTATTATGTTAGAATAAATTGCTATGCTTAAAATCATATAGAAACCAGAGTTTCTATGGCTCCCCAAGTTCCCTCCCACCCCAAGAACAAATGAAGCAAAACCAGAAGTGGATCTTTGATCACTTCCAAATTGGATTGCATCCCCTACCTTAATATTTTTGTATTTCTGGGCAGGCGCAGTACCAGTGAGTTCAGGGGTTGAATTGAATTGTGCTCAGAAACCAAGCAACCTGGCTGCAGCTCTTTGGACCAGCCAAAGTTTCCAAGCACTCTTCAGAGGCAGCCCCATGTAGAGCATATTACAGTAATCCCGATGGGATGTAACTAAGGCATGTACCACCGTGGCCTGATCTGGCTTCTCCAGGAATCGGCACAGTTGGCACACAAGTTTTAATTATGCAAAGGCTATCCTCGCCACCGCAGATACTTGGGCCGCCAGATTCAGTGCTGAATCCAGAAGTGCCCCTAAGCTATTCCATCTGAAATGATGGCATGCAGAAGATGGAGCAATCTTGTTTTCTGCTACTTCAGAAACTAGGCTATGATCAATGGATAGAAACTGCAAGAAAAGAGATTCTGTCCTTTGCGGTATTCGCTGCCCTACCTAATTTGGTGTTATTTGAAAATAATAACTTTAATTTCTTGCAAATACTATAATCAATCAAATACAACTGGATATTATGGACATTATAAGAAGCAAAAAAACATGGTCAGACAAACAGAAGAAAATTAAAGTAATATGGACTCCATTTAACAGATGGCTACAGACTGTTAAACCAGATGATGAAAGCTGGAAGAAAAAATTGGATAGAATGGAAAGAAGGCTCATGTAACTAGAAAAAAGGGTTTAAGTTGTCAACAGGGAAGGGTAGGGGTCGGTGTGGGGAGGGAGAAGGAAATGGAAAAGGAAAAAGTATGGTAACTTTGGTTAAGTATATAAAATAATATTGAATAAAAATTTCACTTTGGGGGGGGGGAAACAAATACTATGATCAACTAAACACTGTACAAGGTAAGAGACTAGTTAAGAGTTTTGTGTTCTTGGAAAATAAATTCTATCTTATTTGAATCTTTGAGTGTAAGTGCTTTATACAGAGTGCCATACGGGATTTGTTGAATGACATTATACAGCAACCACCATTAAGTCTTCAGCTGACTTGCCATTACCAAAAAAGCTTATGCTCTTCTTTCTGACAATGTATTTTTAATTACTCAGCACTATTATGTATCAGTCTTTAAATGTTCTGCCTATATATTCTGCGAAAAGCTTCCAATTATTTTGAAAGCATTGTATTGTTTATTTCTAATAACTCAAATTACTTTATCAAAATCTGAAAAGTTTCATGGTTTGGTCAACCATGTGTTGTTTATAGATGGAATAATATATAATAATACCCAATTGTGGTTGGGTTTTAAATGCTATTTATTAAGTTATGTCTGTATGCATGTACCTGTTGGCATTGCATATTTGTCTTTTATCTTGGTAGCTGCTCCGAGTCCCGTATTGGGAGATGGGGCGGGATATAAATAAAGTTTTCTTATTATTGTTATAATTATTATTATTATGCCTGATAGATACCTATCATACCCCAAAAGGTATGTATTATGTATATTGAAAACATCATTGCCAGTTCCCAAGTATGTGGTGACTACTTCCATGCTACATCCAGCTCTCACCAAAACTAGGGACTTCTTTAGGACTATCTCACATATTGTGGAACAAATTGAAATAGGCGCAAGCCACTCATTCAGATGGACTGCAAATAAACTATGACTTTCCTGCTTTCTATTCAATATTATGGAAATTCTGCTTTTAACCTCATCCTCAGCCTTGATGTATTGGAACAGTTCCAGTCTTAGTTTCACTTACCTGTTTCAGAACCAAAAGTGGTGTAATGGAAGATGAAGAAAAGGACTGGGATCAGAGTTTTCCACCAACTTGCTTCCATTTGTCAGCCAGTTCAGACTACATAATCCCAAGGTGAATGCTCAGCAACTCCTGTCAGGCTGTTTGTTTTTTTAAATAACTGTCAGAAACAAGTATGCAAATGGGTCTTGTAGCACCTTAGAAACTGAGAAAGTTAGTAGTGCAAAGTTTCGGAGACTGCTTCCTCAAATACAGGGTGGGGAGAAATCATCTCAGCTAAGGTGAACCTAGATATGATTTCTCACTGGGCAATCATTCTGCTTCAATCATTGAGCCTTATCTGAAATTAACAGCCCCATCAGCTTTATAACTACTGATAAGCCCAGGAATAGATGTTAACACTTTCTATTTCACACAAATACACTCAGACTTGCTTTAATAGATACTGGGAGGTAAGGGACTGGTCCATGAGGTCACAAAGAGTCGGAGACGACTGTGTGAATGAAGAAGAAGAAGAACAACAACAACAACAACAACAACACATGTGCACAGTTAATCAGATTAACACATATGTGGTGGTGAAAGATCTTTTAGCCTATCATACTAGAGCATGGATCCACTTTAAATTCAGTTTCTGCCACCTACAGAATTCTGGTGTTTGTAATTTAGTGATGCCCAGAACCTGTCTGGCTGGCAGTTTAAAGTCCCCTCCCTAAACTACAAGCCCTAGAATTCTACAGGAAGCAGAAACTGGACTTAAAGTGGATCCATGTGAACGTTAAATCCAATAGAGCTGAACTTCTAGGTTAGCATTTAGCAATTTCCAGAAATTCGGAGCACCTTCTCCATCACTCTAATGGGAAACAGATGAGCATACACGCATGAAAAGTTTCAAAGCTATTTCCTGTGGCCACAATCAGAACAAGTGCTTGTTATCATATTGCCTATGTTAATCAATTCATATCTATCCTTACCCAACCCGTTTGCTTTATGATCACAGTTTATGGTATTTTCTCTGCCTGTGGTCTTTTTTCTCTGTGCCCTTTGACTTTCCTATTTCTATTCCTGATTCCCGTTTGAGGTAATCTGGAGCAGAGGCGGGCAAAGTACAGCACTGCAATCCTCAGCTCCAATCAGACCTGGGGGCCACTCACACTACATTAGTGCTGTTATTCCATTTTAATTGCCATGGTTTCATTATGTGGAGTCTTGTTTGGAGTTAGGAGAGGCAATAAAGTGCTCCAGCCAAGAATTCTGAATTTGTTGTTAATTGCTGTCAAGTCAACTTTGTCTTACAGTAACCCTATGAATGAGAATCCTCCATATCACCTTCGAATTAACAGTCTTGTTCAAGTCTCGCAACCGCAGTAACATGATGGCTTCCTTTAATGAGTCTATTGTCTCTAATGTGGTCTTCCTCTATTCCTACTGCGTTCTTCCTTACCAAGCATAATTGCCTTTAATAATGAGCCATGCGATTGCATGATCTGTTCAGTGTAGACAATCTCAGTTTAGCCATCTTGGCTTGATTTGCTCTAAGATCCATTTATTTCTCTTTTTGTCAATCCATGCTATCCACATAACTCTCCTTCAGCACCACATTTCAAATTGTAGTGGTTTCAGCTAGGGCTGCGGTTAAGAAGATCTGTGCATGGTTAGAATATGCTAAACCAATTCACCAGGTTGAAGAGAAGCCACATAGGTTTAATACAAGTCAGCCAAAAAGGATGCAAGTACAAGCAATTTGCTTCAAAGGGTACTAGGATGCCTTCACAGAAAAATACAAGATATTTTATACAGTTCTGACAGCTATTCAGACTTCCCGCTCCCTCTCCTGATTGGCCAAAAAGAGGCAGGCTAGGATCTGTACCAGGACTGGCTGGGAGGTAGAATCGCAGCTGGGGATTGGTCAGGGTGAAGGGCCAATCAGCTGCAGATTCCCCCCCCCCCCCCCCCCCCGGGAAGGATGCAGTCTGGAAGGAATCAATGGTACAAATATGCTGATGAGCTTTTGATTAGCTCAAATGTCCAATTTTGTGCCAGACAAAGATATGGAGCCTGGGAAATAAAGGTGCAAGACTCAAAGGACAAAAATGCTGATCTTAACTTTTTGGTCACAGCAGCTAGGCTAGTTTATGCAAGAATGTGGAGGCAAAATGAAACGCCAAAAATAGAAGACTGGGTAAATAAGGTATTAGAGATTATGAACATGGATAGGCTGACTTACTGGTTATCATCAAACCAGGGGTTACCTTAAAAAAAACCTAATTGGGACCTAGTGAAAGACTATTTAAAACAGAACAAACTAGATCTCATTAGTTGAGGTTAACCAATTCCAAGATTAGAAGAAGACGAAGGGAAAGTTGTATCATTACAATAAGATATTGACTACGAATGAATTCAAAGACCAGTAAAAGCAAAATAGAAGTCAACTTTTTTCTTTTTTTAAATTTTGTATTTTTTCGCTTTTTTCTTTTTTCTTTCTCTTATTCTATATTTTTCCTACTTCTCTGTAAAAATTATTGTTCTCCCACTTTCGTTGCACAACAGACCTTACCAACCTTTTCTATAAAACTTTAATAAAAATATTTTTTAAATGCTGATCTTAGGTGATCAACTACCTGGCTGTCAATAAACGAGTTAATGAATACACATACTCAAAGGCCCTGTTTCAGCAAGGGAGTGATGGACTCTCAGCCTCAGGTGAATTGCACAAACCTGGCTGACAAAGGAAATCACCAATCTTTGCACACACACTCTGAATATGCTGCTCACTGGGCTTGGGAAATAGCCAGAGGGATTTGGTCTTTTTTTTTTTCATTTCCATAAGATTATTTGAACAGGGTCATAGAGGGTTGACTGACTCTGGATTATATTCTGATACATTTTAAGAAGCAGTTTATATACACTTCATATGAGAAACAGATACAGTACACAGTTTACAAGTTTAAAAGATACAAATAACATAAAAATAATCAAATTGATACAATTTATTAAAGGGTTAGGTATGATATAGTTCATGGGGTACAGCTCCTGCTGGGTTTATTCCCAATCTGTTAAAGCCTTGAACTTGTGCAACTCTGAACCACCAGGGAAGTTTTTTTTAAGTAAAGACAAAAATCATACATTTACAGTAGAGTCTCACTTATCCAAGATTCGCTTATCCAAGGTTCTGGATTATCCAAGGCATTTTTGTAGTCAATGTTTTCAATATATCGTGATATTTTGGTGCTAAATTCATAAATACAGTCATTACAACATAACATTACTGCGTATTGAACTACTTTTTCTGTCAAATTTGTTGTATAACATGATGTATTGGTGCTTAATTTGTAAAATCATAAGCTAATTTGATGTTTAATAGGCTTTTCCTTAATCCCTCTTTATTATCCAAGATATTCACTTATTCAAGGTTCTGCCGGCCCGTTTAGCTTGGATAAGTGAGACTCTACTGTATTTGTGGTCTCTTAGTGAACTATAAATCTTTCGGGAGGGGGGGGGTACCATGGTTTGATAACAAAATGAGTTGATTCTCTTCTTTATTTACTGTCCAGCATTCACTATCATGCATATGAATTGGAAATACAATGGCATAGATAATCCCGATTTTTGTATTCAATGATAACTAGTTAATTCTACTCTTCTGATTTCTTGACTGTATTCTTGATTATGAATAATGATTGAGCATTTGGAATCTTTGACTATTCCAATGTCTTAATTGTATCCTCAATGTGTCCTTTTGAAGAAAGTCAAGGAAGAACATACAAGGGCTCATTTACACTTGAATATGTCAATAACAGCTATTTTTTTTAAAAGCAATCCATAATTTTTAGTAATTTACATCAGGACTGCACAACTTGGCAGTAGTAAGGGACTGAAAATAAAATAGGCTAAACCTCTTCTAACTGGAGTCCAAGATACTACCCTTGTCTATGCATTTATAAGTCCTCCTGTGTAATTATATGGATAATTTCTAGCAAAAGTGTTATCTTGCATTAAAATAGCTTTTTAAATTCAGAGTTATTCCATTTTCACAGATGTCCTGCACCTCTATTTCCAGCAAGTGCAAAGTGTTGACTGCAATCTATAAAGTATAGGGCGAAGTTCTTTGATGTGTTCCTTCATACTATGTTAGTTTATAATATGACTAGCTGTGCCCGGCCACGCGTTGCTGTGGCGAAGTATGGTGGTATGGGAAATAAAGTATTGAGGAATTGGTGGTAGTTAAGGTAAAGGGTAAAGGTTTTCCCCTGACATTAAGTCCTGTTGTGTCCGACTGCACACTGAAGTGGATTATATGGCAGTGTGGAGTCAAGATAATCCAGTTCAAAGAAGATAATATAAGATTATAAATGGGTTATATAGCTGTGTGGAAGGGCCTTGAGTCTACACTGCCATATAATCCAGTTCAAATCTGATAATCTGTATTTTATAGGCAGTGTGGAAGAGGCCTAAGTGAGGCCTAACTCTGCCTGTCCCCTGGGCTGAGTGGGTTGCTAGGAGGCCAAGTGAGCGGAGGTTAGCCTTTTAACTGGCAGCAATTAGATAAAAACAATTATACTTCTCCCTCTAATTAGGACTTTATTTTTCTTTTCTTTTTGTTGTATGAGCATAGAGGCATGGATGAGGGGTTGTGCTGCCAAGTTTAGTGTTTCTGGGATGTGTAGTTTTGTTGTTTTGTCCTAGGCCGAAATTTCATTACCCTTTTATATATATTGTGTGTTCAATTTTAAATGGTTCTTGAAGAACTGTTTGGGTCTCAACCCTAAGAGAAAGGTTGGGTACTACAACTATTACCATTGCTATTATAAATAATGATTTCTTGAATAAATTTACCATTCTTTAATTTTTAATATAGTTCTTCAGTGTATTGTTTTCATAAACCATATATATATAAAATTTAGATTCTGCCACTATCCACCCGAAGGGACTCGGGGCAGCTCACAAAAGCACTCCAAAGTGCTGCATACATAGAATACACAATATATAAGCATATAAAACATAAACATAAATTTGCACAACACTTTCACCTAAAAATGTCACATAATAAGATTTAAAATTCCATAAAATGCAGCAGCACAACCGGATAAAAATGGTTGTGTTCAAGTATCTATCCAAAGTGCCAGAGTGAAGCAATCACTAAGTCCTTGAGTCTAACTACTAAAATTCTAATCAAGGTCAAAGGCCTGTTTAAAAAGCCTTATTTTCAGATTAAATCGAAAAACTTGAAGAGTGGGTGCTAGCCAATCTCTCCAGGGAGGGAATTCCAGAGCCAGGGGTCCACCACCGAGAAGGCTCTCTCCCTCGTCCCCACCAACCGCGTTTAAGACGGAAGTGGGATCTAGAGAAGGGCCTCCCCAGCAGATCTCAGAGCCCACATCAGTTCATAGAAGGAGATGCGGTCATGAAGATAGGTTGGACCCAAAATGTATATGGCTTTATAGGTATAGTAATAACCTGCACTTTGAATCGGGCCCAAAAGCTTGTCGGCAGCCAGTAAGCTGCTTTATTAGGGGCATAGTATGCTCCCTATATCTAGCCTCAGTTAGTAATCTGGCTGCTAATCTTTGCACTAACTGCAGTTTCTGAGCCGTCTTCAAAGGCAGCCCCACATAGAGTGCATCACAGTAGTTCATTCTAGATGTAACTAAGGCATGGACCATCGTGGCCAAGTCAGGCTTTTCGAGATACGGTTGCAGCTGGTGCACCAGTTTTAAATGTGCCAAGCCCTCCCAGCTATCGCCGACACCTGAGCTTCAAGCATCAGCAATTAATCCAGGAGGACCCTCAGGCTATATCTTTTTGAACATATAGTGTGTTCCCTTGCTAGTGGTATAGCACCTCCACACTTAGTTTAGTTTCCTTTGACTTCTCAGAACTTGTGGAAGAGATCTCTTGTTCCACCTTTTTGTTGTCACGCTCAGTTTCTCTGCCACCAATTGGTTCTAGGTATGGTTGGAAATTTAACAAACTATTGTTGACTGATTTGAAGTCTACTGTTCTTGGTCTGCCCAGGAAACGGGTGCAGAAGGAAAGAAATATATCTGGTTTGGGGCTAATGGGTTTAATGGCTCTTGTCCAGGATGGGACAATGAGTTTCTACTGGTCCATAATGGGTGCCCTGCATATTGGATAAGGGTTTGAACTGGTGATCAGGAGGAGAAATTGGTCCCAAAGATGGAGCTAGATAAAATCTGAGGAAAGCCCCATGGCTCTTCTTAAACCCATTATGTGTCTCTCAGATGTCTGTGAACAGATTATTTCCAAAAACTAAATGTTGAGACGTCCCCTGAGATGTGGGATGTGCATGTGATGCTTCTGCAACTTTGATGAGTTCATTGGGAAGTCTCCAGAAATTGGGGAAAAGGTTATTGTGGACTCCCTTGTTGAATTCTTATGGAGCTGAGGGTACCTTTTGGGGTTCTGGTTTTCGACGGCAAACTCATCCCCTGTTACTGATGGGAAAACCTGTCAATAGCTCAAAGATTGCACCATGTTTCCAGCATTTATCTTGTACAATATGGAAAATCTGCTTCTGTGCCAACATACCTGCACAGAAGTGACATCCGGGGGTGAGATTGTCCTTGTCTTCCAGTCTCCCTTAAAGAGTTAGCCTTTTAAAAAATCACTAAACTTTACTGAAATCTGAAAGTTGCTTTAATGAAAAGTTTTTTAAAATTTCAGAGCAGCAGAACTGGCTGCTTTAACTCTGTGCTAAGAATGTGGACATTAACCAGCCTCTGAAAGGTATCATGACTGTATGAGAATCAACCAATTTGTCAGATATGTCATTACAGTTCTTTATTGTCCTGTTTGTCACTTGACCTTGACTGAAAGGCATGTAGTATAAACGGCAAACGCACTAAGATTTTATTACAGCTATCTGATATGAACTGCCAGATACAGAGGTACTTTGCTGAGTAAGATAGCGCTGTTAATTGATCAGTCTGGTTGTACTGAGACTACAAAAAATGCTATGTTACCGAATCATAAAACATTGCAGTATTGCCAATTGTCACTTTATTTGTGTTCTTTTCAGAGGACTTTGGGGAAGCAACAATAAAGATTCCACTGGAACATAAAGATGAAGGTAGATTCCCCGCCCCTTACATTTAAGACCTAAACTATCTGAGGATGCTTCTACATCAACACTGAAATGCAGATGGATTAAAACAAACCAATTTCACTGTGCAATGCCAACACAAACACCCCAAGAACCAGTTCAAGGCTGGGACGATGACCACAGTATCCCTTGGTGGTGGGTTGTAACTGAACCCAGGTATGTTTTTTTCTTAACCATTTGAGATGCACTGATGCACATCTCCATGTCCAATTGGGATCACTCTGGACCATGGCAAGGCACAGGACATGAGAATAAAGAGGTGGAAAATGAGAGTTTTCATAGGAATTGTGTGGTTTTCCTCCCGAAGGAGTAATAATTTACCTTCTGACCAGCTACGTTTTGGCTTTTTTTTGAAGTGTTTCAGTGCTAGTAGTGTTGTGACAAGCGCTTCACATTTTTGGTCCCAATTTTGAGCCCTGCATGGGATATACTCTGGTTGGCAGCAAAGCAGTCCAGCTTATTCTAGACTTTCTAATGGCTTATTTTAAACACACTGTTTTGGGCTTAATGAGCACGGCAGCACACATTTTGTGGATACTTTAACCAGCTTCAAACTGCATTATATGGTATGTGTAAGTGCCCCTTGAAAGCCAGTTATCTCCCCATATGAGTCTGCCTCTTATAGTCTTCAGGGGAGGGTTTTCTCTCAATATAATAATAATAATTTATTTATATTCCACCCTATTACCCCAAGGGGACTCAGGGTGGATCACAGTACACATACATGGCAAACATTCAATGCCGTTTGGACAGACAGGGCAGAACACACAGAAAGGAGGTATATTGTGTCAAAGTCCAGCTTTGGTGCCTTGGAGGTTGTACTCAGATTTGGCCATAGGGGTGCTGTTGCTCCAGTCTCTATGATGAAGAGCAATCAGGACTTCCCTCTTCCTTTGTGTCACTGGCATTTCTGGTTTTTTTTTCTTTTATGGTGTCGTAAAATACCTCCCCTGCCTATTAGCGATACCTAATTTATCTACTTACAGCTCTAAGCTCTTTTTGAACTGCTTAGGTAAACAGGGAGCTGGGCTTGACAGTTGGGTGCTCACCCCAACGGGCTTCAAACTGGCCACCTTTCGATTGGTAGATCTTATTACTGCTGGTGATTTGACAGCTGTGGTATACAGCCAGATATTATGCAGGCAATGGTTTCAAATTTATTTATTTTATTTATTTCCATCATTTCTACCCCGCCCCTCTCACCCGAGGGGACTCAGGGCAGCTTACAAACTGGCAATTAATGCCGATACACCATAATATTTATTTATTTCCGGTATTTCTACCCCACCCTTCTCCCCTGGGGGACTCAGGGCGGCTTACAAATTGGCAACACAAGTGTGCCATCACATCAACAATACAATACAAAAGGCATTAAAAACTAAAAACATTTAAAACATCATAAAAACCAATATACAATAATAAAACATTACCATGCAATAATACAATAAAATAAAACATTAAAACGGTTAAAACAGAACAAATGTAAATGTTCCATTCAAAGTTTACCCCAAAAAGGTCTTTATCAGCCAGATTTTATTTGAAACTGATTTGCACAAGACAGATGTATCAGACAGATGAGGAGCTCCCAGTGGCGCAATGGGTTAAATCTTTGTGCTGGCAGGACTGCTGACTTGAAGGTTGGGTTGCTGGCCTGAAGGTTGCCAGTTCGAATCTAATCCATGGAGCATGGATGAGCTCCCTCTGTCAGCTCCAGCTCCATATGGGGACATGAGAGAAGCCTCCCACAAGGATGGTAAAAACATCAAAACATCTGGGTGTCCCCGGAGGGAGAGGGAGCATCTGCTCTACCCAGCTGTGTAGGAAGGTCGGACCTCTGGCAGAGCTCAGAGAACCCGTCTTGTCGCCATGTTTCCACACCGGAAGGTTTTTTTAAAAAAAATTTTTTTTTTAGTTTTTTTTAATTTAATTTTTTAATTTTTATTTTTTTTTGTTTTTTTTCATATTTCATTTTTTTTCTTTCCTTCTTCTCTCTTTCCCCCCCCATCTTGTTCTTTTTTAATCCATCTTGGATGTTTATTCCTTCTTTTCCTTTTTTTTTCTTTCTTTTTTCTCTCTTTTCTCCTATACCCTTCACTTATCGATTTTATCATACTGTATGAAAATTTTCAATAAATATTATTTAAAAAAAAAAACATCTGGGTGTCCCCTGGGCAACGTCCTTTCAGGCAGCCAATTCTCTCACACCAGAAGCAACTTGCAGTTTCTCAAATTGCTCCTGACACGAAAAAAAAAGGAGACAGATGTACATCTATAGACTACCCTTCTTTGAATAATTTTCCTTTTATCCGTTCAGTCCAGACAGTGCTCTTGGCTGGCAGTGTGTAGCAGTGTTTGAAAGCCTTAATGTCAAAGTTTTATCTGTATACCAACATTACATAATCCTGTGTTATTGGAGAATTGAGATTTTCACCACCACTACAAACTGGTTTCCCCATCCATACAGTCCGCACCAATGCTTGCAGAGCAGACTCAGCTAGTGTGTGGAGCTCCACCTGGTGGCAATAAGGTGCATTTGGTTGTTGAATTGCATTGAATTGATTTTAAATTGAATTTCCACATTAGATACAATATCACAATACAGTAACAAATGTTATCCATCCACCTTCCCCTTCCAAAGTCACAGACATTTACAGATTACTTCCCTGTCAATTCTCTTACTAATAAGTTACCCTTTTTTAATTGTCTTCATAATAGATATATCTTCCCTAGTCATTTAAACTTGCTGTGTCTCTGGCACATATAGCCAACAAATTGTTTCCACATAACCTTGAACAAATTCTCTTTAATGTATCCTCTCTCTAATCTTACTTTGTATTAATTTTCTAAATAAAGTAAAAACAAATGGTGTCATTGAAAGCTTTTTTTGGACGGAATCTCTGGATTGCTGTGAGTTTTCAGGGCAGTATGGCCATGTTCCAGAAGCATTCTCTCCTGATGTTTCACCCAAATCAATGGCAGGCATCCTCAGAAGTTGTCAACCTCTGAGAATGGCTACCATAGAAGTGGGCAAAACATCAGGAGGACATGGCCATACAACCTAGAAAACTCACAGCAACCCATTAAAACAAATTCTCTTCTACTTCTCTCTCTAATCTTATGGTACTTTGAATTAATTTCTCAAATAAAGCTAAAAAATAAGGTGGATTTGCACCATGTTTGCAAAGCATTATGATGATCCTTGATAATAAGAATGGGGAGGAAAAGGGGGGATGTGGCAAGATGAACAAGCCCAATCACCTTTGTATTGCTCCTAGACACTGAAACAAGCCATCACATTGTGTTGTTGAAAGGAAGAAAACTTCACAGAATGCAAGTGGGACGTTATACAGCACGAGGAAAAATGTGGTGAGAGCATTCAAGAATATTTGAAGCCATATTGCTGTGAAAATCCATTAAAAGATTGGATGACTCAGTTGTCAAAGAACCTTAAAAGAATTTTTGCCTTCACATAACAAATACTCAGTTTGTTACTCATCTTGGGAAATTAGGATCTCTTTCCATTCTTGTGCATGTTTGCTGATTTTTATAGTCATGGTATTTTGTTGCTGAAAATTTTCCCTTTTTCTTCAGGTGGTGAGAAAGCTACTAACCCTAAGTAAAAAGATTACTTAGCTATCAAGGCAGATAGCCTCCTTGTTGTTGAACGTGGCACCCCCACCCATGTGATTTATAGTTCCCCAAGGGCACCAGAATAACAGCGCTCCATGCAGTCATGCTGGCTACATGACCTTGGAGGTGTCTACGGACAACGCCGGCTCTTTGGCTTAGAAATAGAGATGAGCACCAACCCCCAGAGTCAGTCACGACTGGACTTAACGTCAGGGGAAAACCTTTACCTTAAGGGCACCAGAATAATATATGATTTCTTTATTTTCTTTGTACAGCACTGAACTTCCACAATTCCAGCAAAGAGCAATACTGGCAGGCAGAGCAGCAACCACAACTCTCCCTTAAAGATTATACTCCTTTTAATTTTTTAATTAAAGCCTGCAGATATACCCCGAAATGTATCAGAGCATGTGCAGAACGGATCTGCAGCAGTGAATCCCACACAGAGATTCTATCGTTACTAACCCTTTAATAAAATGTATATTTTCTTATGACTTTCTGTCTACTTTGTTTCCTTTACTCTCTGTCCTGTTCCTATATGTATCCAATATATGATTTAGACCAGGGGTCCCCAAACTAAGACCCGCGGGCCGGATGCGGCCCTCCAAGGTCATTTACCTGGCCCCTGTCCTAAACTTTAGACTTAGGGTTGACCTAAGTCTGCTTGGTCTTTGGAGGTCTCTTTGCTTACTTATAGCCTTATGAGATTGTCTAGATGGTCTTTAAAGGTCTCTTTGCTTAGCTATGGCCTTATGAGGCCATCTAGATGGCTTTTGGAGGTCACTTTCCTTACCTATGGTCCTATGAGATGGTCTAGATGGCCTTTGAGGGTCCCTTTCCTTACCTATGGTTTTATGAGATTGTCTAGATGGCCTTTGGGAGCCCCTTTCATTACCTATGGTCTTATGAAACCATCTAGATAGTCTTTGAGGGTCCCTTTCCTAACCTATGGTCCTATGAGACCTTCTAGGTGGCCTTTGAGGGTCCCTTTCCTTACCTGTGGTTTTATGAGATTATCTAGATGGCCTTTGGGGGCCCCTTTCCTTACTGATGGTCTTATGAAACCATCTAGTGGTCTTTGAGGGTCCCTTTCCTTATCTATGATCTTCTGATGGCCTGATGAGATCATCTAGATGGCCTTTGAGGGTCCCTTTCCTTACCGATGGTCTTATGAGACCATCTCGATGGTCTTTGGAGGCCTTTTTGCTTACCTATGGTCTTATGAGATCGTCTAGATCAGGGGTCCCCAAACTAAGGCCCTCCAAGGTCATTGACCTGGCCTCTGGCCTCAACTTTAGACTTAGGGTTGACCTAAGTCTGAAACGACTTGAAGGCACACAACGACAACATTCCTAATTTTGGATTATTTCATCCTAGTCTGGTCCCCCAACAGTCTGAGGGACTGTGAATCGGCGCTCCACTTAAAAAGTTTGAGGACCCCTGATCTAGACCAAGGCAAGCTGACCCCACAGAGGAATTTCCTGAGTAGATTGAGCTGGGCAAGTCCCCCAGCTGCACCCGACAAAAGTGACAATCGAGACCCATTGTATACACATATGAATCAACAGATGGTTTCCGCTCCCAATTTGATAAGCACCAGTCAATATTTGTTCAGCCAAATGTCCCACTTAGACTGAGATATCGCTGGCCACAGTAACAGAAACTCAAGATACGTGCACTCATTAATTACTTTATTTAAAATCCAAGGCCTGATTAAAGATGATTATCACCTTTAGTTCCAGGATCACTCAGCGTTATTTTTCCCTGTGATCACTTCCTCATTGCAGGGAACTAAAACAATTAAACCAATCAAAGACTCATTACCATTTCCCAAAATGCACTTTCCAGGGCTCTCCTCCTCCCAGAAGAGATGCCCTTCCACAACTGGTTGGCCCTCCCTGGACCAATCCCCCGTCATCTTTTCCCCTCCATAAGGAGAATCCCCACCTGGAGATGGCAACATCACCGGAGCGCCAGCCAATCAGGGCATCGATCCAGACCGGCCTCTCTTTAGGGAAGGAAGTGGGAGGAGCAGGAAGTTTGAATAGCTGTCATGTGTATAAAACCTCATGTCTCGGTATTAATGGTTATACTTGTACATTTTTGGCATCAGCCATACTTGCATCCTTTCTGGCCAGATCATAATAAACCTCTGTCACTCATATTCATCTGCTGAGCGTGTTCTCTGATCTGGAACTTCGGGGTGTTAGCATAACGCTCACTGAGCACAGACCTTCCTTATCCTAGCTATAAAATTGACCTCATCCTGAGATAGCAGGTTTTGTATTAAAACACAGTGAATCATCAGTCTCCTAGCTGGTTATTATTATATACCTACTGCAAAAGATGGAGGAAAGAAGCACAGGTGGAGTTTTCTGTCTCATGCCAAAATAAATTGCCTGGATTTGGGCACTATTCTCTTTGTCTCCGAGATGGTAAATTCGTCATCGGCATCTCCTAAATCTGATTGGCATAAAGATTAGCATTCAATTATGGAGAGGGGATTCATGTACTAAAATTACTATGCATCTGCTTTGACTCGCCAAGAGGTCGCAAGGCCCCTTGGAGCTCACAGATTCTTGAGTCATAGTTGCTTGGGAGAGAGAGAATGGTCAATTGGCAATAGAGAATGAGAACTGTCGTTGTCTTGAGTGTCTTCTCTGGGCATTATTATTACAGTAGAGTCTCACTTATCCAACCTCCGCTTATCCAACGTTCTGTATTATCTGACGCAGTCTGCCTTTTAGTAGTCAATGTTTTTGTAGCCAATGTTTTCAAGACATTGCAATGTTTTGGTGCTAAATTCGTAAATACAGTAATTACTACATAACGTTACCATGTATTGAACTGCTTTTTCTGTCGATTTGTTGTAAAACATGGTGTTTTGGTGCTTAATTTGTAAAATCAAAATGCAATTTGACATTTAATAGCTTTTCCTTAATCCCTCCTTATTATCCAACATTTTCGCTTATTCACTTATCCAATTTTCCACCGGCCCATTTATGTTGGATAAGCGAGACTCTACTGTATTATTTACCCATTATTACATTACATTATTATTTACCCATGAAAATACTTTTATTGAAGGAGGTGTTAAAAATAATGAGCAGTAAGTGTCAAATATGTTAAAGATGTTACTAGGGTATTCTCTTTGAGTTTGTGGTAATCCAAAGTCTGCTGTGGAACAAGTGAATACTCAAGAGATGAACTCTGACTTTTAAGAATTTAATAATCAACACCCTATATATCATCTTGATTATAAACAGGACATAGATTTTGGTACATTCCTATCAAATAATAAACTGGCGGGGGGGGGGGGGCAGGGAACCCTTCTATTACCCAGACAACACTCCTAGATCAAGAAGGACTTAGCAAATTAGCCTCTTGGCTACTGTTCCCTTATTATAAGAGACATAGTTTGGAAACAGATTTTATTTCAAATCTAGTGTTAATTCTCAAGCACATTATTCCACAGCTTATTTTTAAAAAGTTTTATTAATATAAAACAAACACATATTAACATGACAAAAATAACAAATATGCATAACATACAGTATGTTTATAATCAGATGTGTGTGACAGTACTAAGCTGTTCTTACTCTCGGCTAAACATGTGTTGTGAATTTTACACATGTGATATTTGTTAATCTCAACAGAGTAGATCCAAAGAATCCATGGGAACTTGTTAATCAGTGTGTTTGAACTTCCGTTGATTCACCAAGTCTACTGTTGTTGGGACTAATAGTTGGATTTAACCCCATGTTTGTAACTGACAACTGGGTTCCAAACAACCCTATTTCCATTCATTGAGTTGTCCTGTCTAGCTCACATACTTTTGGCAAGATATTGCTCTATAAGCTCTAAAATTAAAGACAGAATAATTCTTTTCTTCATCAGATTTCTAACAGATGAATGATATTAACATCCATCAAACTTGCTTTATTTTTTGCCCCAGAAAACAAGACTTCTGACTCATTCCCAGATCAGAGAATTTGATTTGAAAATACTGGAATAGTTGTGGACAATATATTCATAATGACTATTACTGATCATGAGTTAGCTCAAAATTACCAAACCCAATGCTGTGCAGATGTACTGGAAGTCCACGTTGTTGCATTTTATATTCTTTCGCTTGATATGAAATGCAACTGTGTTTATGTGTGTGTTGTTTGTACAATCAGCCTTCGATACTCTGGGGTTTTTTTTGTATTGATTGGTTTTCAATAAATAATGTGTTCTGCTTCTTAATAAATTCATAGTCTCTGTCAACAAGGATATCTTCCAAGAAACTAATTTCAAACAGATCTAAGAGAGTTGGGAAGGAGAACATCACCACCACCACCATCCATTGGACCAGCTTCCCTGTTGGTGGATTTGCAGTAAAGTCCTTAGGTGTATCCATCTTCACAATTCAAGGATGCCACACTATCTAGGATAAGTCCCAGGAAGAGGCTGCTGAGGCCTTACTACTTCTGGCTTCTCAAATTGCAACTGCAAAGAGAAGTTGACAAAGCATACAATCAGTTTTTACGTATTTGACAATGCAAGGCCCCGAAAAAGCAAGATTCAACCTTTCAGGAGGATGAGGCCAAACAGGAGATTTCTGATAGTGACATTAAGGCTAATAATAAATTAAACACTGCATATTTTGCTTCAGTTTGATATAAGATAAAAGAAATGTCAAAGTATTAGAAACAGGGTTTTGTTTTATTTTTGATGTTGAATCAAGAGCAAGAGCCTTATCATACAAGGCAGGTAAAGGGGAACGACATCATGATAATGGGTGATGGCTTATCACATGGCATTGTTGCTTTTCAGTTGTTCTGTTGGAGATGTTTTTAAAAGTTAACCTTTTTCTATCTGGAAAATCTGTTAATGGTCTCCTTTCCCACTTATGGCAAACATACCATGCACTATCCCCTTCTGATGAGGAATTCTGCCAAATTTTTTGGAACATCCAAATATACGGAGTTTTCCCGATCAAAGTATCTACATGTTTATTGACAAGCATCAGAACTGATAATATAAACTCTTACTGAATAAATCCTATTCTTATATCTGAGATGTTCCTTAAGCACATAGTTCTCCATCACCCTTTTTCCAGGTTACATGTTATGCATCAGTTGCTTGATGCCGGAATAAAGATATCCAGTAAATTCCACCGAAGAGGAAAGGACAGTGATACGTACCTGTACTGAGGTGTCTACTGAGTCAAGTGAAAGATTGAATCCATTGTTTATATTTTGGCTTCCTAAAAGAAAAGAGGGTCTGGTCAGAATGAGATTTTAGACATAAGTAAAGGGCCTCTTTCAACCCATGCATTGTATACCAAATTTTGGATAGGGACATAGAATTATAGAATCATAGAGTTGGAAGAGACTTCGTGGGCCTAGTAAGACCAAATACCTGGAAGTACTAAGGTGAAACTTTGGACAGCAATGATGTGAAAGAAGACGCAGAAGAAGATCCTCTGGCCTCTAACATCAAGTAGCACAGTTACAAGCCCATCTACATTAGAATCATAGAATCATAGTATCACAGTATCATAGAATCATAGAGTTGGAAGAGACCTCATGGGCCATCCAGTCCAACCCCCTGCCAAGAAGCAGGAAATCGCATTCAAAGCACCCCTGACAGATGGCCATCCACCCTCTGCTTAAAAGCCTCTAAAGAAGGAGCCTCCACCACACTCCAGGACAGAGAGTTCCACTGCTGAACAGCTCTCACAGTTAGCAAGTTCTTCCTAATGTTCAGGTAGAATATCCTTTACTCCGCGTCTCCATGGCAGCAGAAATCAACCTTGCTTTCTCCTCCCCATGACTTTCCCTCACATATTAGACATGGCTTATCACTTTTCCCCACCTAACAGCTACTCCATGCATACTATCAAAGCTTTCAGCTAAGCTCTGAAAAGTAGACTCTGTCCACTTGTTACTCCCACCCTAACCTCACAGAAAGTTTCCAAATTTCAGGACCTGGTCCCTCTTTGCCAATCTGCAGGAAAGAAGAAGGAAACTGAAAGCAAGAGAACTGCAATGTAAGGCATCATGTATGCATTTTCCTCTTCTTTTTTATATATGGTTTTTTTAGTGGCATATTTTCAGCAATTGTGATTGATTGTTAATATGTCATGCTTCATGACATCATAATTAGTTGCTCCTTGTAATATCCCACAGGCTGCCTGGCACTTTGCTCATGGCAAAATGGGTCCCCACCATTGTGGAAGTCAGCTGCCTCATTTGTGAAGTTCAGGGTCCACGGGGGTAGCCATTCTTCCTCTTTAGTGTCTTCATAAATGAGGTTATCTCCATCAGAGTATCTGAAAGAATAGTTAACAGTGGTCATTACCAGAACCCAGAGACAGAGCAAAAGAATAACTCCCACCTTCCAATAGAAAGTGGGAGGTATTCCCTCTGCTCCCTCTGCTCAATGCCATGTTGCACAAGGCAAATAATTTCATCCTATAATAATAGTAGCTCCCCTCCTTGTCTCCTCCTGAATAAACCAAAAGTGCCACTGTGGCAGATCCCTTTACCCGGGCTGACCTCATAACTACAACCCCAGAAATCCTGCCATTCCCTTTGCCCTTGTTTCCCCCAAAATGCCCTTGATGTATTGGGTCTTGGTCCTCAGGAGACTCCTTCACTGTGGACTTGTGGTTGTTTGAGTTCTTTATTTTTTAATATGAATTGTCTGACCCCAATTGACAGCCTTAAAACAACAATAATAATAAGTTTACTGAACACAGTATGAAAATATATTAAACTCTCTTATTCTGTTCATTAAGGAAGTATCCATCAAGGACTCGGTGTCACAGTGGATGATGAAGCAGCTGCTCCCCCTATGGCTGGAATCAAGCATACCCTCAGGAAGCTGGAAGCTGGAGAATGTTAAATTGCCTCTGTGTCTCTGTCTCTATGTTTATATGGCATTGAATGTTTTCCATGCATGTGTACATTGTGATCCACCCTGAGTCCTCTTTGGTGTGAGAAAGACAGAATATAAATATAGTAAGTAAATAAATAAATAAATAAATAAATGACTTTGGAAGTGTCTACAGACAACTCTGGCTCTTTGGATTAGAAATGGAGATGAACACCAACCCCCAAAGTCGGACATGACTAGACTTCATGTCAGGAGAAAACCTTTACCTTTACCTTTTTCTTTATGTTTACACCCTGACTATATATGCCTTTTCAATACATTTTGTTCCACTGCAGTCCCCATTCAGAGTTGCAAAGGCTACTTGGAAGCCAAACCTACCTACTAACTATCTCACAGACACATTGATAAATCGTTCCTTCCACACCACTCTCTTAAGCAATCTCAGGGTTTGAGATCTCTTCTAATCATCTTCCCCAGTAAGAAAATTTGCAAATGTATGCCTTCCACTCTTGTTTCTTCTACTTCTTACCTAGACTCAGACTTTCTCCGATAGGTTCTGAAGAGGAAGACAGCCAAGATGATAGCAATCAGGAAGAGGACAGCCATCCCAATACCAAGACCCACCTCACTCTTCTGGAAACGCGTCTGGCAGTTATTGTCTACATACCAAAAGGTATTCCGGTCATTACAGCTATGGAAGGGACAGAAAGAGAGATTGAGGATAGTTCTTTTCCTTCCCAAAATATATTAACAAACTACAACATTTGTTATGGGACTCTCTCTACAGCAAACACGGAGGAATCCGTATAATGAAACAGTACCCGCTCTTAAGTTGGGTTGCTCCTAAGTTGAAGTTCCACTGCATTCAATAAATCATTTAAAAAATAACTTCTTCAGCTCACTTATTGTGAGATATCCACGATTTCACTGAATGCATGGCAAACTGGGTTGTTGTATGTTTTCCGGGCTGTATGACCAATTGGCCATGTTCCAGAAGTATTCTCTCCTGATGTTTCATCCACATCTATGGCAGGCATCCTCAGAGGTTTGAGGTATGGAGAAACTAAGCAAGGAAGGTTTATATATATCTGTGGAAAGTCCAGGGTGAGAGAAGAACTCTTGTCAGTTGGAGGCCAGTGTGAATGTTGTAGTTAATCACCTTAATTAGCATTGAATAGCTTCCTCTCCTGGCTTCTTCCTGCCTGGGGGCATCCTTTGTTCAGAGTCGTTAGCTACCCCTAATCAACCAGGAGCAGCTAACGACTCTAAACAAAGGATGCTCCCAGGCAGGAAGAAGCCAGGAGAGGAAGCTATTCAATGCTAATTAAGGTGATTAACTACAACATTCACACTGGTCTCCAACTGACAAGAGTTCTTCTCTCACTCTGGACTTTCCACAGATATATATAAACCTTCCTTGCTGAGTTTCTCCATACCTCACAACCTCTGAGGATGCCTACCATAGATGTGGGCGAAACGTCAGGAGAGAATACTTCTGGAACATGGCCATACAGCCCGGAAAACATACACCAACCCTGTGATTCCCAGCCATGAAAGCCTTCGACAACGCATGGGAAACTGCTTTGTGCATTACGCAGGGTGGCACATTATTAGTAATCTTAATCTTTCTACTTCACATTTTCCCAGGTTGAGACCCACAGAGGCTTAAAACAAGTTACAAAACACATCTTTAAACATTCACAAGATATAAAAATTAAAATGAAATTTAACAATAACAAAATTAAAACCAGGTTAAAACACACATCATTAAACATACATACGTTCACACACAGACTAGCACAATGATTAGCAAGATTCAGCAACCTTATATAGTCACAAATCAAATATCTGGTGGAAAAAAAATATATTTACTTGTCTGCATAAAGAAAGAAGTAGTGAGGGTGCCAGTCTGAGGTTTGGATAGGAGCCATCCCTCATTGGCAGAGTACCTGCTTTGTATTCAGACATTGCCAGGTTCAGTTCACATTATCCTCACTTAAAAGGATCAAAGGAAAGATAACTTTACAGATGCTGAAAGATGCTGCCAGTTAGAGCATAAAGGCAATACTAAGCTAGGTTTATTCATATATGCAATGCCAAACATGAGATTTCCTGCTTTTTGTAATGTCAGAATCCAGTGTAATTGACACTGCAGAATCCAAATGATAACTATTGAACAGCAAAAAGATAAGGAAGGAAAACTTGGAGGAGACAAGAGGAAAATAAGGTGAGTCATTGACCATCAACAGCAAATTGCAATGATTGCTACCCCGCTACCCCGAAAATAAGACATCCCCTGAAAATAAGACCTAGTAGAGGTTTTGCTGAATTGTTAAATATAAGGCTTCCCCTGAAAGTAAGACCTAGCAAAGTTTTTGTTTGGAAGCATGCCCGCCAAACACAACACCAGAGCAGGCAGGATTGGTAAATGTACATACCATAGAGTGTTGTACATGGAAATAATGGTTGTAACAAGAAATTCTTGATAGGACTCACAGTTTGTCTGGTTATGCTGGTTTGTGATGATAACTACTGTACAGTATATAACAAATATTCATTTTTTGTTCAACAGTAAATGTGAATTCTTCATGGAAAAATAAGACATCCCCTAAAAATAAGACCTAGCGCATCTTTGGGAGCAAATATTAATATAAGACACTGTCTTATTTTCGGGGAAACACGGTAGGGAACCTGAGCTGAAGTCCTATCTGAGAAGGCTGCTCAAGTATTTCAAGTTATGCTTAAATCCCTGATGGGCACGTGTCAGGAGTTCCCTAGTGATAAAGAGCATTAATCTCTCTTACTGGTTTTCTCATCAATATATTTTACCCATATTTTCTTCTGCTTTTGCAGTATTAATGGAAGAGACAAAAACTCAGCTGGTAAGAAGTCCCATGGAAGTACAGTAGAGTCTCACTTATCCAACATAAACAGGCTGGCAGAACGTTGGATAAGTGAAAATGTTGGATAATAAGGAGGGATTAAGGAAAAGCCTATTAAACATCAAAGTACATTATGACTTTACAAATTAAGGACTAAAAATCATGTTTTATAACAAATCGAAAGAAAAAGTAGTCCAAAACATGGTAACATTATGTAGTAATCACTGCATTGATGAATTTAGCACCAAAACATTGCAATATATTGGAAGCATTGACTAAAAAAAATGGCTACTTACAGATTGACTACAAATAAAGATAGAACTGCATTAAAATGAACTTTCAGTAGCAACATTGTTGGAAATTAAATCCATAAAAAGTTCAATGCTTGCTGCCTAGAGAAACGGCTATGTGTTGGATAATCCAGAATGTTGGATAAGCGAATGTTGGATAAGTGAGTTTTTATTTCAAGTCAGTTTTTAAAAATATAATTATGCTACTTTTAATCTATATTTAATATATATTATGTGAACCACCAAAATTATGTTACTTTTAATCTATATAATATGAACCACCAAAAAGTTAATCAGACATTAGCATGTTATGTGAAAGAAGGGAATGTTCTGTCAATAGAGAAGAGTTTAAAAGGACGTCTTGCAGTGTTTGTTCCAATTAGAACATGTTATTATTTTACATTTTAGTTGACAGGTGGCAAAAAATGGACCTGGGAATCTTTTTACTACCTCCTCCTTTCTTACTTACTTGCAGTTGGGGCCTTTGTCAGAGATGCGGCAAACCCCATGGTAGCAATTGATAGCATACGCACTGCCCTTGGTGCAGTTACTCACACAGCGCAAGCTGTCTGTTGTTGTATCTGGATAATAGTAGTTTGCATATGTAGCCCCAACTATTGTCTTGCAAAACTCTGAGGAAGAAAAATAGAATGAACAGTCAAAAATGTGTACAGAAGAAAGAAGAGGGCAGTACCTGAACACTGAGGATAGAATGGGTCTGTTGAAACTTAACACATCTAGCTTCATCTGCTCTTGGGTGGAAGACTTTCTAAGCACCTCTGTATGTGCAATGCAAGCAATGTAGAAATTCATAGCCACAAGCTGGTGCCACTGTACTGAATGTGATGATTTTCTTGCCTTGTCTGGAGATTGGCTTCACCCATATTTTGGACATGCTATCTTGCTTTTAAGTGGATTAAACAATGCTCTGAAAATAGAACAATGTTCTAAAGCAACCGGTTTGGTCACAGTTGCCTCTTTTGTTCTTAGTGGACTGGACAACACTATGGGGGACCGTGGTGACGCAATGGTTTAAACCCTTGTGCTGCTGAACTGCTGACCTGAAGGTTGGCAGTTCGAATCCATGGAACAGGGTGAGCTCCTGCTGTTAACCCTATCTTCTGCCAACCTAGCAGTTTGAAAACATGCAAACGTGAGTACATAAATAGGTACTGTTTCAGTGGGAAAAGGCAAAAAGACACTCCAAGCAGCCATGCCAGCCACACAACCAGGAGGTATCTGCGGACAATGCAGGCTCCTCAGCTTGGAAATGGAGAAGAGCACCTCCCCCAGAGACAGAGATGAGCACCACCCCCAGAGCCGGAAATGAAAGGAGAAGCCTTTGCCTTTGTCTGTGTATTTGTGCCTCATTGTATTTCATTGTAACAAGTCGTCGAATGTTTGCCTGTGTCTGTTTATATGCTGTAATCCGCTCTGAGTTCCCACAGGGAGAAGGGTGAAATATAAAATAATAATAATAATAATAATAATAATAATAATAATAATAATAATAATAATTATTATTATTATTATTATTAAAGGGAGAAAGGGGGACCCATAATTCTCCCTCCCATTCCCACATCTGGAACTCACCAGTTATATTAAAATCCATTTGGCCACCGATGATTGGATTAGGTGAAGTAGTGAAGCACAATTCTGGGAACAAACAGAGATGGTTGATCTTCATAAAGAGTGCTTTTTTCTTTCGTTTGTCTCTGCTCCTTCAGAGATTCTTTTGTGTGCTACAAACATGCTGACATATTAAATCGGTCCTACTGATTCCTAAAAGGAGGACCAACCTTAGGATGTATTTCTGAACTGCCATCAGTGTTGGATATAAATGGATATTAATACTTGTAAACCAAACATAGACGACTAAGCCTTCATATCCAGGGAGGAAAGGTATGCAGGAACCCTATGTAAGGGTAGGGGGAAAATGCTGTCCCATGTGGGCTTTGACCCTCAGTTCACAGAAAGTGCAAAGAATGCAAGCCCGGGACATATGCACATCCACATGGCAGTCCTATCCTCAGGAAATGGGTTGGGATGGAGAGCCAGGCACCACTTCCTGTAGACAGGGCTGCTGTGTCTGACAGGTGAACACTGTGGCATACGAATAACCAAAGCTGCAAATCTAAAACCTATAAATGTGAAGAGCTGGCTGTATTAGCAAAGAGCCATCAGCCTTAGGTGTCTTCTACCCAAAGTAAAATTCCATCACTTGTGGCAGTAACTAGAACTTCCCACAGATTAGTGGTATGCAAATATCTCATTTGACTTGAACTCTGTTACCCAGTTGGCATTTACCTGGTGAATTCATACAATCCTTCTCAGTGGAGTTGCTGCCTTGGAGTTTCTGTATCACTGATTGTATTTGGTTTTCCAGAGTTGAATTAATGACGCTCAATTTATTCTCTACTTGGACCTGAAATATAATTTCATGATCCACAATGATGCTCCCAGACCTAACAATAAAGAATAAGAAGATCAGACCTCAATTGCTTACCCATTACTTTATCATTTCATAGTAGCGGTGTATAGGGAAAACCCTGGACTGGAAGACCAGACACAAAGTTCCACCCAGCTGGAATAATGTCTTGTTTCTCATCTCCCATCCCTTAAATCCCCACCCTTTTCATACTGCCTTTCCTCCTAATATGGCCATGCACTAACTAGGGGTGAATGTGAGTGGATGGGAAGTGCCCAGCAATATGTTTAAAGCTGGACATACAATGGCTTTATCCTCTGAGACTTCTGGAGGACTCCCAAGGGGTCCCAAAGGATGCTGTCATCTAGTTTTAGACACACAGTCAAATACTTCTTGGTCAACCATTTCTTTCCACTAACCAGTATATTGCCATGTTGGCAGGCAAAACATAGACAAGGTAGATTTGAGGTCCTGGGTTTGTGTGAAAGGGAAGATGGAAATAAATCCATCCCAAAGAATGGAAAAAGACAGATGCAAATGTGACCTAACAGAATGCCCAATTGTTAATAAACCAACTTTGTTCTGAGAGGACTTAAGAATGCATCATTGATTCCCCGCTGAAGTGATCTAGTACGTTTTGTGGCTAAGCAGAGATTTGAACCTGTGCCTTAATTCTTAGTACAACTACTAGAGTGCATAAGGATCAGGATTACATCTAAAGAGGCATTATTGTTGGTGAGCCTTTCTAGTATTTCAGTTACTGTTGTAGATTAGCCAGAGGCTGATGGTTTAACTGAGGATTTAGAGAGGATTGTGGGCTTTCCTGTGACACAAAGTGATGAGCTCACATGTCTGGAAAATTTAGGTCTGGGAAATGATGTTTCTCTCTGTGAAAAAACTGTCTCGAAAAGTGCAAGATCAGTCCAAGGAATCAATAGTAGATAAGGATTCGAGTGAAGAGCTGAGTGATAAGGAGGATTCCCAGGAGAGGCCATCTGTAGTTACAGAGATTAATAAAAGTCTCAGTTTACAAATCAGAGCTGAAAATAGTGTACACTGGGCTGAGAGATTTCTTGGGAAAGTTGGGGAGAAAATTCACGGGAGACGTAATGCTTTTATGGGTGGCTATTAAACAACAAGTTGTTTACTTTAAGGGTAGTTCAGGCAACGCTGCGTTATAGTGAGAAGCTTAGCCTGAGTTCCCCATTGTTCAAGTCAAGCCTTGATTTTGGATTTAATATATCCTGGAAGTTTTCTATGTTTCTATGTACTCCTGCTCAAGTCTTACTAGGTATATCTTCCTGATTGTGGATTTATGCTGTGTTTGTAATTCCTGGCTGTTCCTGGACTTTGTTAACTTTGGAACTTTATGAGACATTTGGATTATTGTGTGGTTCTCACTTTTTGCTGACTCTTTTTTGATTATATATCTTCCTTCCTTATTCCTGATTTCTATATGCTTTTTATTTGTGTTTACAATAAACTGTTTGCTTATACTCCTGACTTTTGTGTGGTGCAGTGGTCATAGATGTTTCCAGGCCTGGAGTTCAACAGTTCCAAAAATATTCATCAGCATCTGTGATCTGAAATCTATACTGTAACTATTTCAGCAAAAGAGCTATTTTTCACTCTATGAACAAATTTTGGTTTTTTTTTTAATTAAACTAATTTGGGTACTCTTAGGAGAAATATGGTGCTGAAAGAGAGAGAAGTGGTACCTAGAAGAAAGACTACCACAAAAAAACCTGGAGTATCTTTTTAGCTTTTCTCTGCAAAAACAATCCTTGTTGAAGTTACAGTAGGGGAACTAGAAGCTGGAAGTCATTGAATGGGCTCATTGTCTCCAGCCTTAATAAAAAAATTGCTCTCTGAGAGCTCTTAAATTGTCTAGGGTCTCACTTCTTACCCACCTACCTCAGAGAGAAGATGACAACACCATGGTATCCAGGAATGTCGCCATAAACCCTGCCCATCTACAAAGTGGAGAAAAATACAAAAATCTTCATAAACCATACAGAAGCCATCTTTGGGGGGGGGGAGAAAATGAGGGAGATTTGCTTATGGAATACATGACACAGTTATACTTTATAATAGCTATGTCAGAGTAATTCGCAGCGCAGCAGTAGTTGGAATCAGTGGAACGCAGAACAAAGTGACATCCAGAGACTTTGGTAAAACTATATACAAGTTTTACTGTACAAGACAAACAGACTTGCAGACAATAGACACAGGACTCTCACTCTCAGCAGACTCAGAATAGAACAGAACTGATGTAATCAGTAAAGCATACACACTTGTGTCTGGACACTCCCCAGTTTCAGCCACACATCAAGGTCATCACAGCTTCTCAGTAATTAACTCTTTACAGACTATAGTACACTCTGGATGATGCAATCAGTATGCAATACAAACCAAGACACAAATTGCATTTAATCACTATCAATACACAAATCCCACATTAACAAGCTAGCAGCAAGCACTCTACTTATTCAACCAAATAGAGTTGTGAGAACTTCAGCTGGAGCAATGGGGGCATTTTCTGATACTTTAAGTCAACAGGAGAAGAGATAAATACAGTAGAGTCTCACTTATCCAAGCCTCACTTATCCAAGCTTCTGGATAATCCAAGCCATTTTTGTAGTCAATGTTTTC
Organism: Anolis carolinensis; assembly: GCF_035594765.1. Lineage (NCBI taxonomy): Eukaryota > Metazoa > Chordata > Lepidosauria > Squamata > Anolidae > Anolis > Anolis carolinensis. The sequence goes on from NC_085846.1 coordinate 40,273,227, forward strand.
AATATATCGTGATATTTTGGTGCTAAATTCGTAAATACAGTAAATACAACATAACATTACTGTGTATTGAACTACTTTTTCTGTCAATTTTGTTGTATAACATGATGTTTTGGCACTTAATTTGTAAAATCATAACCTAATTGGATGTTTAAGAGGCTTTTCCTTAATCCCTCCTTATTATCCAATTATGCCGGCCCGTTTAACTTGAATAAGTGAGACTCTACTGTATTGGGTTTTTTATAAAAAAAAATTTAAAATTGTTTATCATAATTCAATACATTCGTTATACATCGCTTTTTTTAACAGCAGACACATAATATTCAATACTCTCTACCATTCATTATCTTTTGGCATCTACTGTTATTTTTATGCTTATACATATTTTCTATTCCTCACCATTGTGTTCACACACACCCCTCGAGCTACTATTTTTATATATCATCTGTCCAAAATTTTATTTCTTCTTGTAGAGGTAACTTTCCATCTTTTTTAAAATCCCGTTTCAATAAATTTTCTCCATACATCATCAAAATCACTTTGTTTACATATCCCTCTTTTAACTTTCAGTTTACATGTCAGCTTATCATTTATTGCCAATTTCCATACTTCCTTATACCACTCCTCTATTTGTATAATCTATCTCTCTTTTCCAATTCCTTGCTATAAGCAGTCTTGCTATTGTTAATAAGTTTATAGCATCTTTATCCTCTCTTTTCATTTGTTTATTATTATATAATGATAATAAAGCTATACTAGGACTTCTTTTGATTTTAAAATTCAGTATCTCCTCTATTTCTCTAAAAAAAATTCCCCAAAACTACTTCTATATTTACATTGCCACCACATATGTATATATGTTCCTGATTCTTGGCATCCTCTCCAGCAATTTTTGAAGGATTTTTATTTATATTTGTTATTTATATTGGTATTAGATACCATTTCCATATTAACCTAGAGTAATTTTCTTTAACCCATAGTGATAAATTTTTCAAATGCTTTTGTCTTCATAATTGTAACCACTCTGTTTCATTTATTTTCATCCCTAAATCTTCTTCCTAGATCTACTTGAGGGTGTTATTCTTTATTTTTCCTTCATTTATATCAATTATCATCTTATGTACTTTACTAGTTATTCCTTTCAAATTTTATATTCATCTATATCCCTTCTATTTTGTATTATTTGTTCGAATTGATTAAGCTTACTTCCATTTTTGTTATTTTTCCCCAATTTTTGAACCATTGTTCTAATTAGAAGAGATAAATATTGTTGTGATGATCTGAATATACGTGATCATCAGGACAAACCAACTAGAAGCATGAGTCCCCAATTCCTAAGTGAAAACAAAGTAGTTGCAGCCTATGTATTTCATGTTACATATGTAAGTTGTCCCTAAGAAGACAGAGAACACAAGTCTCATATGACTGATTGTTACCTTTTCTTCAAACTCGATTTTAAAATTTTGATATTCTTCTGAATTTGAATTGGTGAGTTCCACGCTGAAATTCCTGTTAGTGACCTTCACCTGGGCTTCAACTGTTACAGACACTGTTACTAAAACAAGAGAGAAAGGTGATGAATAGAATGAGGTACTTTGCTGGGAAATAGAATTAAAAAGTAAAAATATGTGTCAGAATGCCATGTGGCAGTTATGAATGAGTAACCTGGAATTATGCACTCATGACTGTTATATATTCAGAGTCACCACATCGCCCATAGTTTGGAGGCTAGTTAGAATCTATGAAAGTCCCCCAATCTCCACTTCACTGGAAGCAACCTCTGCGATCAACAGGGGTCTGTCCCCCTGTTGATCAGGAAGCAGCTGGCTGAAGATTCCCCTCAAGTGAGTGATCTCTAGCACAAAAATTGAAACAGATGGCCTGTTTTTGCCTGTGGCAGGAGAGATCCCTTACAAGAGAGAGCTGAAAATGGCAATCAGCTCCTTCCTGAGTGACAGGGAAACAAAGCTCTGTCATCAAGCAGCTGCTTCCCAGTATGTAGGGAGCATTGAGTCAGGATTCATTATTTCACACTGAAACTATGCTGCTTAGATCTTCATGACAAGGGTTTAGTTGACATGCTTTTCCTCTCAGCATGTTTCCACCTTCATCCTAGAAGACTATATCCTCATTGTGACAGATCATGTGAATCAGAATGGGCTTCTAAAGTCACTTACAGATCCACTGCCAAGACTCTACCCTTGGAAGGCAATCATATTAAACCATGTGTTATCACCTATAGTAGTATATAGTAAACAAGTTCCATAAAGGATTTTGGCCTTTGTAAACACTAACTGTGTTGGCACCCTTCTCACACAATTTTTAACTTTTTTATTTTGAAACCCCACAGTTAAAGACAAGGTCTTCAAAACATGCCACTTTGGAGCTTGCATTCTGGGAAATGCAGCAGGTTTGTGACCTCACTGGTTCTGTCTTGTCATTAATGATCACATATTTCTAGGCAGCTAATCTGAACTCAGACATTCTTTAAATCTGAATCACTTTACTGAAAAACTTGCCCTGCTGTTCTATTTGCTATCATGGTAATGTCATAGGAATGTCAGAGTGAAAAATAGAGAGGGCTTGTGTAACTTGAATGGTTGCATAGAAGCATGAAGTTCTGCAGATGTTTCTTATCAAGCAACCAGATAGCAAGCAACACTTGCTGAAGTTCCTTCTTCCACAAAACAATTAATTATGGGTAGAGGAGTCCTCTGAATATTTTACTCTCCTAACTGCATAATGTCAGCATCTTTGAATTTCATCACACGACTTCTGGAACTAGAGAGATATTCTAATAGAACCTGTCTGTTTCAAATTCTTTCTCAGTTATCCATGCCTTGGGGAATAGGGAAAATTACTCCCTTCTGCATTCATCATCATGAAGGAATTATGGAGAGTATCAATTTTTCCCAATCTGGGACCCGCCATATATCTTGACGGTTTGATGGGAGCGGGAAATTGTTCTTAACTGTACTTACCCGTTTCCTTTTCGATTACTTCCAAACTAAACTCACATTCCGGCCCATAGAAATCGCTGGGGCATATACATTTAATCCCATCATGGCTTCCTCCATTCATACATACTCCTGGAAGACAGAAGTTCCACAATTCCTATCATAATTGCAGAGAGGCACATATATACAGTAACTGTTGGCTCCAAAATGGCATATAAATAACATAGATAATTTTAAGTAAATACCTATACATGTCTCCACTAAGCCAGCAAACCCTAACATTGTTCCTTTGAGCTTTCAAGGGGTACCATCAACAGATAAAAAGCAAAATCTCCAGAAAGAAAATGGGACCAAGGGGAGTTGGGAGGGGTGTAAAGAAGTATGAATTTTAGTTTACAGATGCCATGTTTAACTGTGTTTTAAAAAGGGTTAATATTTCAGTTACTCAGCACTCAGAGTTGGTTGCCATGGAGAAGGGGGCGGAGCCAACTGGGCTAGCTGAAGAGAGAGCAGAATTTGGAGGGAAACTCAGTCAGTCAGTCAGTGTCTGTGGTCAGCGAACCACAGGGAAGTCCGATTCTCAGTTGGAGGATCAGGGTGGCTCAAATGTGGGACTTTGAGTCAATTCTAAAATAAGTTTGGTGACTTATTTTAGGTAGTCTGGGCTCTGTTGAAGCTCAGGGAAGGCTGATCCTAAGTTAGGGGATCAGGGATAAAATAAGTTTGGTGACTTATTTTAAGGTAGTGGAGAAAGAACTGACGTTTTAAGAAGTTTTGAACACCTCAACATAGCTTTGCAACCATTATCTAAGTGCCTTTAAAGAAGTATTGTAACCATTAAGCTGTGCCTGAATAAACTTCTTGTTGTTCTCTCAAACATCTCAGTCTGTCATATATACACACATTAAGAATAAACAAGAAGAAGGAAGAAAATTAGAAGTCTCCTCTCTAAGTAGCCAGTGGCTAAATTTTCCAAAAGTGGTGGCAAGAGTTGTAATTTGGTGGCAGCATTATAAAACATCTATAATTTGGTGGCAGCTTTTAAATAAAAATAATTTATAATAGTTTAATAACTGGTGGCTGCGGTGGGATTTAAAAAGATTCCCCTCTGCCGGAGTTCTTTACATTTGGTGTCAGAGGTGGGATTTTTAAAAGATTTCTCCTCCTGCCTGACACTTTTGCAGGGGGTTCAAATATATTTTGACCTCTTGGTTGCTATCACCCTCTGCTCAGTCTACGAATTCTTTTGAATTTCTGAGCTTTGTTGATGATTTTCAGCCAGTTTTGACAAATCCTCATAGAAAACCTCCCCAGAGATAACATTCACATTACTATGGACATCTGTTTCCTTAATAACCAAATGGGTATAGCAAAAATATAAGATACCAAAGAAACCTGCTCCTCTGAAGGGAAAAAAAAGCTGTTTACTTTCAAGCATTGGGATATCTGGGGCAGATCTATACCAACTCAATAATTCAGGGCTGATCCACTATATGCCGGATTAGGACTATCATCTGACTTTGGTTAACATGGAGCAAGGCTGTGTTCAAATGGCCTTGCCTCATATTACACCGTGCAGTGTTTGGCCATCACTGAGCTTATCCAGCCCCAATCTGACCTAAGTAGTCAGTGTAGATGTGCCCCTGTATTTGCAATTCTCAGTATTTGCAACGCTGATAGGTTCCATGGTTTATTTTTTGCCTTGTTTCTTAAACACACAAAGATTCCCCTAAATATGTGGAGAAGTCATAGTTATTATGTTTAATTTTAACTGTTAGAGTATGTATTTGTGTTTAGTTGACACAGTAGCTGAAACAGAAGCCATCTTGTTTCAATCTACAGTAGTGCTGTTACCAAGGAGATGGAGCTGGCTAGCTCACCAGAGGGAGAAGTGGGCGGAGCCAAGAAAAGGAAAAAGTGAGAGTTTTAAAAGAAGCCGGGGAGTGCGTGGCTGGAGGCTTTTCAGTCAAGAAGGGCTGAGGAGACAGGCCTGGCCAAAATCTTTAGTCAAGGCAGACTAAAGGGAGCCTAGTCAAGATCTCTAGTTGGGAAGGACTAGTGATCAGGAATTTGATCGGTAGTAGATCAAATTAAAGGCTTTTATTGTAGTTGGGACATTGTTCACTAAGGAGCTCAGCTGAGGTTAGAGTTCACTACAATTTATATCATCAGTAGGAGAGTGAGAGTGGAATTACACCAGAGACTACTGGTGTGGTGGTTATAAGAGTTATTAAACCACTTGTTTATCTAAAGTTCCATAAGTAAATCAATCAACCTGCAACCATAAGCTTTGTACACAATAAACTTGTTGTTCTTTGCTAACAACTGACTCATTACAAAATACATCATACATTATATTCCCATTTCCCAGGTGAAAATCAGGACACATGGGCCAAGCAACATCAGAGAGCGGAAAATGTTAGTAATGAAGAAGAAGTGTATTTTGCCTGCAGTTTATTGGGAAAAACAACATTGTGCCCTTTCTACTTCACATCCCCTCCTAAGTAGTTTAGTCTTTGAATTCAGAACTCAGCAATTGAAAAGCTGAGGACAAAGAGTGGAGGTAAAAGGAAGGAGAGGAAAGAAACTGGGACGTTTTAAAAAGCAGCTGAAAATGGGACAACATCGGATTAATAGGGACCGTCACTGCCAAACTGGGACAGTTGGAAGGTGTGAATACAGAGTGTTTCAAACGATTGACCTGATTTGAAATGGTTATATTTCTGCAGCCATGAATGCATCCCACTTCCTTGAAAAATAGTTAACTTGAATCAACTCAGCTGGAATACACCTGTCTCTGGAGCAGAGACAGAAGTGGTATAACAAAGTCTGAAAGGGAGGCATTGGAAATGATAAAGACTTGGGTGGGAGAAAGGTAGAATATCTGTGGTCATGAGGGCAATAAATAAAATCAATCACCAACAAAGGGATCAGAAAAGCAAGTTAAGGGTGCATCTTCATGGTAAAATTACTGCAGTTTGACATCACTTTTCTGCTATGGTTCAATATTATGGGATAATGGGAGCTATCAGGAGCCCCCAGTGGCGCAGTGGATTAAACCACTAAGCTGCTGAATTTGCTGACCAAAAGGTCAGGGGTTCGAATATGTGTAGCGGAGTGAGCTCCCACTGTTAGCCCCAGCTTCTGCCAACTTAGCAGTTCAAAAACATGCAAATGTGATAGATCAATAGATACCGCTCCAGCGGGAAAGTAACGGTACTCATGTAGTCATGCTGGCCACATGACCTATGGACAACGCCAGCTCTTCAGCTTACAAATGGAGATGAGCACCAACCCCCAGAGTTGGACATGACTAGACTTAATGTCAGGGGAAAATCTTTACCTTACCTTTACCTAATGGAAACTATAGCTTTACAAGGTCTATAGCCTTCTCTGCTAAAGAGTCCGGGTGCCTCACCAAACTACAAAATCCATTATTCTATAGCATTGAGCCATGTTAGTTGGTGCATTAATTCTGATGCACACCTACAAATCCTATTTTTAAAAACAGAGGAGGGCACTTCACATTGGTGAAGCCATATCTGGTAGGCACTGGCAGTTCACCAATACTCCACTGGTGCTGATCAGAAAGAAAAGAAGCTTTCTGAAAGTTGAGGCAAGGGCAGTCTCACTGCTAAGCATGTAAAAGTCCTATGTTGAAACAGGATTTGGAGCTGGGCTTCAAAGACTCCTTATGCCCAAACCTAGGAACAGAGATATCACCACTAGAGCCCATGAGATCCCTTATTACTTTAAACTTGCAGAAGCTTCCCCTGTCCAGTAAAATTTGGCACAGGAAGATATGTTTGGTTTTCTTTTTTAAAAATTCCCAAGACAAGATACTCACTGGCAGTGGTGGTTTTAGGAGTACTCTGAGTAACAGGTAGAGGTGGCTGGGATGAAGTCAAATGGCTGGTAATGATGGTTGGTGTCGTTGTGCCTCTTGAAGGAGTGGTCGTGAAAAATGAGTTCTTAGTGCTGTTTGTTATTTGGGTGCTGGTTTCCAAAGATGAATTACTTGTGTTTCCTGAAGAGGTGGTTGTTAAAAGGGGGGAAACAGTGCTGTTAACGGCTGTGGTACCATTATCGGATGGTGAGCTACTTGTGTCTTCTGAAGGGATGGCTGTCAAAAGTGTGGACAGAGTGCTGCCATCCATGGTGGTACTAATAACTGATGGTGAAGTACTTGTGTCTTGTGAAGGGGTGGTTGAGGAAAGTGGGGACACAGTACTATCACCCACTGTGGTACTAATAACTGATGGTGAACTACTTGTGTCTTCTGAAGGGGTGGCTGAGGAAAGTGGGGACACAGTGCTGTCTTCCACTGTGGTACTAATAACTGATGGTGAATTAGTTGTATCTTCTGAAGGAGTGGATGAGAAAAGCGGGGACACAGTGCTGTCTTCCACTGTGGTACTAATAACTGATGGTGAATTAGTTGTGTCTTCTGAAGGAGTGGATGAGAAAAGCGGGGACACAGTGCTGTCTTCCACTGTGGTACTAATAACTGATGGTGAATTAGTTGTGTCTTCTGAAGGGGTGGCTGAGGAAAGTGGGGACACAGTGCTGCCATCCACTGTGGTACTAATAACTGATGGTGAATTAGTTGTGTCTTCTGAAGGAGTGGATGAGAAAAGTGGGGACACAGAGCTGCCATTCACTGTGGTAGTAATTTCAGATGGTGAGCTACTTGTGTCTTCTGAAGGAGTGGATGAGAAGAGCGGGGAAATAGTGCTGTCATCCACTGTGGTAGTAGTTTCAGATGGTGAGCTACTTGTGTCTTCTGAAGGGGTGGCTGAAGAAAGTGGGGACACAGTGCTGTCATCCACTGTGGTAGTAGTTTTAGATGGTGAGCTACTTGTGTCTTCTGAAGGAGTGGATGAGAAGAGCGGGGAAATAGTGCTGGCATCCACTGTGGTAGTAGTTTCAGATGGTGAGCTACTTGTGTCTTCTGAAGGAGTGGATGAGAAAAGTGGAGACACAGTGCTGTCATCCACTGTGGTAGTAGTTTCAGATGGTGAGCTACTTGTGTCTTCTGAAGGGGTGGCTGAGGAAAATGGGGACACAGTGCTGTCTTCCACTGTGGTACTAATAACTGATGGTGAATTAGTTGTGTCTTCTGAAGGAGTGGATGAGAAAAGTGGGGACACAGAGCTGCCATCCACTGTGGTAGTAGTTTCAGATGGTGAGCTACTTGTGTCTTCTGAAGGAGTGGATGAGAAAAGTGGGGACACAGTGCTGTCATCCACCGTGGTACTAATAACTGATGGTGAACTACTTGCTTCTTCTGAAGGGGTGGCTGTGAAAAGTGGGGACACAGAGCTGCCATCCACCGTGGTACTAATAACTGATGGTGAACTACTTGCTTCTTGTGAAGGGGTGGCTGTGAAAAGTGGGGACACAGTGCTGTCATCCACCGTGGTACTAATAACTGATGGTGAACTACTTGCTTCTTCTGAAGGGGTGGCTGTGAAAAGTGGGGACACAGAGCTGTCATCCACCGTGGTACTAATAACTGATGGTGAACTACTTGCTTCTTCTGAAGGAGTGGCTGTGAAAAGTGGGGACACAGTGCTGTCATCCACCGTGGTACTAATAACTGATGGTGAACTACTTGCTTCTTCTGAAGGGGTGGCTGTGAAAAGTGGGGACACAGAGCTGCCATCCACCGTGGTACTAATAACTGATGGTGAACTACTTGCTTCTTCTGAAGGGGTGGCTGTGAAAAGTGGGGACACAGTGCTGTCATCCACCGTGGTACTAATAACTGATGGTGAACTACTTGCTTCTTCTGAAGGGGTGGCTATGAAAAGTGGGGACACAGAGCTGCCATCCACCGTGGTACTAATAACTGATGGTGAACTACTTGCTTCTTCTGAAGGGGTGGCTGTGAAAAGTGGGGACACAGTGCTGTCATCCACCGTGGTACTAATAACTGATGGTGAACTACTTGCTTCTTCTGAAGGGGTGGCTGTGAAAAGTGGGGACATAGTGCTGTCATCCACCGTGGTACTAATAACTGATGGTGAACTACTTGCTTCTTCTGAAGGGGTGGCTGTGAAAAGTGGGGACACAGAGCTGTCATCCACCGTGGTACTAATAACTGATGGTGAACTACTTGCTTCTTCTGAAGGGGTGGCTGTGAAAAGTGGGGACACAGAGCTGTCATCCACCGTGGTACTAATAACTGATGGTGAACTACTTGCTTCTTCTGAAGGGGTGGCTGTGAAAAGTGGGGATATACTGCTGTTTGACAGCATCACCATTCTCCTGTCTCTTGCTTTGGCTGCAGGGCAACCTGAGTTTGTGCTTCGGTCCCCTCCTGAAATGCCAGCTACATCTACACTGTTATTCTCTCCCATCGTGCAATTGATTGTTCTTTTCTTATTTTTTCCCCAGCCTTCGATGTCTATTTCCATGTGAGCTCTTCTGTCTTCCCTTCTTTCCACAAACCTCTGCTGTAACTGTTTGTTTTTACGAATGTCGACCCAAATGTTGTTCTTTGTTTCACCTTTGATTAATCCACCTGTGGAAAAGGCAAAGACAACATTTACAATATCCCTTTTATACATCCTACCAACTGAGAGATATCCTAAATTTAAAGGCTCTTCCTTTATCTGCTCAAGGGCAGTATCTAGTCTTCTCCTTTTAATTAGAGTTCTCTCAGATTATCCACTTGAAGGGCTTCACAGACAAATGAGTACTGTGCTATGAGTATCAAGTGATTAAACTGGAGGGTTCTACTTGGACAGCAGAAGACTGACAGGCATCATCCCACACATTTTTTTCAGATCTTAGAGGATTTCCTGATGAATAGAAGTGACAGAACTCATCCCCGAGTCTAAATGCAGTTTCCAAATCTGTCTTTGTGAAAATAATAATATAAAATAATACAATTTTATTTGTATACTGTCCTATCTTCTCAGGAGGACTCAGGGTGGTTTCCAACATAAAGCAAAACATTCAATTGACCATTCAACAACGTGATCATAATAAAAATAATAAACATAATAAAACAAGAACATACAATTCAAAACAATCCACAAAAGTTAAAATCTAGTTTCAATATGCTCCATCAACGGGTTCAATATACCAGTGATCAGAGCTTCAAGAGTGGACATGGCCAACTATGATGGGCTAGGCTGGGACTAGTGCATCAGAATATCATAGGGCTAGGTAGTGGATAAGATGCAAAGCAAGGTACTAGTTGATAACCGGGGGGGGGGGGGGTGCGGTGGGGGGGAGGTAGGGATTAATCCTGTTCAAAAACCTGCAGGAACCACCAGGTTTTCAGGTCCTTGCGGAAAGAAGACAGTGTAGGGGTGTAGTGAACCTTACCTATTAGGCCGGGAATGAAGCCTGGGTAACAATGAGTGAGGCAGGCCTCCATTTTGTAGAGGAATGCCAGGCAGCCATCTTGAGTGTGGTTAGAAAGAGGGAGGAGCTTAGAGAGAGAATCCTAGGATTGGCCAGAGCAGATGGGAGGAGCCAAGTCTTAGAGTGCAGAGAAAAAAAGAGCTCCAAAGCAGTTCGGTTTTGGGTTTTGGAGAGGAAAGAGCAGTTTGGAGTTTTGGTTGTGTGTGAGAGAACCGAGAGCTGTGAAACTGACAGGATAGGTCAGGCAGTTTGGATCTCTTGGGGGAGATAATTCAAAAGATTGACTCTCACTACTGGGCTGGTTAATCGAAGGACTCTAGGTTAGAGTTAATTAACAACCCAAGGGGCTATCTAGATTAGGTTAGTCAAACTTGTGACTATTCTCAGCAAATAGAGCGAGGGTTTCTGTGACCAATAGATAGTTTGGTTTGATTGGAACTGTTTGAAACTAAGTGAAATAATCTGAAACATACAACTAAGTTAAGCTGAAGAACTTCTGTAACCGTTTGCGCTTATGTACCTCTCTGAAGTAATTATTTGCCTGTTTTAAGAAAATAAATTTTTATTCTATTTTCAACTTTCAAAAGCCTCTACAGTATATCTTTCTATTAAGAAGCCTTTATAATAGTTCCAGCAATACAACAATTAAATACCACAGAAAAGCCTCATAGTAAACATCAGTTTGGGAGCCAGAGGGTGGAAACAGTGGGGACAGGGAATTGGAGAAACTTATCTCAAGTACATTTAACAACATAAATCCTAAAAACATTTTAGGTTGGTGGCAGCTACCATTTTAAAAGAAAATCTAAAATCAAACTGACATCCCTCGCCTCTCACATAAGGGTGCTTGCGTGTGTGAAGAGTGTTGAGTGAGGGTTGTCTGTTATAAGGGGCTTGCCTGATTTCTCTGGGGAGGGCGTTCCAGAGTTGGGGGGGGGTTAACATCGAGAAGGCCCTCTCCCTCATCCCCACCAACCACGCTTGTGATGGTGGCAGGAGTGAGAGGAGGGCCTCCCTGGCAGATCTTAGATCCCACAATTTAGAAGTGTGAAGAAGAAGGGACACAGAGGCTGCATTGGGTGCTTGCCATGACTCTTTATGGCTTAAATAAAGAGCAAACTAGGAACCAGGAGGTCTTTGTTTAATCTCTGTTTTGTGTATTTTAATATGTATTTTATAGAAATATGTTTTCATGTGTATCTTTTATAGAAATACATTCCAGAGCTGGAAATGAAAGGAGAAGCCTTTGCCTTTGTCTGTGTGTTTTGTCTCATTGTATGTCATTGTAACAAGGCATTGAATGTTTGTCTGTGTTTGTTTATATGCTGAGTCCCCTTGGGGAGAAAGATGGAACATAAATAAAGTGATATTATTATTATTGGTATTTTTACAATATTTATGTGTTTTAATTATTCTGTAATCTGCCTTGAACCACAATGAGAGACGGGTACAAAATAAAATTACTACTACTACTACTACTATTATTATATAGTATGACACAGCAAACAAGATAGATATGCTGGATTTCATATCACAAAATCACAAGTCGAACACTTCCTAAGTGATGTATTTTCGGATGATATTGTTGTTGTTGTTGTTGTTGTTGTTGTTGTTATTCAGCAGCCTTGATGGTCTCACCATTTCCCCTCAAAACCATTTTCAAACAAATAACCTAGGATTATATTTTTATAGTCTTCAGGACCAAAGGTGCTACTGAGTTTCAAAATCCACACTTTCATTTCCTGTGTTTGTTTCATTGCTGAAATGATTAAAATATGTCACTGTGGCTTTAAACAAAATATACTAATGAGAACTTAGGTCATATAGTTAAAAACAGTGGACAGTGGGGAAATAAAAGGAAAAAAACAGCTAGACAAAACAGTTTCCAAGCATCAGCAAATCCTATAAGATTCACCATGGGGACATCTGTCAGTTTCACTTCCTGTTCCATTTGAATGGCTTAAATGAAAAGTTATGTATGTAAAAAAGGAAGTGTGGCACAGCTGGCTAGTAACCAGCTGCAATAAATTACTACTGACCGAGAGGTCATGAGTTTGAAGCCCGGGTCGGGTTAAGCCCCCGACCATTAAATAGCCCAGCTTGCTATTGACCTATGCAGCCCCGATTTACAACACCATAAAACTGCCAGCAAAACACGAGGAAAGGAATTAGGAAGTACAGCCACTAGTGGACTCCATTGCTTTCAGATGGCTTATATACAAACTCTGTACAGAAATATTAAATATAAAATAATATATATGATAATGTGCACAGGCAGTCCGCAAGTTACTAACAAGATAGGTTCTGTAGGTTTGTTCTTAAAGTTGAATTTTTTTGTAAGTCAGAACATGTACATTTTTAAATGCAACTTTAGCCATATATATTGAAATTGAAATCCAAAATACTTCTGGTTCCAAGTATTTCAGATTCAGGATACTCAACCTGTAGTATGTATTAACTGGTATACCTATTGACTAGGGTAGATTTTTAATCCTGTGTGGTGCTGTTTTTAGGTGTATATATTGTCTTTGAATGAATGTTAATGTTTTTATGTTTAATATATTAATAACATTGTTTGTTTCTAAAACAATTTTATATTTGTATCTCATTGACATTTTTGTTTGGTTTTACTCTCTCTATATATTTTAATATATGAGCTACCTTGAGATTTATTATTGAGAGTAAGGCAGGGTATAAATGTATAATAATAATAATCAACATTGGATGTGGAGCCCCCGGTGGCAAAATGGGTTAATTAAATTCTTGTGCTGGCAGGACTGCTGACCGAAAGGTTGGCAGTTCGAATCCAGGGAGCGGGATGAGCTCCTGTCTTTCAGCTCTAGCTCCCCATGCAGGGACATGAGAGAAGCCTCCCACAGGATGGTAAAACATCAAACATCCAGGTGTCCCCTGGGCAACGTCCTTGCAGATGGCCAATTCTCCCACACCAGAAGCGACTTGCAGTTTCTCAAGTTGCTCCTGACACAGAAAAAAAGCATTTGATGTGTTAAGTCATTATGTTCCATTTGCAAAGAAAAGCATGTATTTTATAGTGTTACATGCTGAAAGTTTAAGCAGTTTCCCTCAAAATCCACAATTTAAGATACTTTTATGAATAAATCATTTAATCTAGGTAATAACAGAGTGGCTGGAGTTTTTTTTAAAATCCCAGATACTACAGTCTATACCACCTACACCACTTTGATGAAAATAGTTATAACGCCTTGACAAAATGACTCTTATATAACATTTTAGGGTTTTGTACGAAATATATCACACTGCATTTGCATTAAACATTTACTTATTTAACAATCTGGAATAGACCCCATATAGCTTCTTTTCACAGATATGAATTTTATATATTCAGCATTATTTAATAAAAGAATTCTCAAAGTGTTCTCATGAAGTCATGTATAGAATAGAGGTTTTCTGGTAAATTCCAGAGGGGTGTTTGAAGTGGCATTTATCCAACTTTTAGAGATCTAATAATTACCTTATAAAGTCATGAAATTCCAATCCTGAAATCCCCTGCCTTTCCTCACTCGCAGTTATGCTTTTCCATTCTGCTGCAAAGTTCTGCATTCCAAATTTGGTTGAAATCCACCAATTCCTCTATAAGTGATCGTGGCCATGTCTTGTACACATATATAGTACAGTCTCACTTATACAACATTCGCTTATCCAACGTTTTGAATTATCCAATGCAGTCTGCCTCCTGCCTGGATCCACAACTGTTTCTCTACGCAGCAAGGACTGAATTTTTATGCATTTTCTTTCTGACAATGTTGTTACTATAAGTTCATTTTATGCAATTCTATCTTTATTTGTAGTCAATTTGTTAGTAGCCAATGTTTTTGTAGTCAATTTTTTCAATATATTGCAATGTTTTGGTGCTAATTTTCTAAATATGGTAGTTACTACATAACATTACCATGTACTGAACTACTTTTTCTGTCAATTTGTTGTAAAACATGATGTCTTGGTGCTTAATTTGTAAAATCTAAACATAATTTGATGTTTAATAGACTTTTCCTTAATCCCTACTTATTATCCAACATTTTTGCTTATCCAACGTTCTGCCAGCCTGTTTACGTTGGATAAGTGAGACTCTACTGTACATAGTTTTTGTATATGTGTGTGTTTGCTTTTCCTATTTATCCTGTATAAAATACAGAATACTAAAGCACTATCTTAATTTTAATGTTTCAGATATAGATACAGTAGAGTCTCACTTATCCAACATAAACGGGCCGGCAGAATGTTGGATAAGCGAATATGTTGGATAATAAGGAGGGATTAAGGAAAAACCTATTAAACATCAAATTAGGTTATTATTTTACAAATTAAGCATCAAAACATCATGTTATACAACACATTTGACAGAAAAAGTAGTTCAATACACAGTAATGCTATGTAGTAATTACTGTATTTACGAATTTAGCACCAAAATATCACGATGTCTTGAAAACATTGACTACAAAAATGCGTTGGATAATCCAGAACGTTGGATAAGCGAGTGTTGGATAAGTGAGACTCTATTGTATATAGATATCTAGATATCAATACTAAAACAGACTCCATATCCGAAGTGCCATTAGCAAAAACACCGTAGCTCTGATGGTCTCCCATCTCACCTCACTTTCGTAAAGTTAAAGCACTATTGTTAACTGACAGATGCCCAAAACAAACATACTTCTATAACTAATATCCCACATAATGTGGAAAAGGTTGAAATGAGCTTTTTGGTAAAAGGCAAACATTTAGATAGGCGAGAAGGAAAGATAATAGTCCCTGGGTTCAAATTAATATTTCTAGAATCAAGCTGAATGTTGAAATTCCTAAAAAAGCGACCAAAGCAAACATGGACACCACCGTAACCTCTTTGGATCTTGGAGGACTTACTGAAAATTTTAGCATCACTCACCTTTTTCAGAACTGAAAGGGACCCAATGAAAGATGAAGAAAAAGAGGATGAAGGAGCTTGGAACTTTTCCCATGACTTGACCTCAGACGTTTCTGAGACAACCCAAGTCAGTTCTGTTGAAGCAGTTCTCAGTCACAGTCATAAACTTCAATCTGGTTTCTGAAACAAGAAATGGGAACCTTGGACTCCAGAAAGACGGAAGTAAAGAAACTACCATCCGGTAATTGACTCATAATATTTTTCTGGCATTAAGATCATCTCTGCCAGGAGAAGGGCAATAAAGACAGGCAGGGAATTTGCAAGTCAAAGTCAAGAAGGAAAGGAGGACGTTCAGGTGGGGCAGTGGGATGGCTTTGGCAAATTCTATCTTTAAAAAAAATATCCTTTGTCCTGTATAAATAACAGTAAGGACAATAACCAATAATTCCCAAAGACAATTAACAGACGTAGTGCTTTTTATCTTTGTTGTGTGTATATATATATAAGAGAGAGATCAAGATCACATTAGTCCATAATGGGCAACTAATCAATAAGGTACAAAGGGGAAACACACACATTTTGTCTTCTTGTCCACCACATTTTAATAAGACCAATCACTGCAGTAGATATAACTCTAACTTTAGACACAGACTGACTTTGATCATAGATCTGGACAAACCATGTTTGGATTTCCAGTTTCAGTTTCCTCATCTGCTATGTGAAGGTTATCACTGTGGACCCTCATTAGGTGTTCAGAAAGTTGAAGAAGATAAAAATGAACCATCTGTGCACTTATCACTTTTTAAAAAACTGTATAATTTAAAACTGTACTGATATTATAGGCTATATCAACCCTGCCAGATAATGCAGTTTGAACTACGTTATATGGACAGTATAGACCCATATACAGGCATCCCCAAGTTATAAACATCTTTACAAACTTACAAACATTGTGGTGTATCCATTAGGTCCTGGTGGTGTGTATGGAGAACCTATCACTCCATGCCCCACACCGTGCCACTTACCAGTATTAAATAGAGAGATCATGGTGTCATATGTCTCAATTGCTGTCTCAATGGTATTTCCCTTTTTTGTCTCAGCAATTCTATTTTATCTGAGCTTATTTTTGTTTTGCATCTGTTCATCTAATTTTGCTGATCATCTATATTTTATCCTAGAAATACTCTCATCCAGATGGGCTGGTATGTATTTATGCATATCTCTAATTTCGTTTTCAGAAAGAGTCAGTAACAAGGTTTACGGCAAGTGGTCACTTTCAATTTTAGGCTCAGATCTAAGCGTGCGGACCCAATTTTCAGCATCTCTTGTTCTCAGACAATAGTCCACCTTACTAGCTCTCCCTTTGTTATTAAAGGTAAATTCCCCTCAGACTCTTACTTTACTGTGCCATTAAGAACTAAGAGGTCCAACCTATAAGTCATTTGTAGCATACGGCATCTTGTATAGTTTGAGATTTTATCTTTTGAGTTTCTATCAAGGAAGATTCTTCCCTCTTTGAGTTCCCTCAGAAGCTGGTACTTTGCTTCTATGCAGTGTCATTTGCTCCTATCCTGGCATTTAAATTTCCCATTATTAGGATGGGTACCCTAGGATATCTAGTCATTTGAGATAATATATATTCTTCTTGCTTTGGCCAGGTATTGTCTCATTGCTTTTAATTCTGTTCTTATTGGTGCTGTTTAATGTGTTTTTATTGGTCTTTTATGTTATTGCTTTATATGATTGAAAGTTTTATACTATTTATTTGTATTGCTTAATTCATTGTATTATATGGCATTGAATATTTGTCTTTTTATGTTGTAAACCGCCCTGAGTTCCCATGGGGAGATGGGGCAGGATATAAATAAAGTTTGTTGTTGTTTTTTCCAGCGACCCCATCACATGGGAGGAAGCATCATTGCCCAGCTTCCCCTCATTATCCTGAAGGCAACACAGGAAGTCTCCTGTGTTGCCATGTCGGTAGCATACAGTGCTTCCTCTTCCTTTTCCTGATGGACCCCGGACGGAAGTATGCATATGTCATGTAATGGGCTCCGTTGGGAAAGAGGAGAGAAACCGGCGTATGATGGGGAGAGGAACCCGTCTGATGAGGTCCAAAGAAATCTACCCCTCTGAAGGGAAATTCATTCCTGGAAGAGTTATCCTGGGGAAAAGGTGTCTCCACTGAAGCTTTATCACCAATCCTTGTTTACACAGCAAGCCATTTTTTTTTTCCAAAATCCAATTATCACAGGGAAATAAAGGTCAGGATTTGGAAATGACCTGACATTTTCTAAGCAACACCAGAGTTAATATCTCTGGTTTAATCATCTGTAAAACAGTTAAGCCAATGGGTGTGGTGACTAATTCAATGGGAGTAGTCTTCAGGTTGTAGTCAAGCCCGTAGCCAAGGGGGTGGTTTAGGTGTCCAAACCACCCCCCAAAAATTTCAGGTTAAAAAAAAAAAACAACAACCAGGTTTACTCCTGAATTTGAACTGATTAACCAAATCCACATGCCAAGCCTATGAGAAGCAAAAATTAGAGTCGCTTCAGAACTGCAAGCACTATCTCAACCAAATTTTAATTATTCACACTATCATTATCTACTTTTCTACCAATTTACATTGCAATAACAGCAATAGCTGACATAGTGGAAGCTTCTAAAATGTGGTAGCCAGCAAGTAAAGCCTAAGGTGTGTGTGTGTGGGGGGGGGGGGGGGGGGTTGACCTGGATTGCAGGTGAAAACTTAAGTTGCTGTTCTGAGACTTAAAGCCCTGTTAGTTGCTATTAGTGCTTTCTGTCATCCATTTGATTTCAGAAGATGCCTAAATGTCTATCAAAGCAACAAACGTTTTTTGAGTTCATGGCAAAAAAAGAAAAGGTCGACTATTAAAGACCAAGGAGGCAGCAAGTTGAGAACCGTTGATGAAGACCCCAGAACATGCACATTGGACTGAGGAAACTGTGGAAACTGCGGTGTCTACCACTGGTTCATCTAATCCAAGCCCTGCCAAAGAAACAATGGAACAGGAGCAAAGCATCTAAGATTTCAACCCAAATGATTTCCCTGGTTATCCTACTCATTTCATGTACAAAGTGTACGAACTATGTGGTGTTTGGAAGAGAAGTTGGGGGTAAAGGTGGTCATCAGAAGCTTCGTACATTGGTTGCTAAACCATTTGTGCTATGGAAAAATGCAATTGAAGTCTTCAATAGACACCAAAAAACATAGTACCATCAGAACAACTTGTACTTGGCTGAAAACTTCTTGCTAATTCACAGTGGAAAACGTCTTGATGATAAAGAAAATAAGAAGAAAGCAGAAGAAAACAGAAAGAAACTTTTGCCAATTGTGGAAACTATTATCCTTTGTGGCCAACAAGAACTGGCTTAAAAAGGGAGCAATGATTCAGAGCCTATTACCTGTGAAGAACCTTTGCACAATTTACTATAATTGTGCAAAGGTTCTTCACAGGTAATAGGCTCTGAATCATTTCTCCCTCTTTAAGGAGCTTTGTTGAGATCTCATGCCAGATCAGGAAACACTGGCCTGAAAAGTCATCTTTGGGGCGGGGGGAGAGTTTCAACCTCTCCCGATTTTTTTTCTGGCTATAGGCCAGGTTGTAGTTATACTGAGTAAGATTGATGAGGGTTTAGAGAGTTGTTGAGTGATGGATGGTGGTTTGGAAAATTGTTGCTGTGGGTAGTGAGGAAGAAGAAGCTGTGAAGTTTGTATATTTTGTATATACTTTGTATAGTGCTGCAACAAAGGAGAAAGCCTTCCTGCTTATTTGGAAAAGAACAAATGTTTCTGGGTGTTTTGTTGTTTGAGTAGAACTATGGACCTTTCCAGATAGGCCCTATATCCCAGGATCTGATCCCAGGTTTTCTTTTTATCCCAGATTATCTAGCAGT
Organism: Anolis carolinensis; assembly: GCF_035594765.1. Lineage (NCBI taxonomy): Eukaryota > Metazoa > Chordata > Lepidosauria > Squamata > Anolidae > Anolis > Anolis carolinensis. The sequence goes on from NC_085846.1 coordinate 40,292,379, forward strand.
GGGGACTCATATAATCCAATTTAAAGCAGAAAACCTGATATCAGATCCTGGGATATAAGGCGTATCTGGAAGGGCCCTGTGTTATTGGATACCTGGTTCCTTAACAGGAACTAATAGAGTCACTTCTGCAAGAACAGGAGTTTTATGGCTACATAGAATCCCTGACAAGAAAGTGCAGATAGCAAAACAAACACCACAGGAGTATTAACCCTTCTCAAAGCCATATATATACGGCTGGAGTTACACTTAAAAATGTACATATTCTGACTTACATTCTAATTCAACTTAAGAACAAACTTACAAAACCTATCTTGTTCGTAACTTGAGGACTGCCTGTATTGCAGTTTAAAGCTGTAGGGCAATATTTTATCCAAGCATTGGCCATTTGGCGACGTGACAAACACAATCTTTTGTCAATCATCTCGTTTATTTCAACCATTTTGATCTTTTTCCCATATTAATAGTACGTTCCATTGAACTTACTGAGGTGTTTTGGAGTAGATACATATGCAAAATATCTCCTTCATCGCAGGGGCGGGGGACTTCTCCAAATGCAGCTGGAACTTTGTCTCAGGGCAAAGAACTGCTCTGAATCACAAAGCATAATTCAGATTCCTCTGAAAGAAATATCTAAGGGTTATAAAAATCATACTGATAAGAACACTAGGATGTACACAGTGTATACAAACAGAATGACCTTAATCCGTTCCATATATTTTTCTGTCATTTCTTGATTCAGTGGCTTCATAACTCCAAAAATTTATAAGACATAAAATATTACATTATACACACACGAAGGGGGTCTGTGGATACCAATTGTGGGAATTGGGGTGTCCACGGGGGCGAGGAGTGTTTTGGGGTTAGTTAAGGTAAAGAGAGGTTATATTCTGGGAAAAGGAAGGAAAGGAGCCCTGCTCCAAAGGCTGTGGGGCTATGGAGCCAAGCAGTTACCGGGGTCAGCTGCAAAAGGCAAAAAGGAGAGAAAAAGACATAGGAGGCAAAGAGGGCACATAGAATCAAGTATAAGGATAACACACTAAAGTGTATACAGTACAGTCTCGCTTATCCAACATAAACGGGCCAGCAGAACATTGGATAAGTGAAAATGTTGGATAATAAGGAGGAATTAAGGAAAAGCCTATTAAACATCAAATTATGTTATAATTTTACAAATTAAGCACAAAAACATTATATTTCACAACAAATTGACAGAAAAAGCAGTTCAATACACGGTAACATTGTGTAGTAATTACTGTATTAATGAATTTAGCACCAAAACATCGCAATGTAGTGAAAACATTGACTACAAAAACATTGACTACTCAGAAATTGACTACAAATAAAGATAGAATTGCATAACAAGAACTTACAGTAACAACATTGTCGGAAGTTAAATCCATAAAAAGTTCAGTCCTGTGAAGATTTTTAAAAATCTGTGATCCTTGCCTGCCTAGAGCAGTGTTTCTCAACCTGGGGGTCAGGACCCCGGGGGGGGGGGAGGGGTCACCAGGGGGTATCAGAGGGTATCAGAGGGGTCACCAGGGGGTATCAGAGGGGTCGCCAAAGACCATCAGGAAACATACATAATGTCAAAGTCTATTTTCCCCAAACTCCACCAGTTTTCACATTTGGGCATATTGAGTATTTGTGCCAAGTTTGGTCCAGACCCATCATTGTTTGAGTCCACAGTGCTCTCTGATGTAGGTGAACTACAACTCCAAAACTCAAGGTCAATGCCCACCAAACCCTTCCAGTGTTTTCTGTTGGTCATGGAAGTTCTGTGTGCCAAGTTTGGTTCAATTCCATCATTGGTGGAGTTCAGAATGTTCTTTGATTGTAGGTGAACTATAAATCCCAACAATTACAACTCCCAAATGACAACCCCACCAGAATTCAAATTTGGGTGTATCGGGTATTTGTGCCAAATTTGGTCCAGTGAATGAAGAAACATTCTGCATATCAGATATTTACATTACGATTCATAACGGTAGCAAAATTACAGTTATGAAGTAGCAACAAAAATAATTTTATGGTTGGGGGTCACCACAACATGAGGAACTGGATTAAGGAGTCGCATCATTAGGAAGATTGAGAACCACTGGCCTAGAGAAACAGCTGTGGATCCGGGCGGGAGGCAGACTGCGTTGGATAATACAGAACGTTGGTTAAGTGAAGACTGGGTAATCAAGACTCTACTGTATTTATTAAAGGAAATACTTTGTAGTAAAGAGGAAGAGGGTTCCAGATAAAAAGTATCCAAGGCACTGCTGGGCTCCTCCGATCATTCAAATAGCCAATCAGCTGGGCTCGGGACTCCTGCTCTCCGCGGGTCTCTCTTGTCACGGTTCCAATTATGTATTTTTATTAATTTGACCCAGGGAGGGGGTCAACACTTGATATCACTATCTGCTTTGTTTCCTTATTTATTCAATGGAGGATATGAACAGCGCAATGCTCAATCACATCCGGGATTAATAAATGAGAATTTATTGTTATGTAGCCACGTCATACAATTAGTTTATGTTCCCACTCAGCTGTGCAAATCAGGACACTGCTTTAGGCAAATCACACTGTCTGAACTTTTATTTGCCCTATAGGGCTGGGTGAGAGTAAAAGGTAACACAGTTTCTTAGAGGAATTGGGATTCAAAAGTAATTCCTGAAATATGTAAATACAGAAGAATTCATAGACTACTGTATATACTCGAGTATAAGCCTAGTTTTTCAGCCCTTTTTTTAAGACTGAAAAAGCCCCCCTCAGCTTATACTCGGGTGAGGGTCCTGGTTGGCTTATATTTGGGTCAGTTTATACTCGAGGATATATGGTACATTTATTATTTTTCTCTATTATTGTTGCTACTATTACATTTATTTTACTCTATTTTTATTATTATTAATAATACATTTATTATTTCACTCTGATCTTTTTATTATTATTGCATTTATTATTTTACTCTATTTATCATTACATGTATTATTTTCCTATATTTATTATTATTATTATTACATGTATTATTTTACCCTATTATTATTCAAAGGATACATAAGCACATTTACATTGAAGAAGATGAGAATAATGATTTATTGCATTTATTATTTTACTCTATTTATTATTACTTGTATTATTTTCCTGTATTTATTATTATTATTATTATTATTATTATTATTATTACATGTATTATTTTACTCTATTATTATTCAAAGGATACATTGAAGAAGATGAGAATAATGATTTGATCAGAGTTGGACAGTCGTATCTTAAATTTGAGGTTTATGTAAATATTCAAAGACATTTAACGTACTGATGCCTCAATTAATGTCATTTTATTGGTATCTATTTTTATTTCTGAAATTTACCACCCTCAGCTTATACTGGAGTCAATGTTTTCCTAGTTTTTTTGTGGTAAAATTAGGTGCCTCGGCTTATATTCGGGTAAGCTTATACTCGAATATATACTGTATACTCTCTTTTTTTTAATAGTCTTCTTTCCTGGAAACACAGTCATTGTCATCAGCTCTGGAATCAATCCATCTCTATTGATTCCCATAAAGCCGGCTGTACAAGGGACAACAGGACCCTGTTACCAGGCCGCCTTTTCTTTGTGCAGCCACATGGACCCGCATGGAAATTGTAGTTCACTCTGCACCCAGAGCACTCTGAACACCAATGATGAATCTGGACCAAACATGGCACACAGAACCCTGGTGACCAACTGAACATACTGGAAGAGTTTGGAGGAAGACTAATCCCTCCACATGGGATTTGTAGTTCGTCCTTCAACCAGAGAACAATCTGAAGCTCCCAATGATAGATCTGGAACACACGTGGCACACAGAACCATGTTGACCAACATAGCATACTGGAGGGGTTTGGGGCAGGAATGACCCACCCCATGGGAGTTGTAGTTCACCCTGCATCCAGAGCACTCTGAATCCCATCAATAATGGATCTCAACCAAACTTGGCACACAGACCCAACATGCCCACCTGTGAATAAAGGCATAGTTTGGGGGTGACTGCTCTTGGAATCTGGGAGTTGTAGTTCACCTGCCTCCAGAGAAACTGTGAACGGTACGCCGACAATGGATCAGGACCAAACTTGGCACAGAGAAGCCCCATGACTAACTGAACATACTGCAAGGGTTTGTGGGAAGTGACCTTGACTTTGGGGGTTGTAGTTTGTCCTCATCCACAGAGCATTGAACCCACACAATGTCAGATCTGGACCAAACGTGGCACACAGTCCCAACATGGGCCACTGTGCATTCAGGCCTGGCTTGGGGAGGATTGACCCATGATTCTGGGAACTGTAGTTCACCCACACCATTATGTATTTTCTAATGGGAGCATTCATAAAAATGTAACTGGCTTTTTCTGATTGAGTTACTAATTAACTAAATGATATTACCTAACACCCCAAAACAACAAGGCCTTTTTCCAATAGATCAGGCACTGCCGGGTATCCAAGCTAGAAATAAAATAAAAATGAGGTGGTCTCAACGTGCAAGAGGGTCTTTAATTTTTTTTGAGGAACTACCCGCTTCATCCATATGGATAAAAATAATTTAATTTAAAAATTCATGCAACTGTCAAGACAAGGAAGGGGGCATTCAATCAATGCAGATGACCTGATGGAAACCGAGCTCAGTACATATCATGGAAAAAAATGGGGGAATCACTTAATGGCCTACTTGTTTGCACTGGGTTTCCCATAACTAAGCTGATCTGGGGAGAGGGGTATCTCAGTTTAATGACAGAGCCAGTTCCATTTTTCTTCCCAAACACAGGTTGCACTGGTTGTGAAAGAAATAGTCTTTCTCAGAATAGAGGTTCAAATGGGTTTATGTACTTTTGCTTCCAATTCTTCACCAGCATCAGGCTTGTTTCACTAAAACAGATCAAAAGGCGCATCTGGATAAAAGGAAAGAAGCCATAAATGACAGGGCAAATTATTTAAATGAGAATCTGCTAGTTTTCCCATACATTGATTCTTCATATTTAAAACAAATAAAGAAATGCCTTTGTGTCACTGAGCTGGGCTTTTTAAATTGTTTGCACTTGTGACCCCTTTCCTCCTGAGAAATTTCAACGGGACCCAGCATTTAAGGATATAAAAGAGGTATATAAATCAAACATTTACTGATTATAAATCAGCACTTGCAAAACTTGCTAAACAGACTGATTTCCCCTTTTATGAAGCACAGCTGAAGCATTTTCTGCAGAGTTCACAGTAAACACTGTGTTGTTGCTGACTGGTTTGTGTAAATGTCTAAAACAGTCACTAACTTTTTACTGTTGCAATTTTTTTCATGACCCCAACATTAAGCAAGGGGGATCCCATTGGGACTGGGAACCACAGTTTAAGAAGCAGTCTCATAGAGGACATTCTCAAGCTGGATATACTGCTAAGGTAAAAAAAATCCCGTAGAGCAGTTCTTCTCAACCTTCCTAATGCCACAGCCCTTTAATACAATTCCTCATGTTGTGGAAACCCCAACCATAAAATGATATTCTTTGCTACTTCATAATTGTAATTTTGCTACTGTTATGAATCATAATGTAAATATCTGAGATGCAGGATATATTTTCATTTATTGGACCACATTTGGCACAAATATCCAATACGCCCAAATTTTAATACTGGTGAGTTTGAGGGTGGGATTGATTTTGTCATTTGGGAGTTGCAGTTGCTGGGATTTATAGTTCACCTACAATCAAATAGCATTCTGAACTCCACCAATGATGGAATTGAACCAAACTTGGCACACAGAACTCCTATGACCAACAGGAAATACTGGAAAGGTTTGGTGGGCATTGACCTTGAGTTTTGGAGTTGTAGTTCACCTGCATCCAGAGAGCACTGTGGACTCAAACAATGATGGATCTGGACCAAACTTGGCACAAATACTCAATATGCCCAAATGTGAACACTGGTGGAGTTTGGGGGAAATAGACCTTGACATTTGGGAGTTGTAGTTGCTGGGATTTGTAGTTCACCTACAATCAAAGAGCCCCTTGAATCCCAGCAATGATTGAATTGGGCCAAACTTCCCACACAGAACCCCATGATCAACAAAAAACACCGGTCTTTGGCAACCCCTCTTAATCCCTCTCGTGACCTCTCCAGGGGTCCCGACTCCCAGGTTGAGAAATGCTGCCATAGAGAATCTATCTTCGGTATCCCATATGTCTACATTTGAAGACTGAGCAATTTACCAAAGGCTCCAGAAATAATCTGTGACCAACTAAAAAAACTCTGCATAGTCTATTCATAGAATCATAGAGAGCTCTGTATGATTTCAGTGAGAGAAGTCGTGTCTTTGTAACCTCATTTCTGAGATAACTATGCTGATTGTTTCTGTCTCTTGGATGAGGAAGAAGTATGGATGGCCATCCAGAAACTAGGTTCCGTGCTTATCTTTCTGTATGTCATCTCAAAGATGAATACTAGCAATTTCAGTCGTGAGCTTTGCCCTCTAGTCTAATCAAGTGCTATTCTTAGCTCTCAATTGCTACTAAAACTACGTCACAGTGACCAATAATAATGATGCCATCATCAAAGGAATGGGGTGAGGACTATTAACAAACTGGGTGTGCATAATGTTCTCTGTGTTGTAGCAACATACCAGCACCATATCCAAGACGTGTTCCTTGCCATGTACTTCTGATCCTTGCCCCCACCTCTTAGCTCTCATAGCTTTTTTGCATCTACATCAGTGATATTCAACCTGTGGGTTTCCAGATGTTTGGCTTTAAACTCTCAGAAATCCAGCTGGTAAACTGGCTTGGATTTCTGGGAGCTGTAGGCCTAAACACCCGGGGACCTACAGGTTGAGAACCACTGATCTATATGATAGAAATTCAGTAGGTGAAGCAATGTCATGTTAGCAAAAGTTGCCTCAACTTAATAAGATCACAACCCGGTTGGAATCAGGGGAAGAAGGTTCTGCTGGGGAGGGAGATAGAGTGAGTCCGAATAAAATTAGGGGATGTGTAAATTGACTGGCAAAGCCGTTTCTGTGAGCTGTATAGCATAGTAATGGTGTCTTCCACTTGGTCTGTCATGGTTTGTCTCTTCCACCATCATCATCATTGTTGTTGTGTGCCTTCAAGTTGTTTCCAATTTATGGCAACCCTAAAACAAATCTATCATGGGACTTTCATGGGCTAAAAGTATGCTCTTCACCAAGCATATTGTGAAATATTTCCTATTTTTTTTACATATTTTCACTGAACCGCCCATCTCTTCTAAGTGCATCTCTGACAAAACAGAATTGAAATAGTACAGACTAAAGCCCCTTCTACATTGCCATATAAAATCCAGATTATCTTCTTTGAACTGGATTATATGGCAATGTAGACTCATATAATCCAGTTCAAAGCAGATAATATGGATTATCTACTTTGATAATCTGGATTATGTGGCAGTGTAGAAGGGGCCTAGATCTCCCAATGCAGGGGAGGTTTAAATCTATGTTCAAATGAGCTCTCCAAGGTACTGAACCCCATCTATTCTAGAGTCCTGGCATTTGTCGTTTGGGGATGGACATTTAGGATTCTGAGCCATGGATCATTAATACCTCACCACCAAACTACAAATTTCAGAATTCCATAGGATGCTGCCATGGAAATTAAAGTGGAATCGCAGTGCTATAACTCTGTAGCATGAATGGACCCATGACCATAGCTTTCCAGTGCCCTTTAGCATTTAAATCTCCTGCTTATTACTGCTGTTCCATTCTTCTACTCCCTTTTTTTAAAGCTGGACACTAGATGTCCATTATCCCTATTCACTGCCATACTGCAAATGCCTCTAAAAATGTCTTGAAGAAAAGCAGCTTCTTTGAGAAGAAATCATGTTTCCAGAACAACAAGTAAAGAACAAAGTGTTTCAGTTCTACAGTTTCCTCCCTCAACTGCATGAGCAGACAGGAGATTATAATTCATACTGCCTAAATACCCTAAAGGCACCAAATTTGGTCTGATCTTGGAAGCTAAGAATGATCAGCTCTGGTCAGTATTTCAGGTGCCCCTGAAAAACATGTCAGTAATTCGATCAGGAAGGCATCCATGGACAACAGGCTCCTTGACATGGAAAATGGAACAACAGCACCTCTCCATGGCCAAGTCGAGCACAGTCTCCAGATGCAAGGGATGAAAAAAAGTGGGAAGTCTTGCCTCTGTCCATGTACTGTCTGTCTTTGTTGTTAATTGTGTAATGGCAATGAATGTTTTCCATGAATGTTTCTGTAATCCCTTCTGAGTCCGCCCGGAGAGATGGAACATAATATAAATGAAGTATATTATTATTATTATTATTATTATCATCATCATCATCATCATCATCATCATCATCATCATCATCATCATCATTATTGGTATTTGGATGGAAGACCTCCAGCAAATACCAGATACCACAGGCTATATTTCAGAGAAAAAACACCTCTACATGTTCCTTGACTAAGAAAACCCTGTGAAAGTCATGAGCTCACCATAATTTTTAAGGCACATGCACTGATGCGAAAACACAATTTGTTCCCCAAATTCCTTGGGAAAACATCCTATGTATATATTTTTCATGATTGATGGGAGGCACTATTTTCCTTTGCATGTTCCCTTGATGAGTTTGTAAGATAACCACTCTGGATCTAGACATTTTCAAAACAAAAGTGTGCTTTTTTTGGTTGGGAAACTGTCGTATGCAGAAATATATTCAGCTAATGTTTAGTTACAAACTCCTAACTCAGAGAGCAATGTCAGACTTTAAAGAAAACAAATCATGTTTGACACTACTTTGAATAGCAATGGCACAGTGCTGTGACTCGTGTGAGAGTTGTAATTTGGTGACGCACCAGCACTTTTTGGCAGAAAAAGCTAAAGACCTCAGAAAACCACAACTTCCATGGCCGTTAACGTGGTATCAAATTTCATTAATTCTACAGTGTAGATACACCTTAAATGAAATGTCCCAAATTGTGTTCCTATCCTTTCAAATTTAATACTGGACTAAAATAAACAACTCCCAGGAGCCAATAGCATGAAGCCATGGCAATTAAAGGGGTGTCAAACCGCATTAATTCTACAGTGTAGATGAATCCTAAATGAAAAGGCCTAGATTTGGTTCCCAGTCTTTTTTATTTCATACTGGACTAAAAAGAACTACAACAATGATTCCATAGTTTAGAACCATGGCAATGAAAATGTTATCAAACTGCAGTGCAGATTCACCTTTGGTTACTTTTCTCACGTAATCTACTAAAATAGATGTTATTTGCTTTTATGCTGCTCCTCTTCCTGTTGCAATGCTACAAAAGAAGGGGGTATTTTCAATGTCACCTAATTCTGGCTGAGGTCAGGACTCATTTTCCTGAAATTTCTCATCTTGAGAAGCCAGAGTCCTTTCAAGATGTAACTCCTTCTGATTTCAGAATGATTATGACTTTTTCTTTTTGAATAGCCTTGTATCCCCTTTGTACTGCAGCAGGGGCATTGTTTCTTTCCATTTCCATCATCCACACCTTGAACTCAACACTTCCTCTCCACCCAACATTTCCATCAGGATCCACTTGCTTACCCATTTATTTTAAAATTATTTTCTAGTTGTTGTACAAAAACTATAGTATTTTGTCACCATAACTCTGTGTATCTTACAATAAATCCGGTGCTCTCCAGGCCGGTAGAAATATTTAGCCTGGTGACTGCAAATGTAGACCCACGGAAAACCCCTGTGGCAAAAGTCACACCATCATACAATATGTTATCAGTAATACTGCTCCTAGCAGTGGTAATAAAAACCTGGGCCTGGTTCTAGAAATTTATGAGAAAAACCCCAGATGAGGAATAATGCCATATGGATAAGAGGTAAAGGTTTTCCCCTGACATTAAGTCTAGTCGACTCTGGGGGTTAGTGCTCATCTCCATTTCTAAGCCGAAGAGCCGCCGTTGTCCATAGACGGCTCCTAGGTCATATGGCTGGCATGACTGTATGGAGCGCCATTACCTTCCTGCTAGAGTGGTACCTATTGTTCTACTCACATTTGCATGTTTTTGAATTGCTAGCGAGAGCTCACCCCGCTCCCCGGATTCGAACTGCCGACCTTTCAAACAGCAAGTTCACCAGCTCAGCGGTTTGTAAAAACACTAAAAAGTCCACCTTCCTATTGTGGGAATAAAACGTTATGGCTAGTAATGGAAATTTATGAGAAAAACCCTGGGAAAGGAGAAATGCGGTACTGATATTTTTAAAAACCCTGAAAACTAAAGCTACAGCTGCTGCCAAGTCCTAGAGCTTTGGCTAGACTAGAGGAGCCTGTCGTTTCTGCTTCAAACTGAAAACTACAGTGGCTTGAAATCATCTGGGCTTTTTGATTTTCTACAAACTATGTGTCTTGGGGGCCATTAAGGCTACACGCATACAGTGCTATGTTGTTGTTTATTCATTCAGTCACTTCCGACTCTTTGGGACCTCATGGATTAGCCCAGGTCAGAGCTTCCTGTTGGTCGTTGCCACCCCAAGCCCCTTCAAGGTCAAGCCAGTCACTTCAAGGACACCATCCATCCATCTTGCTCATGGTCGGCCCCTCTTCATTTTCCTTCCATTTTCCCCAGCATCATTACCTTCTCCAAGCTCTGGGGTATTGTAGGAAATTCAAAATGACTTAAGAAGAATTTGCCTAATGTTGTTAACATAAATACTTTTCATGCCATTTATGTGAAGTATGAGCGATCCCCGTCCTAGTGTGCCAGAGACTAGTACTCTATTTATACCAATTGACTACAATGATTCCCCCAACTGCCAAAACCAGGGCCCTTTTAAACTACACAACTATAAAACTACAGTAAATTCTCAGTTAGCTGGCATCATGGGGATTGCCAGATGCTAGATAAGTATTTTCTGGTTGCTTGAGAGTTACTATTAAAAATAGGCCCAACTAATAGTATACCCTGTACTTTACCATACCATAAACTCTGTATTGACTTGATATTAATATTGAAATACAGTAATTAAAAGCAAATAAAGAAAACAATGCAATAAAGTTTTACTGTATTATGCATGCATTTTAATTTTTATTTAAAGTATTATTTCTTTTGCCAGTTGCATGAGTTCCAGTTAACTGTGAGGCTGCTGTATTACCTCAGTGGTGCAGTGGATTAAACCCCTGAGCTGCAGAACTTGCAGACCGAAAGGTCAGCAGTTCAAATACAGGGAGCGGGATGAGCTCCCACTGTTAGCCCCAGCTTCTGCCAACCTAACAGTTCGAAAATATGCAAATGTGAATAGATCAATAGGTATTGCTCTGGCAGGAAGGTAATGGCGCTCCATGCAGTCATGCCGGTCACATGACCTTGAAGGTGTCTACGGACAACGCTGGCTCTTTGGCTTAGAAATGAAGATGAGCACCAACCACCAGAGTCGGACACAACTAGACTTAATGTCAGGAGAAAACCTTTACCTTTACCTACTGTATTACAAAAAAAAAATTAAAAATCTGTTTCTAGTTTGAAAGTGTTATTTCCTTTTTAATTGTGCCGTACTTACTTTGAAAGCAGTTGTTCTACTCCAGAAATTTCGTTTTTGTGGCTGCTTCTAACTATGTTGAATTGGTTGTGACTCTATGACGGTAGTTCTCAACTGGGGTCCCTAGATGTTTTTGGCTTTCAACTCCAAAAAGCCTAACAGCTGGTAAACTGGCTGGGATTTCTGGGAGTTGTAGGCCAAAAACATTTGGGGACCTCAGGTTGAGAACCTACGAGATAGTAGTTGAAAAACAACAGCGAAATGTGCTGCAGGATGTCCACCAAAACCAAAGTTTTTGCATTTTAAAAACTTATTCCATGTTTTTATGATATAACTAATTAGGCCAACCTAGGAACAAAAACTGTGTTACATAGTGTTATGCATCTTTAGCTGCCTATAGAATTCTGAAGGTTTAAGTTTGTTGGGACACAAGAGGACTTCCCAGCCCCATAATTCCACAGGATGTTGCTATTAGAGTTAAAGTGGAATCACTGTGCTATAATTGTGTAGTGTGACACTGTGCTATAACCATGTAGTGTGAAAGCAATCCTTGGTTACTCTCCAAGAACTGTCAGCTGATGGCTAATGGATCAGCACCAGTACATGGACTGCCACTAGCACTTATTTGATTAATATCCTCAATGACCGATACACCAGGATCTATTAACAGAGAAGTCCTCCTTAATGTGGAGATGGTGGACCTGTGGACATGAGTTGTTCGTTCACTCATTGACTGAAGAGTCACTCACAAATCGCTTATGGAAGAAAGCAATCTGGTTTATAGTAAGGTGTTCTGTATTTTACAGCTGTATACACTAAGTCTTTCCTCATCTCTTAGGCACTTTTGTGGTTGTGAAATGCTGGCACCTTATTTACAGCCTTGGGGTGACATGACTGTAAACAGGAAAATATCTTTGGTCAATCTTATATTGGTTGTCTAGTCTTCAAAGGGCCATCATTCTTGCACAGCCTCAAGACAAACATAAATGCTTCATAGGTTTATTTACTAGACACCAGAGGGCCCTGTTGTTTTCACTAGGATCACTAGATTTTCTATGTTTACACATAAAGGCTGTAAAAAAAGGCTGAGGTCCAAGACCCCTTAGTGGAATTTTTTCCCCTGCCATGATGAATGCACAAGTCATATTTATGCTAACTGGTGCAAATCTGATGAATGGACGGTGCCAAATCTGTTGTGGGAAAGGGGGATATTTCAAAGAATAAAAAACAAGGTGTCTGAACATTATTTGGACATCCTGTATAACAATGAACACCTTTGACAAATCAGCACTCAAAGGACAATGCATAGAAAATGGAAAGCACTGCCAGCTGAAGAGGCTCAGGAGATTTGAGGAAGGTCATAAGCATTTGGTAGACAACAGGGCTGTGTGATCGATTTTAAAAAGTTTCAAAATTAGGGGGCACCAGCCTTTCATTTCTAAAGTGTTTCTAAAGTATCGTTAGTAAAATAATTCATGACTATAGCAAGAGTAATGAAATTTTGTTACTTTTTCATTATAGCAATTGCGCAAGTGGGGAAACTTGCTTTCTCCTCATTTTTATAGTTATTGGGGTGAAACCTATTACAATGGTAGAACACATTTATCACTTTTTGCCCATCAAGTTTCAGAACATTTCACTTACCCATTCATTTTTGGAAATTTTCAACATTTTTTTTAAAAAAAACTACAAGAGCAATCTTCTTGAATTTTCTATATAATGACACAAAATAACTGGGGATCATTCCCTCCAACTTTCAGAAATATTCATACACCTACTGATTTTAGGGATTAAAAAAAAAGTTTTGACAAAATGTTTTTAAAAAGCCACAGTAGCTACAGTAGAGTCTCACTTATCCAACATAAACGGGCCGGCAGAATGTTGGATAAGTGAATATGTTGGATAATAAGGAGGCATTAAGGAAAAGCCTATTAAACATCAAATTAGGTTATGATTTTACAAATGAAGCACCAAAACATCATGTTAGACAACAAATTTGGCAGAAAAAGTAGTTCAATACGCAGTAATGCTATGTAGTAATTACTGTATTTATGAATTTAGCACCAAAATATAATCCAGAACGTTGGATAAGCGAGTGTTGGATAAGTGAGACTCTACTGTATCTCCTTGGATGTCTCTCATATGAACTTCCATTTAGGGATTTCTTCCTAGCCCAGCACAGAGATTTACTTACCGTACTAGAAGTATCAGTCAGTCTTCCTTTTTGCAGATTAAACGATTTATGGGAACTCTGGCTGCAATGGAGGGGCAAATCTCTCCCCTCTTCTGATTGGGGTATTCTGGTGCTGAGCAGAATTCTGGGAAATGTAGTTTAGGGCATTGCCTTTTGAATTCTCTGCCATAGGGCTCCTCACCTTCCCAAACTATATTTCCCAGAATTCTGTGCTTTCTCAATATGCTTTCTCCTTGATGCACCCCTCTCCTAATGGTGAAAAGCCATTATTTAAAGAGGAAGGGCAGTCTTTTTTGTTTTGCTTTGCTTCCTTGCGCTGAAAATGAAATTCTGAGGTTTACAAAATTCAAACAAAAAAGTCTTGGGTAAGTTTCGATTCTTAAGTTTTTGGCCACACCCACGTATCAGATATCACGTCATAAGTACGAATTTAATGAATTTAATATGACTTACAATGACTAATGAAAACATTGCACACCCCTAGTAGACAAAAGCTAATAAGCAAAACATCTAATTCAGTTACATCTGTGTTAAAAAAAATATGTTAACATATGTGCTAAATTTATGTTTAATTGCCATTTAATTTAAAATTCTACACTGAAACTCTTAGGCTCATTAGAGTTGGAAAGGATTACAAAAGCAATCTATTTCAATCCCCTGCCATGCATAACTGCCATCACTCAAATTCCTATCCTTCTCTTGAGTATGAAAGGAAACAGCTGCTTAAATGTTTGAAACCCTCAATTTTAATTAATCTCTTCAAAACCCCACTTCCTGATTTTCCCTTCTCCTTCTCTTCTCATTTCATTGGCCCTTCGCTAGTTTATTGATTTCCATCTGGATCCCAGCAAAGGCCCCAGAGTTAAAGGCTTCAGCATTCATTTCCTGGAACAGATGAGTGTCTATATAGCAGCGGTTCTCAACCTGGGGTCCCCAGATGTTTTTGGTCTGCAACTCCCAGAAATCCCAGCCTGTTTACCAGCTGTTAGGATTTCTGGGAGTTGAAGGCTAAAAACATCTAGGGACTCCAGGTTGAGAACCACTGTTATATAGTATCTCTTGTCTTCCATGTGTGTGAACTTCAAATTTCAAAATTCCTGACCATTACCTGTGTTGTCTGAGGCTACTGGGAGTTGAAATCCAAAATATTTGGAGGAACAAAGCTTGAGATCCACCAGCGAAGAACACATGATGACTATCTTCAAGCAAAGAAAATCATCCTTCTCCCAAGCTACCCTACTACTTAAAAGGTTCACCTGTAGAATGAATTAATTTGTCATACTCTAATGATGTATTTAATCATTTATTTCAATAAATTTACGAAGATAAATCCTCCTAAAACTCTTTGTCCCTTTAAGGAACAGCTGGGAAATGTAAATTTGCTGTCTCTTCGGCATCAATTTTTTTCCGAATAATTAACAATATAATTCTGCATTTATAATTAATTCATCAGTAATTGCATCTCAGTTAGGTTAATGCTGAAAGTCCAACTTAAGTGAATGTATTAGGTTAGAAATAAATGTACATCACTTGGTTAAACATTTTCTAACTTAACTGATTGTTTCCATTAGTTTCGAATACATTTCTGTGCACATAAGCAATTTTATATGAGACTAGCTGTGCCCGGCCACGCGTTGCTGTGGCGAAGTCTGGTGGTATGGGAAATAAAGTATTGAGGAATTGGTGGTAGTTAAGGTAAAGGATAAAGGTTTTCCCCAGACATTAAGTCCAGTCGTGTCTGACTTTGGGGGTTGGTGCTCATCTCCATTTCTAAGCCGAAGAGCCGGCATTGTCCGTAGACACCTCCAAGGTCATGTGGCCATTGGCATGACTGCATGGAGCGCCGTTACCTTCCCACCGGAGTGGTACCTATTCATCTACTCACACTGACATGTTTTCGAACTGCTAGGTTGGCAGGAGCTGGGGCTAACAGCAAGCGCTCACTCCACTCCCAGGATTTGAACCTGAGACCTTTTGGTCCGCAAGTTCAGCAGCTCAGTGCTTTAACACACTGTGCCATCAGGGGCCCCTTTTACACTACCATATAATCCAGTTCAAATCAGATAATCTGTATTTTATAGACAGTGTGGAAGAGGCCTAAGTGAGGCCTAACTCTGCCTGTCCCCTGGGTTGAGTGGGTTGCTAGGAGACCAAGTGGGCGGAGCGTAGCCTTCTAACTGGCAGCAATTGGATAAAAACAATTATTCCTCTCCCTCTAATTAGGATTTTATTTTTCTTTTCTTTTTAGAGGCATGGATGAGGGGTTGTGCTGCCAAGTTTAGTGTTTCTGGGATGTGTAGTTTTGTTGTTTTGTCCTATGCCAAAATTTCATTACCCTTTTTTATATATATAGATTACTATTCCATTATCCGGGTGGAGGCCACTAGGGGGCTTTAGAGAGAGAAGGATAGTCTATTTTATGGGAGGGGGGGAGTTTGAAGGAGAAAGATCATTTCCCCCATTTTTGCTAGTTATTCCCCCTCCTCACTTCCCATATCATAAAGGAGAGTTGTTTCCACGACAGGGACATGGGTGAGGGGAATAACAGGAAAGCAGAGGGAAATGTTTTTTCTCCTTGAATCTACCCTCCACCCCATAAAATGGACTATCCTTCTCTCTCTAGTGCTCCCTAGTGGCCACCGCTCAGATAATGGAACAGTACCTATATGAGTTCATTAATTCTCTATGTATTTATTTGAATACTATCTGCTTTTGTTATTTTTCTTCCTATTTGCATTATAGAGAAATGAGGCACCATCTCTTTTCTTTTTCTCTGGCCTCCCCCAGTTTTAATTCAACTCGGAGCTCACTATATAGTTCCTGGTATTTTTCTGAGGGATCTAAGCCAATACCACCCCATGCTTCAGAGAGGAAGGAAGAAAGGAACCACCCATCCTGTGGAATAAACTGGAAACAAAAGGAGTCGGGACAGAGGGGAGACCGCTCTGAGTGTGTGTTCCTTCCTCTCATCAAATCTACGAGAGGCAGCAATGGAAATACTTCCAATATAATTAATGAGGATTAGTGACACAACTTCCTTGCCCATTTTGTGAACCTTCTGTTTTAGATTTTTAAAAGAATACTTGGAATCAACTTTTTGAAAACAAGTGTGACTAAGATTGTGTCTTTGTTTGCTTTTCATTCGGTAGAGGCTGTCCATTCAGGTTGCTCTATAGGCCTCTGTCCAACATCAGATTGCATGGCTAACAGAAACAGGCTGTCATCTTTGGACACATTCCCACATCAATAAAGTTTCAAGTTCCCTTTTCTTTCTTGTGAGGGTGTGCCCCCTCTTGCATGACTCTTACAATGGCAACACACACTGTCCATCTTTTAAAACCACTGTGACCAATAGGAGATTTTTATTAGGGAGATTATAGTATTTGGAAATAACCTTTTTAATTTGAAATGCTCCACGGTTCTGAAAATATAATCAGTTCTAGCTATAAAGACTTCCTAAGCTTGTTTGCAAGATACACAATGCTTACTTGAATAGTTGGTGGATTTTAGAAAATCTATTAGAAACAAAGAGATGTTGAAACAACTATTTCAAAGATTTTCCCTGAAAGTCCTGATCGGTATTGCACCTTAGGGAAGTTTGGCATGGAAATGCAGTAAAGAAATAAATATAAACAATATATTTCAGCAGGTTATTACCTCACCTTGGCATATAAACAACAATTTAACAAAATATGCATAATGTCCTCTATGGCTAGAACACCACAGATGCAGGATTGCATTAACCTATTTCTAAGTATATAACAGCGGGTTATAGATATATTTAGAAAAAGGTTAATCTAATCCATTTTATACATACTCAAGTCCTACTGTGTTCAGTACACTTTTTCCCAGATAAGTTTACAAAGGATTGTATCTTACATTATGATAGCCCTTGCCTAAGTAAAGGTAAAGGTTTCCCCTGACGTTAAGTCCAGTCGTGTCCAACTCTGGGGGTTGGTGCTCAACTCCATTTCTAATCCAAAGAGCTGGCGTTGTCCATAGACACCTCCAAGGTCATGTGGCCGGCATGACTGCATGGAGCGCCGTTACCTTCCCGCCGGAGCGGTACCTATTCATCTACTCACATTTGCATGTTTTCGAACTGCTAGGTTGGCAGAAGCTGGAGCTAACAGCGGGCGCCCAAGCCGCTCCCCGGATTCGAACCTATGACCTTTCAGTCTGCAAGTTCAGCAGCTCAGTGCTTTAACACATATCTGTCCAAAACAGACAACTGTAGTATATGAATTGATAAAGAAATGTTCCTTTATGTGCAATTGGAAATACAATTAAAATAATAGCACATGAAGACAGACACACATGGACATACAAATTATTGGACATATTTATAAATCACCCTACGTTCATTACAAGTTTAAGGCAACATACACAATTAAGTGGGAAACAACAACACACAATAAAAAGAATACATTATAGGAATAACATAAAACAGTAGCCAGGACATTCAGTACAATAAAATCAAAACGTGACATTAGAAACTATTGAAAGCTCAACGGAACAAAACAGTCTTCACTGCCTGTGTAATGCACAACAATTTTCAGTAAAGTAATGTCTGCATGGCTAAGATACTTCTGTATTTAAGTGGACTTCCCATTTAGCAAACTAGCTTCCTTCAACTAGCTTCCTTGATGTTTCCAGTCCCTTATAATAGGCACACTGGTAATAGCGTAATATCTTAATTACATATTATTTTGGCCTTTGTTACCGCTTGCCAAGGAACTTGGATTGTTAGGGGGGTTTTCATTATGTTATCTATGAGAAAATAACACCGCTTCATCATAAACAAAGAAACTTGCCAAGTGAGGAATTCAATTATTAATGATTAAACTACCAAGTAAGCAAGATATGCAATAATGAAATATTCCTTCCCTTTAGAACCATCAGGACTGGCAAAATACAATGCAAGAAAAAGGTATTCATCAGTAATGCCACTGTTATATTGAACAGGATACAATAAAAAGGGCAAAGGGGACAGTACAAGAAACAAGAGGGTACAAGGAAGGTTCCTGTTGCATTTTTGGTCCCTTCAAGTTGTTTCTAACTTATGTTGACCTGAAGGCAAACCTGTAATGGGGTTTTCTGACAGAATTTATTCAAAGGTGGGTTTTCCTTGCATCCCTCTGAGTCTAAGAGTGTGATTTTCCAAAGATAACCAAGTGGGTTTCCATGGTAAGCAGGGGTTTGCACCTAGGTCACCAGAGTCATATTCCAATGTCCAAACCACTATATCATACTGGCTGTCTACAAGGAGAGTACTAGTAATTAAAGACACAATAGCTCTGGATAATACTTTGTAGATCCTCATGGGACTGTAAACAATGATGGGCACACAAATCTCCATGAAACAAGTCAGAAAACAACACTCAAATACAACAGTCTCTATGGAATGCTTATGCAAATTCATACTAAAGGTTGTATGGAAGTAACCATCTCACCAAATGCATTTGTAGCACACTTTCAAAAATCCTTCAGAAGTCTTTGTTGCTTTTTCTGCATATTTCTGCATATTGTTCAGTTTAGGCATTCCCATCTGTTTAAAGTCAATCCCCAATATTTCAGAGGACACGTGAACAATGAAAACAAAAAGAACAATAGAAGGTGAAGTTTCCAAATCAGCAAGAGACAGTTGGAGATGGAGAACAAAAGCGATTTCGCTTCCTTTAGAGAATTTTCAAAACGGAACAAGCATGGTCAGGAACTAAATTTAAATGAAACGGCATAAAAGAAATAGCCCACAGCTTATATGAAAATACACCGCATTTGTTGTGGAGAGAGCTAGGGATGGAGAATTAGTAGATAACTTCAATATGGGAATGTGGCTAGAAAGTGAAGACTCTAGCTTGCAGAGAATGCACATACTTTGGGCAAATCATACAAATAAACATTAACAATTATGACTTCTCTGTACAGACCTCTAGACATGAAATCTGTAAAGAGCTAGGGGTCTTCATAAAGAATGTAGAGCAGTTCCCATAGTTCCTTCAGAATCAACTATGGCAGTTAAAGTAGCAACAAAATGGCTTAATTTTTTTTGTATGCATATGTCACATCTGCTTCTATAGCAGAGGTTCAGTTTTGTTCCTTCTATGCCACAACATGTAGTGCATGCCAATGAGTTTAGCATGCATGGTCTCAAACATAATGCTCCTATGCAGTGGCTCATACCAGGTTGTGCTCCTGACACATGAGGGGAGGCCAATCCCGTGGTGGCCAGAGATGAGGATTGTAACAGCGTCACAAGGTGCTAAAACACAAGGGCGCTCCAAAACTACTATGTGAAGGTCAGGACTCATGCCTGTGTTTCACCATCCTTGCTCTTCAGCACCACAAGAGTGATCAAGAAAGGAATGAGACAGATGGGAGTTATGATGAGGGGCAACAAAATATTTTCTGGGGGGTCCAGGAAAGGTGGGTGCAGTTCCGAAGTGCAGTTGCGGAAGTAGAGATGGTGGCTGAGCACAATGTAGTACTCGGCCAAGGCATTGGGGAAGCCATAGTTCCATTTGTCAGCATAATCTTCCAAGCACTTTCGTAAAATGCTGTATGGTCTGTGGAATCAATTGAGAGAGGAAGAAACAGTGGAAAATTGTCAGAAGAAAAAGCATTAAATGGAATGACTGGTTTAAACTGTGATATATATCTAGATTGTTTTAAAGGGCAAATTGTTTTTAATTGTTATTTATTAACGCCTATGTTATTTTAAATTATATTAAATCGATAACTGTTTATTGTTTATTATGTTTTGTATTTTACTATATTATTTTTGCATTTGTTACATGTAAGCTGCCCTGAGTCCCTTCAAGGAGAGGGGGTGGGGTATACATAAAATTATTATTATTATTATTATTATTATTATTATTATTATTATTATTATTTTATTATGGCACAGCAAACAAGATAGATATGCTGGATTTTGTTTCACAAAATCACAAGTCGAACACTTCCCAAGTGTCTAGGACTGTGTGATGTATTTTTGGATGATGCGCGCATTATTATTAATGCCAGCTAAAATCTCACCATTAATATGATACAATGAGAAAAGGAAATCCAAGTGGGATTTGGAAAAATTCATAATTAGTACTTAAAAATCCTCCTAAAGACTTGCAGTTTAGAGAGGTGCAAACTCCTGCAAGTTATGCAAGATGGTGTTCTTGCCAAGTTTTCCAAGTTTGGCACTATAAAGGTCACACAAAAAGTTAATTCTTTTTCTTTAGGGGAAAGAAACCTTGCCCTGGAAAATTCTATCTCCTAGGAACATCTTTTTTCTTTGCAATAGTATCCTTTTCCTAAATCAGTCCTACTAGCCAAATAATAACCCCGGTGGTGAAGTGTGTTAAAGCACTGAGCTGCTGAACTTGCAGACCGAAAGGTCCCAGGTTCAAACCCCGAGAGCGGCGTGAGCACCCGCTGTTAGCTCCAGCTTCTGCCAACCTAGCAGTTCGAAAACATGCCAATGTGAGTAGATTAATAGGTACCGCTCCGGCGGGAAGGTAACGGCACTCCATGCAGTCATGCCGGCCACATGACCTTGGCGGTGTCTACGGACAACGCCGGCTCTTCGGCTTAGAAGTGGAGATGAGCACCAACCGCCAGAGTCAGACATGACTGGACTTAATGTCAGGGGAAACCTGACATTCTTCTAGTTATAAATAACACTTTCTGATGGAAATCTTTAAAAGTGTTCAGATAAACAGGGTGCAAAGCAGGGATGGCAGCTATCTGGTCCTCCAGATGTTGAATAACAACTCTCAGTGTAGAAGGCCCCTTTTACATTGCCATATAATCCAGATTATCAAATTATATAATCCACATTATCTGCTTTGAACTGAGGCACATTCTACACTGCCATATAAAATCCAGATTATCTACTTTGAACTGGATTATATGGTAGTGTAGACTCATATAATCCAGTTTAAATCAGATAATGTAGATTATCTGATTTGATAATATGGATTATATGGCAGTGTAGAAAGGGCCTGGTTTATCTGAGTCGACACTGCCATATAATCCAGTTCAAAGCAGATAATCTGGATTTTATATGGCACTGTAGAAGTAGCCTAGGATGTAATTCCTTGCTCTTTTCATTCTTGAAGGAAGCAATGAGTAATTTTAGCAGTTTTCTCTCTACTGTCTACTTTTAAAACTACCGTATTTATTTAAATCTAATGCTCACCTTTTTTTAAGCTAAATTACCTTGCCAGAATTAGGAAGTGCATTAGATTCATGTAATACAGTAATCTTAGAGCTGAGCCAAAGCAACAGGGAAGCTGCTTCAGGAGCTCCTCTTTGAGGGATGCCATCCCTAATGTAAATGCCATGGCCTAATGCTATGCAATCCTGGGATTTGTAGTTTGGTGAGGCATCTGCATTCTTTTGGCAGAGGAGGCTCAAGACCTTGGAAAACTACAGCCCCCATGACAGTATTCACAGTTTGGTTGTATTCTGCGGAAAATTTGCATATGGCTAATGTGTATTGAACTGCATTTTCTGTACCGGAAACAGTATTTTATGTACAAAAATAGCACTGCACAGACATATTAATTTCAGGATGGAAATTCTGCCCAAAACAATGACATTCCAAACTGAGGATATTCGTGTCATTCCAAGATTCTTCTCATCAAGTATTTTGGACATGTGGGAAACACATTTTAAACATTTTAAATATATACTTAAATATTATTTCCATCCCTGCATTCATCACTATTTGCTATGCTGTCTATGCCTGATAGGAATTACAGATCAATACAGATCATCTGATGGGACATACACATTGGTGTAAACTACTGACTTCCGTAAATTAATATAGTACAGTATCACCGAAAACATTTTATCAAGGTGATTGAAGAAGTTAGTGTTTATTTTGTTTTGACTATCAAAATCAATTTCTCAAATGTCTAAATTAGAGAATGGGATATTAAAAATATGGATGTATCTCTAATTTGCTCAAAAGCAATTACCGGTAAGCATTTGCTTAATGCAATGCCCAGTACAAAACGTAGTTCTCAGTACCTGCCAATGGCCCTCCATTCACACAAGTGCTCTTTGCTGACATTAGTCATTTGTAGATAAAACTTCAACCAGCAATCTTCTGCTAAGTAATAATAAATATCTAGAAAAGAAAGGAAACAAAACATAATGAGTATTGCCCCTCATTTTTCTCAGAATGCAAAAAATAACCTCTAATCTTTACCCAGATGCTCTCTGTAAATCACAATAATATGTATGAACTTCACTGGCTTCTTATTTATCTGCAAGCCCAATTCAAGAAGCAACCTTTGAACGGTGAACGGTGCCTGAAAGTCTTCCTACATCTACATGAACCTACTTGTAATTTATGAATAATACCAGGAGCCCTGATGTTACTTGCCGTATCACCTGGATACTGGGACTCCTTCTACACTACCATATAAACTCCAAATTATCTGCTTCGAACTGGATGATATGGCAGTGTAGAAGAGGCTGTAGAGTCCTAGTCCAACAATGAAGCCACTATACAACACTGGCTTCTCTTATTTTGCTTTGTGTGGGTGCTGCTCACAACGTGCACAGTTGATGCATGATCAATTTTATTTTTGCCTCTGTCAGCAGAATATATCTGTTGGCAAACAATTTGTCTTGCACCTATAACACAAATTTCACATAGATTTTTCACTAACAGAATGCCCTAAAGCCAATTGGGGTATAGGGTGGCAACCTGTGCTCAACAGGGTTACATTCCCCCATAGGACATAGGTCTGCAGTCTGGGGGTCCTCTTGGACTCTGTGTTGACGCTTGAAGCTCAGGTGTCTGCAGTATATATCTAGATTGTTTTAAAGGGCAAATAGTTTTTAATTGTTATTTATTAACGCCTATGTTATTTTAAATTATATTAAATCAATAACTGTTTATTGTTTATTATGTTTTGTATTTTACTATATTATTTTTGTATTTGTTACTTGTAAGCTGCCCTGAGTCCCTTCAAGGAGAGGGGGTGGGGTATAAATAAAAATTATTATTATTATTATTATTATTATTATTATTATTATTATTAATGCCAGCTAAAATCTCGCCGTTAATATGATATAATGAGAGCAGGAAATCCAAGTGGGATTTGGAAAAACTCATAATGTGTACTTAAAAATCCTCCTAAAGACTTGCAGTTTAGAGAGGTTCAAACTCCTGCAAGTTATGCAAGATGGTGTTCTTGCCAAGTTGTCAGAGTTTGGCACTATAAAGGTCACACAAATGCATTCACTCCCTGCTTCCTGCATGGAGTTAGATTAAAGGCTATTGTTTCTTTTAATTTATATTCAAAAGTTGTTAGACAAAAACTGCAGCGCAAAAATAATGGTCTTGATGCATTCTGAGATGTCTCTCTTCATCAACTAATTTTTTTCAATTACTTCTAAAGCTTTCCAACGAGCAACTTGAGACTATTTCACCTTTAGTTCAGTTCTTTCTCTACATACAATTATTATTATTATTATTATTATTATTATTATTATTATTATTATTATTATTATTTGCCAGAATATAAGGTGCTAGATAATAATTATTATTATTTTTATTTTATTTTATTTTATTTTTATACCCCGCCCCATCTCCCCAAGGGGACTTGGAGCAGCTTACATGGGGCCAAGCCCAGGTAAAACAGACAATATAAAACACAACAATAAAACAAATCAATCAACAATAAAGCAAGCCATAAAACAAATAAGATCATATAAAAACAAACATGCTTGATAAAATCCTGGGTTGGCTCCTAAAAAGAACTGGGCCATAAAAGTGCTAGTAGTATCAGATACAGTCGGGGAGAGGGCGATACAAAACCATTATCCCATTAAAGTGCTGGGGAAGGCATAAACAAAGGAGACTATGGCCGACTAAAGGAATAAAGTGCAGTAAAAATAAAAATGGGCAACAGGTCAGTCCTTTACTATGGAAGTCAATCGCCAAAGGCCTGTTGGAAGAGCCAGGTTTTCAGGTTCTTCCTGAAAGATGAGCATAAGGTCTGATCCAAAATAGCAATTCCTATTTTTTCATAATGATAAACATGTGATCTGTCAAGGAAATATACAATGTACGTATTCATCGACATCAGAACCCTCAACTCTGTTCTTGTGTCAGAAGAACATCAGATGAGCTTGTTGGAGAAGATGAAAGGGTCTGTTGAGACCAGTGATTCCCAACTTATGGTCCCCAAAAACTAAAATATGGTCTGCAGCCTCACCATTACTACACCGTTGCAAAGAGAGCAACTAGCTTTGCAAAATCTTTTTATAGTGGTGAGGCAATGGGGATGTCAGGAGGGGAGAGGCTGACTACCCACAAAAGGTGCAACAACAAGCCTCCTGACTGCTGCTTCTCCTCCTCCCTCCCACATTCCATGTGGTACCTGGAAGCGGGGGCACCTTGGTGTCTTCATTTTATGCCAGTTCCTAGGGTTATTTGGGGTGCTGATTCAGAAAATTGCATTGGATAGACCACATCAGCTCTAGATTATTAAATATGGTTTTCTATTGGTGAACAGATGGCAACTACTGGATGGCATATGCTCTGTATCAGAAACCAGAGCTGATGTGGTCTATCCAATGCAATATTCTGAATCAGCACCCAAATAACCAAACCGAATTAAAGGCTGACCAAAAACTGATTCGTAACCCTTTTGGTAGTAATGTTGGAAAGTGGTTCCTGGTCAAAATAAGGTAGTCAAAATAACTACTGGTTTACACAGTCATTCTGTCCCCACTGTAACCAATGATATGCCTCTGGCAAGCACGAAAACAGTGCGAGAGTGCATCATGTATATTTACCAGCAACACATATTAAGCGTTACACTGCAGCCAATCTATAAGGCATAGGCATAGGCTCCAAGAGTGGTAGCTGCTGGTACCCTCATCTACATTTTTGTCTTCTCTCTTTTATAGTCAGCCAGATATGTGACCATAACTACAACTTGCAGTAATGATTTCCTCAGTTTAATCATGTACGGTGACGTAGTACTTCCATTTGACCACCCTTATGATTCATCTTCAGTGAACAGCCTAATTTTTGGACAGAGGGGGAGAAAATGCTTGCTTATTCACCCTAAATAACTAGTAATAGAACTCACCAACATCAATTGTTGAGTTTCCTTCTAGGTTCCTGTGATAGTTTGGAGCTGTAACATTTGGCCCTCCTTCCAAAGACAAGCTGGCATTGCTGGGAGGTGCCACTGTCCCAGAGTAAGCATCAAGCCCTATAGTCACTGTAGATAATAGAAGGTAGAGGAATGAAACTGAAGAAGGAATTTTTGCTAATAAAAGTGTACAAATTTGAACCAAAATGATCAGGCCTTTTGTAGGAGCACAGAATCCCATTGAACTAAAAAAAAATCATTAGTCCTTAAAAAAAAACAAGATTTGGAATCTATAGGGTGGGCAACCTGGTAGGTATGGAACGAATACTCACAAGTCACAAATATCTGGCTTGATATTGAAGTAATTTACAATCTATGTGGACATGCTTTTAAATGGAAGGGGAGACAAGTGGCAGACCTAAGTGGATTAGTCTCATATAGGTTTCATGCAAGCTGCAGATTATATTTAGGACTCTTAGGAAAACACACAAATATATCTGCACCTTAAATTGCTCTTTTAAAGCCCAGGCTAAAATAAATAACAGAATCTATCCTCCACTGACATGGGAGCCAAAGCAACCACGGCCTTCTGCAAGTGGTTTTCATTATACATTTGACATGTTTCCTTCACAGAATGTTATAGGCAGGTAGTATGGCTCCCATATTTCCTTATCACTTGGTCTGTCATTTTATTACAAGGAAAAAACACCTGTTCATCAGAGATTAATATAGTGAATTCTAAGCCATTGTCTTTCCATTTGTTTTAAAACTCCAATCAGTTGATATCAATTATATGCCTAGCCCAGGTTCATATTCTACATATCTCTCTCTCACTCTTTTTGTAAACACATTTTTTTAAAATCCAGCTAATTATGGTTTCATTTCTTCCATTTCTTCCTCTCTGCTATCTGACTGATGCCTAGTTATTGCTGTTGCTTTTTTTTTGGGAGGAGGGGGTAATATTTTACATGGTTTCAAATGTTTACCCACAAACACGTGCACATTTGATTGAATCATAGAGTCACAGAGTTGGAAGAGACCTTGTGGGCCATCCAGTCCAACCCCCTGCTAAGAAGCAAGAAAATCACATTCAAAGCACTCCCGATAGATGGCCATCAAGCCTCTGCTTAAAAGCCTCCAAAGAAGAAGCCTCCACCACACAGTATCTTCAGTATCCCAATGAAGATACAGTCTGCACATCTGGAAATTTTCCTTATGGGTCAATATGGTCTATTTTGTATTAGCTAATCCGTGCTTTCCAGCCTATTAGGGAAGGAAGGGAGCTTCCCACACACATTTCCTCTGGAGTTTAAAGAACTGCTACACCCAGGGACCGGATGCTGCAGGGCACATAGATGTAAACTTTGCTTTAACCAGCTCAGCTAATATAGTCCACACACCCTCATTATTATTGTTATGTTTCTTCAAGTCAACTATGACTTGTAGTGACCCTATCATAGGGTTTTCTTGTCAAGATACATTCAGAGGCCATTGCCCTCCTCAGAAATACAGTGGGCCCTTGGTATCTGCTGGGCTTTGGCTCCAGGATCCTCCATGGATGCTCAAACTACTGGTCTAGTAAAATGGTATCCCTTATATAAAATAGAATTTTAAAAAATGTTTTTAAGCTATGGATGGCAGAATTGATGGATGTAGAATCTGTGGATACTGAAGGCAGACAGCATTGCGTACATTACCTGATGTTTGCTAACAGTCTCCAATGCAAGTACAGTAGAGTCTCACTTATCCAAGCCTCGCTTATCCAAGTTTCTGGATTATCCAAGCCATTTTTATAGTCAATGTTTTCAATATATTGTGATATTTTGGTGCTAAATTCATAAATACAGTAATTACAGCATAACATTACTGCGTATTGAACTACTTTTTCTGTCAAATTTGTTGTAAAACATGATGTTTTGGTGCTTAATTTGTAAAATCATAACCTAATTTGATGTTTAATAGGCTTTTCCTTAATCCCTCCTTATTATCCAAGATATTTGCTTATCCAAGCTTCTGCCGGCCCGTTTAGCTTGGATAAGTGAGACTCTACTGTACTAGCCATACCTGTCACCGCATAGTTTTCCATATCAGTTCGGATCTGGTGCCTTCAGGGTATTTAGGTAGTATGCACCCCAGGCCATGTCTAATTTGTATACCCTAGACTAGAAAGACATTTTTTCTGACCCAGACTCTTCCCCCTGAGAGCATAATTGCTCTACTCCTCAACATGTGGGTTTTGGATTACTTGCTTGGGACATTCTCAATTTTTTTTTACAATTCCAATGACAATTACACCTGCCCTCTACTAGGGAATGCCGTAGTTCAGATTGAGTGAAATGGGGGCAGTGGCAAAAGAGAAATGCTCCTGGTGGGAAACAGGGGCTTCAGGGCTATTTCAGCTCTAGGACTGTAAGATTTCCCCCCCCCCCCCCCCACTCACTGCCAAATTCACTTACTAAAAGCCCACCAAGAAAAGAAAAAGCCCATGAGAAGGAAGAGCTAGCCAGAAGAGTACTCATTTCATCAACTGCACTGAACCTGAAAAATAAAGTATTTCAGAACACAAAAGACTTCCCCTTCTATCGTAGGCTTTGATGTGATCAGCGCGCCTGAGGTTTAGGAAATCCTCCCCAAAATCGGTGTCAGAATGGACTGTCAAAGAAAATCCACTTGATATGAGCTAGGGAGTCCATTCCCTTGGGATGGAAAAACACCAGCCAAACTGGATTAGGAGAAGAGAAGAATATAATAGCGAAGGACACAGAAGGAACAAACATTGCAGTTAGTGTGAAAGTGAAGGATGTGATAATGTGATACAGGACTCAGCAAAAGAAGTGTATGATACGCATGCGCAGATTGTTAAGATGGTGTCCACAAGATGACAAGAACAGAGAGTTTCATCTCAAATAAGATATGGGGTCAGTGAAGGAGTAGAGTGCCAGGCTCATAAATTGAACTGACCTGCAAGATTTACTTACAAAGTTGCCACCCCTTTGCCTAGTACAGACAATCTGTAAGGATCAGCTCCGATCTTCCCATTAGAGAAGCCAAGCCACCCACAACTGTCTAAGCTTATCTGATTCTCCTTCCCCTCCCCAAAGTACGTACCTGTAAAGACCAGCAGAAGCAGTTGCAAAGGCAGGCACTGGCCTTCCATCTTTGCTCACCCTGCCACTCTGCTCTACAGCTGCCTGCTCCCTCCTGTGTTCAGCTTGAGATTCGGATTGGAATAACAGGAAGCGCCTCCTTTCCTCTGACAGAGCTGGTAGCGAGAGTGCGGCAGACATGTGAAAAATGAGATTCGGGAGCAAGCCCTGCTCCCAGTGAAGCTCAAGTCTCCTCCCTGGCTCCCCACACCCTTCCAGAGTCACCAAGAGCTCTGTGACCCCGGGGCGGCCACCTCGGGTCACCCTGCCAGGCAGCCAGAGTCCGCTGTTCTTCACAGCACATCCACTTTACAAGGCCCAGGGTGCCTTTTGCTTGGATAATGTCCTCTTCGGTTCTGTCTGCCTGGTTGTGAAATCCAAGACTGAGTGAGAGAGAGGGGGGAAAGGGAGAGAGAACTCCAAACAGACAGTCTGGGCAAAAGGAAGAGAGGCAAACGCCAAGCCTTTAGAAGCAGACATTGCTTCTCCCCCAAGTAGGCACACACACTCCGCCTGCCACCATCTCCTGTGACAAATCAGACATGGGACAGACAGCCCTGGGGCACCATTGACATCTGCGTAGCTCATCTGACTGGTGCCTGATTAAGGGTTTAAAGAGGCAATGCCCAAATGCTATGCAAAAAGTGCTTCAAAGTTTAATGTCAGTGAAGATCCAGAGAGGGGGTGCATATTCATTGCTAGGCTTTAATGGAGTATATCTTACAACCTCATCAGACGGGCCAAATTCAGAGGCTTATGCCAGTTCCGCTTCACTTTTGCCACTGAGTCCGCCGGCTCCCAACCCACAATGTCAAACTACTTCTGGCGGGGCTCCATGGTAATAGTGAAAAGGGAGTGTCATATTTATTTAGTTAGTTATTTACATCATTTATATACCGACTTCATCCCCTAGGGGACCCTAAGTGGTTTTAAAAAAAGGTAAAGGTTTCCCCTGATGTTAAGTCCAGTCATGTCTGACTCTGGGGGTTGGTGCTCATCTCCATTTCTAAGCTGAAGAGCCGCAGTTGTCCGTAGACACCTCCAAGGTCATGTGGCCGGCATGACGGCATGGAGCGCTGTTACCTTCCCGCCGGAGCGGTACCTATTGATCTACTCACATTTGCATGCTTTCGAACTGCTAGGTTGGCAGAAGCTGGAGCTAACAGTGGCCGCTCACGCCGCTACCGGCACCGAAAGGTGAACCTGGCACCTTTCGGTCTGCAAATTCAGCAGCTCAGTGCTTTAACACACTAGTGTTAAAAATGATCAACCAATAGCATTTAAAACATCCTAAGTAAAAACAGATTAGATACTCTGCCACAATAACACAGGAGGTTTCCCATATTGCATTGGCAACAATGGGGTGAAGCCAAATAGTGGACACTTCCCCACATGGGATGGGGTGAGAGGAGAGCCGGGCAATGCAGGGCATGGGGCAATGGGTTCCCCCATGCCCCCAACGAGCCTGATGGATTTGCCACAATTTGTGGTGAATTTGGCTGCTAATGTGGTAAGGTCCTTATTCATAGTCTTCTAGATTTATTTCCCAGAGCCCTGTCCCCCCCCCCCCTTGCTTCATAAACATTCAGGAAGCAATTTTCAAGGGGAGAGGGTTGTAGACGGAAAAGAGTTGCCTATCCCATCCCCACATGTGGAGACCTCTCGGTTCTCATGCCCTCTATGGCAGTTAACTTTAGGGGGAAGAATATTTTAGCCAATGCAATTGGGGGCAGTTTTCCTCTTGGAGGGAATGTGGGAGGAGGGGTGACACGGTAGAGATAAGTGGAAAGGAAAAGGAGGAAAATGTGTTTATTGCTCTTCTCAAAAATGTAAACAAGTTGGTAGGAGGTCTTCCTCCAAGTAAAAGTAAAGAGGGTGTGTGTGTGTCTGTGCACGTATGTTTTATGGTGCTGCCCAGTCTCTTCTGTCTCTTCCTGGCTTTTCCTGTGACACACAGAAGGTGGTATAAGTGGAAAAGTTCCTTGAATACTCTCCTTGTGTCTTCCTTTTTATTTGGGAAGAGAATTACTAGTCCCCATTCCTAGCACATAGAGAGCTAATCCTAGAAAGTGTAGACTCAAGAAAAGAAGCAAGAGTGAGGGAGAGAGAGTAGGAAAAAGGGTCAGAATAGTTCTCCTGAATAGCAATTCCATTTCTCTGTGAAATTTTCCTTCATTCTTCAAATTTCTAGTATAACAGAGAATGAGACTGAAATTCACAGAAACCCAGAACTATTACATTTGCTAGAATCACATTCCCTGGATAACTTTGCTTGACATAATTCTATGGGAGCCTAAATGGTACAGGCAGTCCCCAAGTTATGAACAAGGTAGGTTGTGTAGGTTTGTTCTTAAGTTGAATTTGTATGTAAGTTAGAACAGGTGGTACATTTTTATGTGTAACTCCATACACACACACTATCTGCTGCAGATCTATGGCCGATGGGGTTAGCAGTAGTTTCTGGATGTAGTTGTCTGTGGTTCATCCTCCCCCAAACATTACTAGGATATAAAGTGCATCACGGAGTGTCCCAGGTTTGGTCCAGGTCCATCATTGGTGGGTGTTACAGTGGTCTCTGGAGGTGGGTGAAAATAAAGCAAATTTAAATGCATTTGGGGGAGTATGAATCATGGATGATGGTCGGGTGGAAAGGACTGCAAATCCCATTGTCTGTGGTTCATCCTACCCCAAACCTCACCAAGGCATAAAGTGCATCATGGGGGCTTGTGTCCCAAGTTAGCATTCATGGGGGTTGCAGTGGTCTGTGGAAGTGGATTAAGGGACTGCAAATCCCATCATCCATAATCCATCCTCCCCCAAACCTCACCAGGATGTAAAGTGGGTCATGGGGATCTGTGTGCAAATTTGGTCCAGCTCCGTCATTCGTGAGTCGCAGTAGTCTCTGGAAGCTGAAGCCCTAGCCAGAAAAATACATCGCTACACATACACATATACACACATACATACATACAAACACTGACTTTTGATATATATATATATATACAGAAAATGTTTGGATAGCATAAGAATTAGCACTCCTGTGGTGTTTGTTCTGCTGTCTGTGCCCCTGTTCAGAAGTTTTCACCTCACTTTCTGTCCCCATGGTAATTGGATTTTGAAAAATTTGTCTTGTTGTGGAAACAAGGACTGGTGAGAAAGCTTCAGTGGAGGCACCTTTTCCCCATGAGAACTCTTTCAAGAACGAATTTCCCTTCCTAGGGGTAGATTTCTTTTACTTCCTGTTGTCTCACCCTCATTCTTAGCTATGAGTTGTTTGTAAGTCAGATGTTTGTAACTCAAAAACTGCCTTGATGTATTTCTAAACATTCAACCAACATTTTAAGTTATTACAGTGCTAGAAATTTGGGGGCTGGGGAAAATGTTGTTCCAGGGGAGATAGGGGCAATGTCCTTCTCCTCCTCACTTTGTAGCTAGCTACAACTCTGAGGAGAGAGTCATCCTTGCACTGGCTTGTGTATTTCATTTCCCTCCTCTGCCATCCCTTTCTCTTTCCAGACTCCTTGTCTCCTCGATGCTGTTCAGTCCTTTCTCCATCCTTTCCCATCCAAAAAATGTACTCCCACATACCTTCCAACTGACCCAATCTGTGGACAGCCCTGTTTAATCCTTTGCCCCACTTCCCAGCTGTTTTTAAAATATCTCAGGGCCTTATCATACCACTCCTTTTGTCTGCCTTCTTCTGTTTGAAATCATCTCCAGCCAGTCTCATGAGGGCAATAAATTATTGACACTGTCTCTCACACCCTTGCCACACTTGCCCTTTAAGAGCGTTGCTGCACAGTTTTATTCGTCCCTTAATGGCTTCATTACTGACGCCAGGACACTGTCCCTTGCTTCATGATTGAACCATCTCTTATTTAAAAAAAAAATATGTAGCCATAATACTGCTATGATGGTAGAACATGTAGAAATCAGAAGAAGGAATAAAGAGGGGTATAAACATACTAGATAAGTCACCTTTCCCAATAGAGCAATAGAAGTGGTTTAGAAGAGATTTCCTTTGGAATCATTGAAGGAGGGATAACTTGGTCACACCTTGCTTGTTAATGAATCATTCACAGAAGTTCCTATGAAAAATCTGCACTGAAATTGTTACAGATTTATTGCCTGAAAGAGAGTCATTAAGGATTGCTTCTACAACAGTAAAAAAAAATAAATCTATGACTTCACAATGCAACAATGTAAGGAAAGCAATGACATCACCTGATAACACTGAAATCATAGAATCATAGAATCATAGAATAGTAGAGTTGGAAGAGACCTCATGGGCCATCCAGTCCAACCCCCTGTCAAGAAGCAGGAAATCGCATTCAAAGCACCCCCGACAGATGGCCATCCAGCCTCTGCTTAAAAGCCTCCAAAGAAGGAGCCTCCACCACAGCCCGGGGGAGAGAGTTCAAACAACTCTCACAGTGAGGAAGTTCTTCCTGATGTTCAGGTGGAATCTCCTTTCCTGTAGTTTGAAGCCATTGTTCCGTGTCCTAGTCTGCAGGGCAGCAGAAAACAAGCTTCCTCCCTCCTCCCTATGACTTCCCCTCACATATTTGTACATGGCTATCATGTCTCCTCTCAGCCTTCTCTTTTGCAGGCTAAACATGCTCAGCTCTTTAAGCCGCTCCTCATAGGGCTTGTTCTCCAGACCCTTAATCATTTTAGTCGCCCTCCTCTGGACGCTTTCCAGCTTGTCAACATCTCCCTTCAACTGTGGTGCCCAAAATTGGACACAGTATTCCAGGTATGGTCTGACCAAGGCAGAATTGAGGGGGAGCAGGACTTCCCTGGATCTAGACGCTATACCCCTATTGATGCAGGCCAGAATCCCGTTGGCTTTTTTAGCTGCCACATCACATTGTTGGCTCATGTTTAACTTGTTGTCCATGAGGACTCCAAGGTCTTTTTCGCACACACTGCGGGAGATGCAGAGCTACGGTACTTTAATGGCATGGTATTGTAACACCCTCTAGACCAGCGTTTCTCAACCTGGGGGTCAGAACCCTCGGGGGGGGGGATGCAAGGGAGTGTCAGAGGGGTTGCTAAAGACCATAAGAAAACATATTTCTGATGGTCTGAGAAGACTGAAGATGCCTCTGCCTGTTTGGCCCAATTTTACCGTTGGTGAGGTTCAAGAGGCTTTTTGATTATAGGTGAACTATAAATCCCAGCAACTACAATTCCCAAATGTCAAGGTCTATTTCCCCCAAACTCCACCAGTGTTCCTATTTGGGCATATAGAGTATCCATGCCAAGTTTGGCCCAGATCCATCATTGTTTGAGTCCACAGTGCTCTCTGGATGCAGGTGAACTACAACTCCAAAACTCAAGGTCAATGCCCACCAAACCCTTCCAGTATTTTCTGTTGGTCGTGGGAGTTCTGTGTGCCAAGTTTGGTTCAATTCCATCATTGGTGGAGTTCAGAATGCTCTTTGATTAGAGGTGAACTATAAATCCCAGCAAATACAACTCTCAAATGACAAAATCAACCCAACCCCAGATTTAAATGTGGGCGAATTGGGTATTTGTGCCACATTTGGTCTAGTGAATGAAAATACATCCTGCATATCAGATATTTACATTACAAATCATAACAGTAACAAAATTGTAGTGAAAAAGTAGCAATGAAAATAATTTTATGATTGGGGGTCACCACAACATGAGGAACTGGATTAAGGGGTGGTGGCATTAGGAAGGTTGAGAAGCACTGTTCTAGATGTCATCCCACAAAGAGCAGGAAGAGCAAATTCAAATCATCTTCTTTGAGTGCCATTTCATGGGGTTTAAAGAAGACAGAGAATTTACTCACGTCCATCACACAGGATCTCCTCCTCCCCTTTCTAGATCAACTATTTCAAGGATTTGAGTACGCTTTTTAAAACAGGCATCCTTTTTGAAACAACACCTTCCATGGGATCATTCCCGTTCAATCCCTGCACTAAAGGAGATATGCATCCTTTCCTTTTTGAGACACCAATAGGATTGTTCCTCTTTAACCCATACACTGAAGAAGACAGGCATTATTTACTTTTTGAAATGCCACTTTCCATGATATCCTTCCCCTCAAGTGCCTAAAGGAGTCAGGCATACCTTTTAAAACACTTCTTTCAATGGAACCCACACCGTCCTTAAACCATTAACGGAAACAGAAGGAGCATTAGCAGACTGCCCACATGAACATTGAAATGCCATAAATTCACCACTTCCCATCGCAAGGGGAAATGCCAATTTTTAAGTGTTTCTATGCTCATGGAAAGGAGTTGAGTTGATTTATGCCCATATTTTAAATCTTACTGTTTCTACACGCTGCTTAGACGCAATCCATGTACGGCCCCCAGAAGCAGTTCTGCATTGTTTGATGGACTCAGTGGAAGTCCGTCTTTGAAGTATGTAGAAACCTGCCAAGGAAACGCCAGGATAGGGGCACCATGAGTTGAAATCGATTTGAAGGCATGCTAAAAAAAAAAAGTTAACTTCCTAATTTTCTACCTCCCCTTCTACACTGCCATATAAAATCAAAATTATCTGCTTTGAATTGGATTATATGGCAGTGTAGACTCATATAATCCAGTTCAAAGCAGATAATGTGGATTATATGACAATGTAGAAGGGGCCTTAAGCCCTGCAGCCTTTTCAGAATTCAAAGAGACATGCAAGGTCCAGTCCTGGGCAGTAAAACTGTTTTATTTGGACAAGCATTTTTTTAAGTAGAGGAGGAATGGGCAGAATCTCTTTTACATAAATGTTTTGTAAGATGTTGCTTTGTTTTGTTTCCTGAGCTCAGAGTTTTGATTACTTGTTCCTAATGTTGCTACTGGCTTTAAGCCTTTGGGAATAGGGTGGGAAAAGAGTCAAATTAAATATATGATGTATGTAACCCAGCTCCTAACACCATGTTATCTCACCCCTGACTGATGCCTCATGAAGTTTACTGTTTTGAAAGTTCTTCGTTATGTGAATTACAACATTCACACTTGCCTCCAGCAGACAAGAGTTCTTTCTCCCACCCTGGACTTTCCACAGATATGTAAACCCCACTTGCCTTGTTTCCAACAGAACTCACAACCCCTGAAGATGCCTGCCATAGATGTGGGCAAAACGTCATGAGAATATGCTTCTTGAATATGACCATACAGCCAGGAAAATTCACAGCAACCCAGATTCTTGATTTTGCCTGCTTTTACCAGCTCAAATGCCTCCCCTTGTTTTGCAGATTAGAAATGAAGGCCAAACCTAAAAACAACAAATGTGTAATAGTAACAAAATTTGAACCCAGAGTTGGGAAAGTGATTTTTAGATTTCAGCTTCCAGTATCCCCAGACAGGTTAGGGGGAGACTGGGAGTTATGGTTTGAAAAAAAGCAACTTTCCTAAATTCTGTTTGAATCAACTTCATTACACACAAAACAATCAGCATTTCTACGCATTTAAGAAACCCACTGTGCCCTTCACACGATTCAAGCTTCAGCTGTGGAGGTGAGATATTTTGCTGATTCTAAAATGTTGGTTTTTCCTAAGTTGATTGGCAAGTGACTTATTTTTTAAATCCCTGCATAGAGACGAGCCAAATGGACAATTTCCCAGTGTGATTTTATTTATTTATTTATGACATTTCTATCCTGCCTTTCTCAACCCCGGAGGGGACTCAAGGCCTTTAAAACAGTGTACAATTCAAATGGACATTAAAAGAAAATTATAAAATACATTAAAACAAAACATTTGAAACAATACATTCACAATTAATCACTTAATCCACAAGCGTAATCCGGGCCGTTCCAAAAGTCATTGCACATCATTCCATATATGGCTATTGCACAAGTTCTCCAAAGGCTTGGTCACAAAGCCACGTTTTCAGTCTCTTACGAAAGATCAGAAGGGAGGGGGCTGATCCATAGCAGAGAAGCCACCACTGAGAAGACCCTGTCTCTTGTCCCGGCCAATTGCACCTGCGAAAAAGACAGGACCAAGAGCAGACGATCTTAAACTCCGAGATGGTTCATAGAGGGAGATACGTTCGGACGGGTAAGCTGGCACAGAATCATTTAGGGCTTTAAAGGCTAAAGCCAGCACTTTGAAATGTGTTCAGTAGCAGACTGGCAGCCAGTGGAGCTCACGCAAGAGGAGGGTTGTGTGCTCCCTGTACCCCACTCTGGTGAGCAATCTGGCTGCCGTCCATTGGGCCATTTGAAGCTTCCAAACAGTCTTCAAAGGCAACCCCACATAGAGCATGTTGCAGTAGTCTATTTGGGATGTAACCAGAGCGTGGACTACCGTGACCAAGTCTGACTTCCCAAGGTACGGGTGCAACTGGTGCACAAGTTTTAACTATGCAAATGCTTCCCTAGCCACCCCAAAACCTGGGGTTCCAGACTCAGCGATAAGTCCAGGAGAACTCCCAAGCTGTGAACCTGCATCTTCAGGGGGGGTTTAACCCTGTACAACACAGGCTGTAACCCTATACCCTGTTTGGCCTTGCAACTGACCAGGAGTACCTCTGTCTTGTCTGGATTCCATTTCAATTTGTTCACCCTTGTCCAGACTGTGAAGCACCGGTTCAGGACCTGAACAGCCCCCTTAGTAGCAGGTGGAAAGGAGTGATAGAGTTGAATGTCATCTGCATATAGATGACATTGAACTCCAAAACTCTGGATGATCTTAATTACTGTTGCCAGCTTGTAAATAAAACAATGATGCTGTGTGGAAGGAGCCGAAATGCCCATTTCTCCAGACCACCAATGCAGAGGCTTGAGGAAAGGGTTAATTTGAAACCACTTCCTACAACCACCAATGTAAAGGCTCTGCGAAAGATTAAGGTTAATTTAAAACCACTTCCTATGATCTGGGATGATGTTTTTTAAAAATACAAATAATCAAAATCCTGGAGGCACAATGGGAGGAAATCTCAGTGCAAATGACCCCAGGGAAAGTGCTGCTTTAGGAAAGTTTATTCTGTTTTAGTCAAGGGTCTTGAGTGCAAACAACCCCAATGCCACCTTAAGAAATAATAATAATAATAATAATAATAATAATAATAATAATAATAATAATAATAATAATATAACTTTATTTATATACTGCCCTATCTCCTCAAGGGACTCAGGGTGGTTTCCAACATAACAAGAAAACCATATAACAACTTAAAACCATACCACAACTAAACATAATTACAATAATGAATATAAGTACATGAGACATACAATTAATCAATTAACATAGACCTGAGAACTAATGACAGAATAATCTGTCAACAAGCTACAATATAGTGACCAGGGTTCAACATTGGGGTGGCCAACTATAAGTTGCAAGGCAGGTCAAGTATAACAGTATGGGATGGGGCCAGAAAGTGGGTAAAGTACTAAGTGGGATCATAGCTAGAAGGTGGGGGGATTAGCCCTGCTCAAAGATCTGCAGGAATCACCAGGTTTTCAAATCCTTGTGGAAAGAGAACGGAGAAGGGGCTTGCCTAATCTCTCTGAGAAGGGCGTTCCAGAGCCAGGGAGCCACCACCGAGAAGGCCCTCACTCTCATCCCCACCAACCGCGCTTGTGATGGTGGTGGGAGCAAGAGGAGAGCCTCCCCAGAAGATCTTAGAGCCCACACCGGTTTGTAGGGGGAGATAGGCAGGGCCTGAACCGTTTAGGGCTTTATAGGTCATCACCTGCACCTTGAATTAGGACAGGCCGCTTATCAGCAGCCAGTGGAGCTGTTTCAGTAGAAATGTTGTATGCTCCCTGTAGCTAGATCCAGTTAGGAGTCTGGCTGCCGATCTTTGAACCAGCGGGAGTCTGGCTGCCTTCTTCAGGGGCAGCCCCACGTAGAGAGCATCGCAGTAGTCCAATCTGGATGCAACCAAGGTGCTTCTATTTCAGTGAAAGAGGCTTGAGTGCAAATGATCCTAGTGCCACCTTAAGAAAGGTGCTTGGGGTTTGAAAGCAGAGCTGCCTTAAAGGATGCTTGTTTTAAAAAGAGTGCTCCATGGCGCTCCATGCAGTCATGCCGGCCACATGACCTTGGAGGTGTCTACGGACAACGCCGGCTCTTCGGCTTAGAAATGGAGATGAGCACCAACCCCCAGAGTCGGTCACGACTGAACTTAACGTCAGGGGAAAACCTTTACCTTTACCTATCCTTAAAATGAGAGAAGCTCTTGTCTGCCTGTGTGAAGGAAACTAAAGGGGTGGTTGAGTTAGAAGCTGGAGGAGGTGATCTTAGTGTGATGGGAGTGAGTAAATTCTTCATCTTCTTTAAAGACAGAACCCTATGAAACTCCACCCTTTCCCCCCGCTTTCCCTTGTCTTCTCCAGCTCAATGTGATTTTTTTTTTGTGTCAGGAGCAACCGGAGTTGCTTCTGGAGTGAGAGAATTGGCCGTCTGCAAGGACGTTGCCCAGGGGACGCCTGGATGTTTTGATTTTTTTACCATCCTTGTGGGAGGCTTCTCTCATGTCCCCGCATGGAGCTGGAGCTGATAGAGGGAGCTCATCCACACTCAATGTGATGAAGTCCTGAGGCTCATAGATCCAGGTGTGATTGCATCCACCACATCTGTAAACTAGCCTGCTGCTCTCCCAGTCTGGGCCTCTCTAAATCAGAAATAAAAGTCATATTGCAATGGAGCCTGGGTCACCCCGGCAGCTTTTTTGGACAAAATTAAGGACAGAGCCAAATCCAAATGAATTTGCCTAAGTCCCTTGTGGCTGGGGACAGCAATTCTGTCCAAGCAGTGTTTGCTAGCTCCCCTCCCTTTAGTGTGTGTATGTGTTTGAGAGAGGGAGAGAGACTTATGAGTCAGAAACCACCCAGCATGATGGCTCTCTCCCATCCCCACCTTCCCAAAGCACATTGTGCTTTCCAAGCAAGGGGAGGGGGAGCTGGTTTTCCTCCAGCCCTAGAAGCAGGCCGCTCTCCCGCTCCCATTCTCTGGGCCACATCTGGAATGGATCATAGGCTGGATGAAGTCCAGGCCTGTCAGCACCTTCGGATGCCGCTCGCTGAGGTCACGGCGGCTGGATCGAAGCCTTTAGTTAAACACTTGCCACAAACCCGCCCACTGAAGTCAGAACATCCTCCACATTCGGGAAGGCCAATTAGCCATCAACCCTTTCTGGCCTTTCTGCAAAAGCCACCCCTCCCTCCCTCTTGCCACATTTGCCTCCGTACTTTGCTTTTGAAAACAAAGATGTTGCGAGCAAACGTGGTGCAGCATTTGTTTCAAAGCAGCATAGGTTTGTCAATTTAAGCAAAAAACATCCTTCACGTGTACCTTGTATCCTTCCTGGTTTGAGCGAGGGATTCCTAGTCTCAGGCGGCAGAAATGTAAATTAGTGAAGCTGCACCAAGTCACAAACAAACAAACACAGTGTGATAACATAGTTTTACTCAAACAAGGACATTTGTTCAGATTGAAATCTCAGGCTGGATCGACACTGCCATATAATTCAAATTATTTAAGCAGATAACCCACATTACTGATTTGAACTGAATTATATGAACCTATACTGTGTGCCGGTTGTTCCTGTGCCTTGGGAAGCCAAACTTGGCCATGGTGATCCATGCTCTTGTTACATCTCAGATAGGCTACTGCAACATGTCCTACGTGGGGTTGCCTTTGAAGACTGTTTGGAAGCTTCAAGTACTGCAATGGGCAGCAGCCATATTACTAACTGGAGCGGCATACAGGAAGCACACAACCTCCCTGCTACATCAGCTCCACTGACTACCAGTCTGCTACCGAGCACAATTCAAAGTGCTGACTTTAGCCTATAAAGACCTCAGTGGTTCTGGCGGAACTTACCTGTCTAAACACATCTCTCCCTATGAACCAGGATTGACGTTAAGAT
Source organism: Anolis carolinensis (assembly GCF_035594765.1). Classification (NCBI taxonomy): domain Eukaryota; kingdom Metazoa; phylum Chordata; class Lepidosauria; order Squamata; family Anolidae; genus Anolis; species Anolis carolinensis. The sequence continues at coordinate 40,333,202 of NC_085846.1, forward strand.
CTTCTGGCTTTGGAACCAAGCATTCAGAAACTAGCTACAATGGAATAGACAGCTGTGAATTAATGTGGCTGTAACTGGAATGGCTAATGGACTCTGGTTATTGACTATGTGGTTTTTTAACTGTTGTTTTAAATCCTGTTTTAATTGTATGTATATGTTTTTTTTTTGCTTATAAGTTAATGATTAATGCATTTATAATTTGTTATGTTCATATTTTGATGTGGTAGCAAATTGTGCCAAGTTGTAAGCCGCTCTCAGTCCCCCTTGGGGTGAGATAAAGCAGGATAGAAATATGATAAATAAGTAAATAAATAAGTATGCTGCCATATACTCCAGTTCAAAGCAGATAATGTGGATTTTAAATGGCATTGTAGGTGGGTCCTCAAATTGCTAGGTCTCAGTAAATTAGACCTTCAATTTACCCCCTGCCCTAGTTCTTCACTGCTGAAACAAGCCAAGCTTTTTTTATTGCTACCCAAAAATTATTAAAATAATAAAAGAACTAGCTGCCAAAGATTTCAGCTTGTTTAACCCTGAGATAATGGAGTCTCAACTATCCTGGGATTTCTTCTTAGCGGTATCCTTCCCATTTAATTATGAGCCAAAGATTCAGCTCATAGGAGTTCTTCGGAGATAAACAGCTACAACAAACAATAGTTTTTCTTACTTGCTTTCATCACTCTTAACATTGCAAATTTATTATTTATGCATTTATTTATTTACTCCATTTATACCCCTCTTTTCTTTACCCCGAAGGGGACTCAAGGCAGCTTACATAGAGGCAATTATTCAGTGCCTTAAAACACAAACACATTAAGCATTGAAAAACATTACATTACATTTAAAAAATCACACCATCCATAGTCGTATTCCAATCCTTTCCGTTGTCATTCCATAAATTCCAAATCTGTCATAGCACTGCCCTATTCACTAAAAGCCTGATCCCACAGGCAATGTATGCAGACAGCAAAAACCAAAAAACCAAAATGTATAACAAAGAAGGAAATATGCCTGTCTATTGGAGTCACAAGTCTAAGACCACCAAATTTAGGCACCTGAAACTAGGCATACATAGTAAGAAGATTCTATAGGTGTGTACTCTGGATGGTATTTGCTCTTCAAATGCACAAGTGTGTGTGTTTGTATGTGAACAAGAGAGAGAGATGGCTGTAGTACCACCCTGACTTTTTCAGTGGTAGATCTTCCCAATCTATTATGTACAGTAGAATCTCACTTATCCAACATTCGCTTATCCAACGTTCTGGATTATCCAACACATATTTGTAGTCAATGTTTTCAATACATCGTCATATTTTGGTGCTAAATTCATAAATACAATAATTACTACATAGCATTACTGAATATTGAACTACTTTTTCTGTCAAATTTGTTGTATAACATGATGTTTTGGTGCTTAATTTTTAAAATCATAACCTAATTTGATGTTTAATAGGCTTTTCCTTAATCCCTCCTTATTATCCAACATATTCGCTTATCCAACATTCTGCCAGCCTGTTTATGTTGGATAAGTGAGACACTACTGTATTAATACATTGTAATCAAATGTATCTTATGTTGTTGTATTTTATTTCTGCATTACTCGGCTTGATCCCCATGTAAGCCGCCCCGAGTCCCTTCGGGGAGAGGGGGTAGGATAGAAGAATAAAGTTCTTGTTGTTGTTATTATTATTATTATTATTATTATTATTATTATTATTATTATTGCATATGTTTTCAATCAACACAGTTTGAGACACATATCTACTGTGTAACAGTGTCCCTTTCATACATATAAAGAGACCCATCTTCTAGGGCTTCAAATATACACCATGTCAGTATGCTGTGGATTCACAGTAACACTGTGTTCAATTCTGACTGTGGCATTATGTTTCTTGAAATGTTAAGTGTTTTAAGCCCCACAGAAAACTGGGGAAGAAATAAAACAAGACACAATGCTGTTGTTTTTATGGTAAACATTATTTATCAAATATTTGCTGATACTAAACTACAAAGTAGGGAAGCAAAAGATTTCAATATCATAAGCTCAAGCACAAAGATAATACTCAAAAATTATTTAAGTTATGCTCAAATGTATGTGTGATTTCCAAGTGCTTAAAGAGTATTTTTTATATCTAGAACAGTGTTTCTGAAACTGTGCTCCTCCAGGTGTTTTGGACTTCTTCTCCCATAAATCCCAGACAGCATACCAACTGTTAGGAATTGTGGAAGCTGAAGTCCAAAACATCTGGAGGAGCAGCTTGAAAAATTCTGTTCTAGAATGTGGACCTCCCAAAGGTGCAAGTAATGGTTAGTAGCTTCCTCGTTCACTAGGCATTAAATCACTTCAATGGAGCTATCCAAGGTGCTGATGCATATTCCAGTGAATACATCCATCACCTTAGCTCTTTTAAGGTTTGGACTAAAACCCAGAGTAGATCCACCATCTGTCTGGCAAGGAAGCAACCAACCACCAGTGGTATATTGGCAATGTGTTCTTCAGTGAGCACAGATGTTTCAAACAGATATTTCAAACATGAGAAACTTGGAAAATATCAATAGCCAAAATCCAATCTGGAAAGGATCTTGGGAGGTGTGTCATAGCAGTAGGGAAAACTACATGTACAGTGTGGGATCAAAGTAAAATGGAAGGGAGAGATGTAGTTCTGGTCCATTCAGACATTGCCACAGCAAGCATAGAAAGCAAAGTAGGAAAGGCTTATGGCTGCAGGCTCCCCGTCCATGTACTAATTGGAATGTCTATTCAGTCCAAGTTCTGTTTCATGGAGTGCCATAGCCTTGAATATGTGCCTAGATACACTGTTGAAGTAATATGAAAGCTAACATTTTGAAAGGATCATTATGGATTGTTATGGGAGTGGGACAGAATATAATAAGAAACAGAAAAGTGCAAATCATGATGCCAACCCTTCAAAGAGCAGCATGAAGCAGGTCTTCCAAGTCTTTAAAGTAATTGACATATGAAAGCAATAAAAGTCAATATTCCTGGAATATGGAGTGAAGAAATTTAATTCAGAAGTTCAGGCTGGATTGGGTTGAGGTTTTTAATTGGTACTTCTTCAAAATTCAAGATTCCTCAAACACACAACTATATCTATTTCTATTGGGAGTCATCACCTAAATTTGATATTTATGGAAGAGATGGTGTAGTCTGGACTTTGAAAAAAGACATATATCCCACTGAATATACCACATTGAAATAACACAACAAGAAAGGGGTACAAGGAGAAAAGAGCAGTCAAGGGGCCGCAGGCTGCCTATAATCTGTTTGCACCATTTAATAATCTTTGGGAAGACCTCGTATTCAAATCTGAACAAGGTAAAATGGTGTGGCTATGATACTGACTCTTTAATGTACCTTGGAGTCAGTACTGCAGTGTGAGAACGAAACCAACACAGTCTGATCAAATTGAAGCTATTTTGAAGACACATTTCCAGACTGAAAGGGGGCAGAAAATCCTTAATATTACTTACATGGAACCATGGTATTTTCCCCCCTTCGAATCATCAACTTAACACTCGCTCCATTGTACAGTAGACTCAGTCATCCTGACAACCAGAGTCTCACATGTGAATCCAATTGTTCTTGTTCATCTTCAAGGCTAAACATAGAACATTGACACAAGCTAAAAGTCCATTTCTAGGGCTGTTCTATGATAAGGTAGTTCGCCATGTACATTTAGCCCTTCAGATCTTGCGGAGCAGAAGCACAACTGAGATGGGCACCAGGCAGACAGTCAAGAAGGTCAAGATGGTGACAGTTCCTATGGATGGCTGGGTGACAAAGGTACTGGTGGGCAGAGAGCAGTTGGCAAAGTACTCATTGTGGATTTTCACAAAGAAGGCATCCAAGGTGGGGCTAGATATGGGGCAGCCCATACCTTCAGCCAGCAGCCCAGTACAGAGAGCAAGTTCACCATAAATACTGTAGAAGGAGAAAACAGAAAAAATGATATAATAGATGTTAGCTGCCTTGAGTCCCCATGGGGAGAAGGGGGAAATATAAATAAAGATCATAATAACAAGCATGGATCGTTGATGTTGCAATCCCAGGTGACAGCAGGATTGATGAGAAGCAACTGGAAAAGCTTACACAATATAATAATAATAATAATAATAATAATAATAATAATAATAATAATAATAACAATAATAATAATAATCTTTATTTATATACCGCCCTATCTCCCGGATGGGACTCAGGGCGGTTTACAGTCATAAAAGCAAACATAAACATTACATAACAACATAATACACATTATTAAACAAAGTAAAACAATACAATTATAACAATTAATCACACTTACATGACCAGATCGAGATGGGAACCATAAAACCAATATATTAAAATGTATCATTTTAGGCTAGGGAAATCTTGTGCAGTATATTCAGGCCCAGAAATCGGCGGTAGTCCAATGTAATTACTCAAAAACCTGCCGACACCACCAGGTCTTCAGTTCCTTACGGAAATTGGATAATGTAGGGGATTGCCTGATCTCTTTTGGCAATGCATTCCAGAGCCGGGGGGCCACTGCCGAGAAGGCTCATTCCCTCGTCCCCACCAGCCGCATTTGAGACGGTGGTGGGAGCGCAAGAAGAGCCTCCCCGGAAGATCTCAAGGTCCGCACTGGCTCATAGGAGGAGATGCGATCACGGAGATAGGTAGGGCCCGAGCCGTATAGGGCTTTATAGGTCAAAACCTGCACCTTGAATTGGGCCCGGCAGTTTATCGGCAGCCAGTGGAGCTGCTTTAATAGGGGCATTGTGTGCTCCCTATAGCCGGCTCCCATTAGAAATCTGGTTGCCGATCTTTGAACCAGTTGGAGTTTCCGGGCTGTCTTCAGAGACAGCCCCACGTAGAGAGCATTGCAGTAATCCAGTCTGGATGTAACTAAGGCATGGACCACTGTGGCCAAGTCAGACTTCTCGAGGTATGGTCGCAGCTGGTGCACAAGTTTTAAATGTGCAAAGGCCCTCCCGGCCACCGCCGACACCTGGGCATCAAGCGTCAGAGATGAATCCAGGAGGACCGCCAGACTGCGGACCTGCGCCTTCAAGGGGAGTGCAACCCCGTCGAGCACAGGTTGCCACCCAATACCCCGATTGGTCCCACGGCTGACCAGGAGGGCCTCTGTCTTGTCTGGATTAAGCTTCAACTTGTTAGTTCTCATCCAGTTCGACACAGCTGCCAGGCACCGGTTTAGGGTCTGAGCGGCTTCCTTGGAGTTTGGTGTAAAAAAGTAGTAGAGTTGAGTGTCATCTGCGTAGAGATGGCACCAAACTCCAAAACCCCGGATGACCTCTCCCAGTGGTTTCATGTAGACGTTGAAAAGCATGGGGGAGAGAATGGAACCTTGCGGGACCCCACAGGTCAATGGCCAGGGGTCCGAGCAGGTGTCCCCCAGCTTCACCATCTGGGCACGATCCCCCAGGAAGGAGCGGAGCCACTGCAAAGCAATGCCCCCAAGACCCATTCCCGAGAGCCGTCCCAGAAGGATACCATGGTCGATGGTATCGAAAGCCGCTGAGATGTCCAGGAGAACCAGAAGGGATGCACTCCCCCTATCTAGTTCTCTGCAGAGGTCATCCACCAAGGCGACCAAAGCCGTTTCAGTCCCATGACCAGGCCTGAAGCCAGACTGTGACGAATCCAGATAATCGGTCTCAACCAAGAATTCCTGGAGCTGAGAAGCAACCACTCTCTCCAGGACCTTGCCCAAAAATGGGAGGTTGGAGATTGGCCGGTAGTTGTTCAATAATAATGAATCTAAAGTCGCCTTCTTTAAAATGGGCCTCACAATTGCCTTTTTAAGGCAAGATGGAACATGCCCTTGCTGCAAAGAGGCATTGATGATACCCGTAAACCAATATGAACAATATGAAGATTTAAAGATCGAACTGCAAAGACTCTGGCACAAGCCAGTAAAGGTGGCCCCAGTGGTGATCGGCACACTGGGTGCAGTGCCTAAAGACCTTGGCCTGCACTTAAACACAATCAGCACTGACATAATTACCATATTAGCTGCAAACGGCCTCCCTACTTGGATCTGCATGCATTATTCGCTGATACATCACACAATCCTAGACACTTGAGAAGTGTTTGACGTGTGATCCAATACTACAGTCAGCATAGTGATCTTGTTTGCTGTGGACTAATCTTTTGTATCAAGTAATAACAACAACAACAACAACAACAACAACAACAACAACAACAACAACAAATGTGAGGGCCAGCACAGGAAAGGGCTCATTAGTTGAAGCAGGCTCCTTGTATCAAATGGTGCCTTAAATCTGGAAAATGTCTGTTTCATTGGTCTTCTCCATTTTCTCCTTGGCATCTGTCACTTCTGTAAAACCTTTTCTGAAGTCAAACAATTACAATTGCCCACATTCTCCATGGTAGTTTGGTTTCAGGACCCTGAGTGGATAGCAAAAATACATTGATGCCAGAGTCCCTATTAATAAAATGGCATAGGGCAGCAGAGAAGATACTGGCCAGTTTTGGTTGTAATGCATACCACTAGGCACGATTTATTTTGGTTTGGTGTGAACAGAGCAAAGGGCCTTTTCAGTGGCTGTTCCCAGGCTTTGGAACTCCCTTTCAAGAGAGACCAGGATGGTCCCATCTCTGCTGGCCTTCTGCAAACAGGTCAAGACCTTCTGCCGGTAGGTGTCATAAATATGCAGTTTGTGTTCTTTCTTTGGAGAAGAGGGAAAACAGAATAAGCTGTACCTTTTGATTGACACTGTGCCAGTAAAACACAGGCATTCGGGAAGGATAAGGGCACGTTGCCAGGGAGGTTGTGAGTGGGATTTGGAGGGAGGATCGTCAGTTTTAAAATGCATTCAATAGCATTTATTGTATTTAACTGTATTTTTAACCTAACACTTATAGAGTCTCACTTATCCAAGCTAAACGGGCCAGCAGAAGCTTGGATAAGTGAATATCTTGGATAATAAAGAGGGATTAAGGAAAAGCCTATTAAACATCAAGTTAGGTTATGATTTTACAAATTAAGCACCAAAACATCATGTTTAACAACAAATTTGACAGAAAAAGCAGTTCAATATGCAGTAATGTTATGTTGTAATTACTGTATTTATGAATTTAGCACCAAAATATCATGATATATTGAAAACGTTGACTACAAAAATGGCTTGCATAATCCAGAAACTTGAATAAGCGAGGCTTGGATAAGTGAGACTCTGCTGTAGTACTATTAAATTGCTTTTTAATTTTTGTATTTCAATTTTTGTAATTAAATTGATCAAAGTGGGTGGCCCCCTTGAGTCTCCTTGGGGAGAAAGGTGGGGTATAAATAAAGTAAAGATAATAATAATAATAATAATAATAATAATAATAATACCTGATATACAACATTTCTAATTAATGTATAACATATTTATAATTGAAAGGGCATTCTTGCTGGATGGGACAAAAGATTTTGGTGTTTGTGTGGGTTTTTTAAAAATTAAAACTACACGTAGCAGACATGATCTTAGAAGAGTCCCTTATACAAAATATACACCATCTTCTAAGATGCTATCTGTTGTGACATATACACAAATATACCTACACACATACACCCCATAAGAACCAAATAGGTACAGGGATCCTCTGCTTATTCACTGGATTAGGGGCCAAGGTGCAGTCATAAAAGTAGAAAAATTAGCTATGAAAAGAAACAACGCAATAGTACCATTACAGTTTATTGCTTTATCACTATTTCACAAGATTATTATTTTTTAAAAATAAGGAGGAAAAAAGTAAGGAGGCACTAGGACAAAAGGAGACTATGTGAAGATTGCAACAATCTGGAAACAAATTGGGAGAGGGGGTTTGAGGAAGGCTTGGACACAACACTATTTAACATCACAACCTATATCACAAAGAAATCACTTGTGGATGAACCAAAATGAATCAGCTTTCTACTCAAATTTTGTTTTGTTTTGGAAGTCAAGAGGGTATCCACATGGGGAAGGGTAAAAAAATATCAACAAGCAACAATGCTCAGCACAGTTAAAATTGGCTCCAATCATGAATCTGAATAATACATTATGTACATAATGTGATGTTCATACGTTAGGGGATACATAATGTTCATTGTTTGTTGTTACATGTCCTCAGATCAGGTCTGACTTATAGTCATCTTAAGGCTTTCCTGGCAGTGTATTTAGAGGTGGTTTGCACTGCCTTCTTCTGAGACAGCATAACTTGTCCAAGACTATCTAGTGGTCATCTATGGTCAGCTAGTACCAAACTCAAACCATCAAACTGTGAAGGGCAGATAAAAGAGCATTTTAAAGGTTTTGTGAAGGTTTATGATGTGTCTGGAATGCATGTAGGCACATCCAGGTCTTTTCTTGTACACAAGATGTGTTAGATAGTAAATGCATTACACAATGTTTTTTAAGGACACAGCAACAGCCACTAGCTTCTGCTCTCCAATTCACTGCTATTTTATCTGGGCATGTTATTTTTCCTTTTCTTTTTCTACTCCAAAGAGAATGTGAAATTCTGTCCTGAATTGAGATGCTAGCATTGGGGATAGGATACTCAGACTTGTGTGTGTGTGTGCATGTGTGTTTTTCCAGCAATGGGCATTGGCTCCAAATGATGCATTTTCTTAAAGATGTTACAGGAAGTCCTCAGGTTACAAATAAAAATTTGTATGTAAGTCAGAACAGGTACATTTTTTAAGTGTAACTCCAGTCAGATAAATAGATAGATAAATAGATAGATAGGCCTGTAGCCAGAAAAAAAATTCAGGAGGGGTGGAAATCCCCCCCCCCCCCAAGATGACTTTTAAGGCCAGTGTCTCCTGATCTGGCACGAGATCTCAGCAAGGCCCTAAAATGACCACCATTGTGCAAAGGTTCTTCACAGGCAATAGGTCCGGAATCATTGCTCCATCTTTAAGTCAGTTCTTGTCGGCCACAAAGGACAATAGTTTCCACAACTGGCACAAGTTTCTTTCTGTTTTCTTCTGCTTTCTTCTTATTTCCTTTATCATGATGACGGGTTACATCAAGACATTTTCCACTGTGAATTAGCAAGAAGATTTCAGCCAAGCACATGTTGTTCTGATGGTACTCTGTTTTTTAGTGTCTATTGAAGAATTCTATTGCATTTTTCCATCGCGCAAATGATTTAGCAACCCATGTGCCAAGCTTTTGATGACCACTTTACTCCCATCTTCTCCTCCAAACACCACACCATACTTATAGAATGTACCTTGTAGATGAAATGAGCAAGCCAACGACGGAAATTTGCTGAACCATTTGGGTTGAAAACTTAGATGCCTCATCTTATCCACAGAAAATACATATCCCAGAAATGGTGTCCATGGATTTTGCACTAACTGAGCTTTCACTTGGTCATCAGAAACAATCTTGTTCATATAAAGTCCAATGTCTAACAATGGCACAGCTTCTCTGTTCCTGTTCCATGGTTTCTTTGGCAGGACTTGGATTAGACAAACCAGTGGGAGATACCACTGTTTTCACCTGCAAGCCAGGTCAAATCCCTGCCCCGCTGCCCAGTAGCTTAGGCCTTGCCTGCTGGCTGCAGGTAGGCCAACTTGGTCGCTTCCACTATGTCAGCTATTGCAATGTATATTGGTATAAATGTAGGTAATGACAGTGTGAACAATTAAAATTTGATTGAGATAGTGCTTGCAGTTCTGGAGGGACTTTAATTTTTGCTTCTCATATACTTGGCATGAGGATTTGGTTAACCAGTTAAAATTCATGAATAAATCAGTTTTTTTTAATCTGAAAAATTTCAGAGGTGGTTTGAACCCCTAAACCAACCCCTTGGCTTGTGTGTGTGTGTGTGTGTGTGTGTGTGTGTGTGTGTCCCCGAGTTATGAACAAGATAAGTTCTAAGTAAGTAAGTTACGAACAAGACAAGATTAGTTGAATTTGTAAGTTGGAACAGGAGCATATTTTCAGTTAATTTCAGTGTGTGTGTGTGTGTGTGTGTGTGTGCGTGTGTAAAAACTGTTAAAAGGAGCTTTGAACTATGAGTGATCTGTAAGTTGGATATTTGCACTTGGGGACTGCCTGTACTACTGCTATTAATTATCATATATACCCAATCCGAAGAAATTGATCTAGAGTAGCAGATCCTCCACATGCATCAGAGGTTAGGCTTACTTCATTTAACATCCTCTGACAGAAAAACTCCTTTTTACAATTTTTTTAACAACTGCCCAAGCTGCCACCATTCTTCTGTTCTTTGTATAGTTAAATGTTTGTCTAGAACTAGTTGATGCTACTGCAGCTGTGTATCTAACTACAACCACTACGGTGAGCAGTGGTTGCCTTCAGATTCTCATAAGAAACACTGTATACAGCAAAATAGACAGCAAAAGGAGGGGCACATTAATAGCCATCCTTACCATCTCTCCCACCATCCAGTATGTTTTTAAAAATCTATTGATGTTTAAGTCTGGACATTTGAAGGTAAATCATAAGAGGAGTGTAAACTGGGGAGAGAAAAGGTGTCCTTGGATATATTTGGAAGGAAGCCTCCAAGGGCCCTTCCAGACAGTCCCTATATCCCAGGATCTGATCCCCGTTGTTGTTGTTGGTTTGTTTGTTTTTGTTTTGCTTTAAACTGGATTATATGAGTCCGCACTGCCAGATAATCCAAGATAAACAGAAAACCTGGAATCAAATACTGGGATATAGGGCCTGTCTGGAAGGGCCCAAAGTTAACTGTTCCAGGTTCAAGATGTTTTTATTTATCCAAGGCTTACCTACCTTGGGTGTTTCATTTCACATAGGCATATGGTTGCATTTTAAATAAATAAATGAAATTTGCTGAAACATGTTGAACTGTTATTTTTTATGATGTAGGAACCTATCGCTATTCTTTACATGTTATTTCTGCCTCAGGAACCAAATTTTCTGTTAAAGAAGCAACGTGTAGGAGGGCATCTAGTTTGTTTAACTGAGATATATCTGTAATTTAACAAATTCTATTTGTGTACCTCTGAAAAAAAAAGAATGAAGGAAGGAACCTTTAAAAAATAACTATCAGTACAATATCGGGAATCAAATATTTCTACCTGCCAATTGTTTCCCAGAGACACTGGTTGCTCTCATCCGTAGCCACAAAGACAAAGTGAAATTTGGGCCAGCAATGCAAAGCTATCGAATCGTAGTAGGTATCTCTGCAGTCAATGGCCAGGTCCTCCTCTTCAAATAACTCTAGCAAGAAAAGGGAAAGTCAGTTAGAAGAAGGAAATGAAGATTGATGGGGCATCAGGTAACTGGGCAACTGGATATGCATATATCAACTTTGGTTTACTTAGAATGGCCCACCATTTTGAGGCAATGCCTCATTGCTACAGTTCTTTTTCACAGAAAGACTGGGATATTACAGCCAGCTCGGTGTTTTGTGTCTGGATATCTTTACACATAACATCCAAAATGGGGAAAGCCACTGAGATAAGAGTGTTTTGAGTTAAGATCTTGGTCACGGAAGGAATTAAGTCAAGGTATCACTGTACCTCCTTAAGATAACTTAGTGCTGTGATGAAGGACTTGTGTGCCTTGTTATCCTGGTTCTAAGTGGGATAAAAAAATAACATGTGGCTTGAAATGACATGTGGCTTGTTGGAGCTGAGACAGGGTTATACTGTAGATTCACCCCAGAATGCTGTTTTCTAGTGTTGTTAATAAAAGAGAAATTCAAAGGCATTTTGGATGTTATGTGTAAAGATATCCAGACACAAAACACTGAGCTGGCTATAATATCCATGTTGTTAATATTCTAAACCTAAACATAGGCAAATACTTATAGTAACTGTGATTGTTGTACCACAATAGACTTGTTGTTGTATAAGTTTATCGTGGTACAACAATCACAGTTACTATAAGTATTTGCCTATGTTTAGAATATTAACAACATGGAAAGGCCTTGAAGGGAAGCAGGACTAAGCAAGTAATTAAGATTAAGGGAGACAGCAACATATCCACAACATACCGTAGTCAACTATGAGAAGTTTCTGAGAATCACAGTAAGTAGGCTGTAACCATACATCAAAAGACTGTTTAAGTTCTAGTACAAATATACACAACCTGAAGAAGGATTCCCTGAAACGAGGCATTGTACCCAGGATTACTTATTGTTGTATAGTTGTGTTTGTAAATACACCATATATTTGTGGACTGTTTTCCGTTTGAGATTGCTGAATGTTTTGCTTTATGTGTTACATAATAAGATAGTACCCAGATGGGACTGTAAAGAAAATACTCAGCAATACTAGCATACTGTCTTATGAATGTTGTATAGTTGTGTTTGTATATACACATTTGTGGACTGTTTTCCGTTTGAGATTGTTGTATGTTTTGCTTTATGTGTTACATAATAAGATAGTACCCAGTTGGGACTGTAAAGAAAATACTCAGCAATACTAGCATACTGTCTTATGAATATACACATTTAAATCTGTATGAGAACATATACATTTATTTATTTTTCTATTGATACCATTCTTGTAGCAGTAAGTCTAGTTGTGTCCGACTCTGGGGTTGGTGCTCATCTCCATTTCTAAGCCGAAGAGCTGGCATTGTCCATAGACACCTCCAAGGTCATGTGGATAGTATGACTGCATAGAGCACCGTTACCTTCCCACCGGAGCAGTACCTATTGATCTACTCACGTCTGAATGTTTTTGACTGCTAGGTTAGCAGAAGCTGGGGCTAACAGCAGGAGCTCACCCTGCTCCCCAGATTTGAACTCCCCAGATTCCTTTTTCCCTTAATAACTCCTAAAGAAACAATTTTCCCTTCCTAAGGGTAGATCTCTTCTCCCTGTTATCTCATCCCAGTTTGTAAATAGGAGTAATATGTTTGCAACTCGGGGACTGTCTGTACGCTATTTAGACACCCAAAGAAAGGGGGCAGGCAAAGTTACCAAGGAAATGTGAGCAGATTTCAAGTGTAATAATGAGAAATGAAGGAGTCGCATGATAAGGCCCCAAGTGGCAAGATGCACTAAAAGTGACAAAAAAACCTGGATTCTCTCCAAAAACAGTCAACATTAAAAGTCAACATTCTAAAATTCACATATTTGCCATCAGAAACGGAAAACAAGTAAACTGAACTTAGAATATATTTTCTTCTAGTTTATGCAGTTCTAGCTGGGGATTCTAATAAATGTGCAAGCAGTATATTTGGATAGGACACATAGATCTGAATAATCTATTACATCTTCTAACCACAGGCTTGTGTGCTTTCTTGCGTATTTGATCCCTTGACTTGTGTATAAGATAGGCACTCTCGAATTAGTCATCTTCAAAACATAAGAGTACTTTTGGAAAACTGCCATAGGCAAATGAAATTCATGGGATCACCATGAATTAACAGGCATCAAGAAGGCGCATACACTCACAAGTCGGTCGTTGCTCTTTCATTAGTTGGGAGACTTAGATTGGTAAGATGTTTTCAGTTAATGTTTATTTTACAACTCCTAGATTAGAGAGCAATGTCAGACATTAAAGATATCAAATCACAAAATGGAGTAACTTCCCCTTGGTGTTAGTCATAGAGCCTCAGGTTCTTCCCGGACTGTGAGAAGGTGAGGCAGGACTGCCTGATCTTCCTAGGGCTCCTTGAGACTGCCAATAGCTCTGCTAAACATCGGCCATTGTGTTATGGGATTTCACATGATGTAATCTACTCCTGCATCCTATTGTAAATATAGGTAGCTTTTCCAGACTCCTAAGATGAATATACTGCAAGAACCCTGAATCCACATGGGATACATTCCCATAGAATCATAGAATCATAGAGTTGGAAGAGACCTCATGGGCCATCAGGTCCAACCCCCTGTCAAGAAGCAGGAAATCACATTCAAAGCACCCTGACAGATGGCCATCCATTGCTTAAAAGCCTCCAAAGAAGTAGCCTCCACCACACTCTGGAGCAGAGAGTTCCACTGCTGAACAGCTCTCACAGTGAGGAAATTCTACCTAATGTTCAGGTGGAATCTCCCTTCCTGTAGTTTGAAGCCATTGTTCCACATCCTAGTCTCCAGGGCAGCAGAAAACAAGCTTGCTCCCTCCTCACAATGACTTCTCCTTACATATTTATACATGGCTATCATGTCTCCTCTCAGCCTTCTCTTCTGCAGGCTAAACATACCCAGCTCTTTCAGCCACTCCTCGTAGGGCTTGTTCTCCAGACCCTTGATCATTTTAATCGCCCTCCTCTGGACATAGTCCAGCGTGTAAACACCTCCCTTAAATTATGGTGCCCAGAATTGTACATAGTATTCCAGGTGTGATCCGACCAAAGCAGAATAGAGGGGTAGCATGACTTCCCTGGATCTAGACACTACGCTCCTATTTATGTAGACCAAAATCCCTTTGGTTTTTTTTTTTTTTTTTTTGCTGCCCCATCACATTGTTGGCTCATGTTTAACTTGTTGTCCATGAGAACTCCAAGATCTTTTTCACACATACTGCTGTCAAGCCAGGCATCCCTCATTCTGTATCTTTGTATTTCATTTTTTCTGCCTCAGTGGAGTATTTGTCCCTGTTGAACTTCATTTTGTTAGTTTCGGCCCATCTCTCTAATCTGTTAAGATTATTTTGAATTCTGCTCCTGTCTTCTGGAGTATTAGCTATCCCTCCCAATTTGGTGTCATCTGCAAACTTGATGATCTTGCCTTCCAACCCTTCATCTAAGTCATTATTTATTTATTTATTGCAATATTTATATCCTGCCCTTCTCACCCAACAGGGGACTCAGGGCGGCTTACAATAAAACACACATATAAAAACTGTACAATACACTATAAATCAGTTTAAAAAATTGACTTACATAAAACATTCATAAAACGCATTATAAAATACAGATAGGCGTGCTCAAGTTTAAAAGACTGGGTCTGTCAATTGAGTTCCAGTATACATAATAGTAATTAATGCTGCTGATTCTTATTCGAAAGCCTTAATAAAGATGTTGAACAGAACCAGGCCCAGGACCGAACCCTGCGGCACTCCACTCATCACTTCCTTCTAGGATGAAAAAGACACATTGGTGAGCACCCTTTGGGTTCGTTCACTTAGCCAATTACAGATCCACCTAACTATAATTTTGCCTAGCCCACATTTGACTAGTTTGTTTGCCAGAAGGTCATGGGGGCTGATAAAATAAAATGAAAGATGAATATTGGGATGAAGTTCTTATAAATCATAATTTAAGAGCTAATATATTTGGGCTGCTACTATGCAAAACTTTTAGGGCAAGATGTGAAAAGAGAACCTTACCTTCTTCATCTGGATATAAGTAGGACACTAGAAAAGGAAGATAGGTGTTAGTTTGTGAGCAGCAGAGAATATGTAACAGTAATGGGTCAGATTTGTGAACAGACCTTTTGTCTCAACATTTAACTTCTTGAGAAAAGTATACATATTTAAAGAACACAGAGGACCTGGCAAATCCATTTGATTCCTTGTACACTCAGAATAGCTTGGGGCTGGATCTACACTGCCCTATATCCCAGGATCTGATCCCAGATTATCTTCTTATATCCCAGATTATCTGGCAGTGAAGACTTAGGCCCCTTCCACACAGCCATATAACCCAGAATATCAAGGCAGATAATCCACAATATCTGCTTTGAAGTTGGTTATCTAAATCCACACTGCTATATAATCCAGTTCAATGTGGATTTTATTCAGCTGTGTGGAAGGAGCCTCATATAATCCAGTTCAAAGCAGATCATCAGGGATCAGATCCTGGGATACAGGGCTGTGTAGATCCAGCCTGAGTTTACATGGAAAGCAAAAGTGTTACTATCTCAGCTACCCATGTGGACAATTTCAGATTTTGAGTACTTTGGAATTCTGGATAAATGATGCTCCACCTGTATTACATTTCTTTCTTAGGATTCATGTGTCTTTCACAGCTTCTTGGCAAGTAGAAACTCAACAAGTGAAGTCTTTTGCACGGAGACCATTAAAAAAGCTGCCCTTTGCTGAACTGGCATGTTTAGTTATTCATTATTTCAGTTTATATTCCACCTTTCTATAAAATGGTGAAGTTCTATTTATTATAAAATTGTAGCCTTTCTATTAAGACATACACATTCATCCAACTCACCCTCACCCATGTAATGTCACAAATTACTGCCCTGTGATCAAAGCCAGATTGTTGTAGTTGGGCCCTGGAGCAGTTCTAGACACTGGGCTCTGACTGTATGAACTATGTGTGAGGCTTAAAAATTAAGTGAAAAGGTGAATTGACAATAAATAATGTACAAAGTGAAAGAGAGAGCAGCACAGATGTCTTGTGTCTAAAATCAATTTTTGTTCTGCAACTCTGGTGAAACTAATAACTCAATTAGTCCAGTACATGCTGAGTAATCCTTATCCAAAAAGTTTGGGGCCAGAAGTATTTTGGATTTCAGATTTATTTTGGATTTGAGAGATGGGACCCAAGTCTAAACATAAAACTTATTTATGTTTCATATACACCATATACACATAGCCTAACAGCACTTTTAGACAGTATTTTTTAATAATTTAGTGCATGAAATAATGTTTGTGTACATCAAACCATCAGAAAGCATGATTCATTATCTCAGCCATCCATATTGACAATATGAGATTTTGGGGTATTTTGAATTCCAGAATTCCAGATAAGGCATCCTTTCCCTATAACATGCAAAGTATTGTTAAAAGCAGGAGAGTCTGGAAATTACCAGAGAAGTTGATTATACTATACTTCTTGCATTTAGCCTGTACCTCGCCCTGACTGTGATGGTATAAGTATTGGTCCCAGGATTCAAGCTTTGGTTCTAAAATATCAGGAAATGGGATGGTGTTGGTATGGTAGTCATAGGGGCCCCTCTACACATGCCTAAAAACCCAGAAGAGACTGGGATTAAAGGGTATGGCTGACATTTGAGGGAAATGTGGGTGGAATAGGGTTAACAGCTGAAAAGCACGTGTTTAAAAGGTATCCTTAAAACCCGGTTCTACTCAAAAATGCACACCTTTGCATGACTGTACATCCCTGCAGTCATGAAAACAAGTGACTTCATTCCCATCCCCTGTGGATGTGCACATTTTAAAAGCCTGAAACATCTGATCAGATTGTCAAAAAATTGAGCCATGAACACACAGGTGAGGTGACTCAGTCTAAGCACAGTTGGAAAGCAATTTGAACTCTGCAACCATTACTTTGTTCTAATGCAGTGGTTCTCAACCTGTGGGTCCCCAGATGTTTTTGCCTTCAACTCCCAGAAATTCTAACAACTGGTAAACTGGCTGGGATTTCTAGAAATTGTAAGCCAAAACACCTGGGGATCCACAGGTTGAGAACCATTGTTCTAATGTTTATAATATTTAACAGAGCTTGAATTTATAATTGGGTGAAGAGAGAGAATAATAAATCTGCATGTGTGTACATTAAGATCTCCGCACAAGCGCATATGAGGTCTAGCACATCTCAGAGACAATTTTATTCTTTAATAACCTTTTGCTGGATGTTCCCTGCTCCGCACATCTTGCAGACTTGTAATATCTGCTTCAAAGGAAGGCGTGATGATGGGGAGGGGCAGCATTTTCCAGGATTGACAGGTCTGTATGGAGACTTGCTCTCAGGTCCTGGGATTTTTTTGCCCCACTTTTTAAACCTACATTTTGACACTGTCTGGAAGCACCCTTACTCTGCATAAGAGATGTAAGAAAACATCAAGGAACCTCAAGAAAAAGCCTGGAAAGATAGCAGCGCAATTCAGCACAGTGCTGGCTTGCTGATTCCAAAAGTACAAATACAAGTTGTTCTCTTACTTTCATCTTCGAGGTCACTGTATGTCACTTCTGTGCATCCTGAAGAAAAAAGAAAAGAAAGTTTGGAGCAGGGAGATCCGGCAGCAGCCCCACTGGCCAGCTGTTCTTCATCCAAACCTCGCCCTAAACCCCTCATGTTTGAGTTTGTTATCCATCCCCCTTTACAATAGCTTGGCGCAGGATGAGGTTAAAGAGATTTTTTAAAAAAGAAATCCTTACTTGGAGCTCTCCCAGATGGCTCTCTTCCAATTCAAAACAGGTCAGGTTATTTCTTCCTTGTGGATGTTTGTGCAGCTGTTGGAAGGGGAAGGGGCTCCCTTTCTCCTCTTTGAGTTGTTTTGAAGCTGGCTCTGGTCACAGCAGGGGGTTTCCTTGCCTTGACTCTGCCCTATGTGAGACCCCAGCCCTACAATAAGTAATCACTCAAGATAGCCTGGACGGTGGTGGTGGTATCCACCAGGAGTCCACAGGCACAAGGGGGTCCTGGAGCCAAAATGATTAAATGGTTTTTGCTGATCTAATGCAAAAGGCTAAGAAGTCACACAGCCATTACACCAAATCAGTGTGGATTTGTTAGGGGAATGTGGCACAATAGATGCAATACATGCTGCTCGATTACTCGTGGAAAAACATTGGAAAAAGAAGAAACCACTGCACTTTGAATTCCTTGATCTCGAAAAAGCATTTGATCGGGTTCCTCATGACTGATCTGGTGAGCATAGTCACATGGAATACCAAAAGACTATGTAACATAGATAAAGCTACTATGTAATAATAATACAAGTATGGTCTTCTGCCCTGCAGGGATTTCATAGAATCATAGAATCATAGAATAGTAGAATTGGAAGAGACCTCATGGGCCATCCAGTCCAACCCCCTGCCAAGAAGCAGGAAATCGCATTCAAAGCACCCCCGATTTCACCACCCTTCAACATCACTGTTGGTGTGCATCAGAGATCAAGCACTCTCACTGTGACGGCGCGAGTGGCGCCATCTATATGTCAAACTATAAGTTTCAAGATTTGAATTGTTGTATCATGCCTGATTTTGCCCTTACCCTGTAAATGTAGTTGGATTGGTTATTCATATCTGTCAATCAATGTTGTTTGTACCTGTTATATTGCTCACTCAGCAAAACTGTTTGGCTCCACCTCTTCCCCCGAGTAGGACAGTGTTTCCTCTTTTCATTCCACCAGCAAGCTCTCTATCGGATTGACGTGAGAGAGAGACTTGGCACTAAAAGCCCTTCAAAGGTTACCTCTCAGCACCAATTCTGAGGTTCTTACCCTTGGGACTCACACTTCATGTTCAGGGCCAACCTGAACAACGTTGAGGAGTCTCAAGCGCCTTCACATCAGTCCTTTGGCAACAGAGGAAGACTCTTGTCTTCAGATATAGGTCATTGGACTGAGGCTGAGTTTGCTCCGGCATTCACAGCCAGAGAAAGAGGGATCTAGAAGGCTCCATGGACTTAAACAATCAAAGACTGTAATGTATATTTTCTTTTACCCCCTTTGTGAACAATAAACCCAGTTTTTGAGTTATCTACAGTGTTTTGGTCCTTGGGAGTTCCAGTTTCCCTAAAGGAGGGCAAGAAGCAATCCCCTGGGGAAAAATGTCACGTCCATGCCTCTTTCACTAAGAGTACAGCCCCAGGCGCGACGGCACACTCACCATTACTATTCATACTCTGCATTCTGCAGTCTACAGCAGATTTGCAGACTATATATCCCTGGACAATCCTATATGCAGATGACATAGTATTCGTCCACCAAAAGCGTGCAGCTCTTCAACAACAGCTGCAGACATAGAACGATAGAATCAGTGAAAATGGACTTCAATTGAACATACCCAAAACAAAGTATCTGGAATGTGGCCTTCAAACAGGAAAAACAATTCAAATTAATTGACAAGTACTAAAGAAGGCCACCCAATTTTAATGTCTAGGGTCACTGGTCTCCATAGATGATGACACAATGGCAGACATACGGTCACAAATAAAAACAGCCTCGTTGAAATGGCAGCAAACTACTGGCATTCTCTTTGACTCAAAAATGCCTGAACAACCCAAACCTAAGAACTACACTACAGTTGTCCACCCAATAGTCCTCTACAAGGAACAAAAAAAAAAAAACAAGCCCGTAATAAAGTGGAAATGAAAATTCTGAGATGGACACTTGGCTTGTGCCAAATGATGACATCCGTCAAAGACTAGGAATAAAAGCGATCAGCAAGACTACAGTGGTATGGCCATGTCATGAGAGGAGAACCAACATCAGTAGCACAAAAAGCATTACATTAGGAGATTGCAGAACAACGACCACGTGGACAGCCAAAGAAAAGATGGATGGACACTATCAACGAAGGCATGCGTGCTGCCAACCTGAGACACGAGGATGCCTTAAAAAAAAGCCCTGTAGAAATGACAGTCACAATGCTAATCCATTGAGAAAATAGCTTAGAAGGAAGATGATGATTTCAGTCACTTGACTTGGTCTCTGGGAGGACTTGAGCCTCCTCAACTTATTCTGATCTGAATGCTCACATTGTTTTAAACCAATGCAGACTTCAGAGAACACTACTCTCTCTCACACACAGCTTTCCAAGCTGTGTGTTGGGAGACATTCGTGTGTCGGCTGCAATGTGTAGATATGTCACACTAATGTAACGATATACCTATGAGTCTATGTGAAATAAGCAATAAATCATATTTTTAAAAAATACATAAATGAAAAGCTTTTCATAAGATATGTTGTGTCCACATGCATTTCATTATTACAATGTATATGTGTGTCTATATCTCTTATAAAGGGTTGTTTTAACATCTGGTTTGCTAATAAAGCTGAATTACTATGTCACAAAATGACGCATGTCTAAAAAGTGTGTTACCAACATGAAAAGTTTGGAAAACCCAACCTTAGAGGCGATCTCTAATTTACCGGTGTTTATCTCCACCCAAAGGAAAATGTGAGCATCACTTCTGAGCACAGTGAACTAGCCAATCTGTAAGGCTGGATCTATGCTGCTATATAAGCCAGTTTCTGATTACAGATTATCTGCTTTGAACTGGGTTTTATGGTAGTGTAGACTCATATAATCCAATTCAAAGCAAATGATCTGGGATCACATACGTAGCAGTACAGATTCAAGATAAGATTCCACAGGACTCTTGCTTTCCTTCCTGCTTCGAACGAAAGAGACTCCGGGCCCTTCCACACAGCCATATAACCCAGGGTATCAAGGCAAATTATCCACAATATCTGCTTTGAACTGGATTATCTGAGTCCACACTGCTATATAATCCAGTTCAAAGCAGATCATATGGAATTTTATACAACTGTGTGTAAGAGGCCTTCCAGACAATCATAAAAGCCTAGCTGTCCCTAACATCTAGTACTATAGCTATATTTGCTCAGTTCCACCAAGAGTAGGACAAGAAATACAGTACCACATATCTTTCTAGTGGAGCAAAATAATCACAGTCAAGAGTGGCTTACCTGTGCAGAAAAGTGAAACTATGGCAGAATACAAGAGATGATACTGGAGTGTAGAAGCCATTCTTATCAGGTTTTGAGAGACATTCAGTTTTCACCCTTCCTCATATAGTTGTATGACACCCCTATGGCCTGCATGTTATAGTTTGGCACTTGGCAATGCTTCAGCCAATGAGATGGAAATGTGCATCCTTGGATGTGGGTCTCATCAAAACAGGATTATTTGTTATATAATTGAGAAATGTACATATTGTGAAATAGCAAGCAAGTGGCATGAATATTCTGGCTGTAAGTTCAAGAGAGATTCTAGGGTTCCAAGCCCATAATTTCAGGAATCTGGGCTGGTTGTGATAAACTCCACAACAAGTTTAAAAATAGGTAAAGGTTTCCCCCTGACATTAAGTCTAGTCCTGTCCGACTCTGGAGTTGGTGCTCATCTCAATTTCTTAGTCAAAGAGCCAGCATTGTCCATAGACACCTCCAAGGTCATGTGGCTGGCATGACTGCATGGAGCATCGTTACCTCCCTGCCAGAGAGGTGCCTATTGATCTACTCACATTTGCATGTTTTTGAACTGCTAGGCTGGCAGAAGGTAGAAATAGTTATATTGTTTATATCTGCTAGGGTGAGCCTTGATTTTTTTCCTCCTAGTTCTACAAAAGATTTATAGTCCTCAAGGTTCATGCACGCTCTGAACAACTGGAACTGATCCACAAGGCAGCAAAATCCAACGTGTTTAGACAAAATGTGAGCTTTTCAACTAACTCTGTATCTTTTGTCTGTGTACGTTTATATCACAGAGACTTTTATAGTATGCCAGTTATAAACATGGCAGTAGAATATATCCGTTTGTCAGGATCAAAATACAAAGGGATTTTGGAGCACCTTTGAGACTTGAGGCCTCTTCCACACAGCTGAATAAAATCCCACATTATCTGCTTTGAACTGTGATTTATGGCAGTGTGGACTCAGATAACCCGCTTCAAAGCAGATATTATGGGTTAGTCTACCTTGATATTCTGGGTTATATGGCTGTGTGAAAGAGCCCCAAGGCTGGATCTACATTGCCATATCTGAATTATCTGAAATTCAGATTCTGAATCCACATTATCTGCTTTGAATTGGATTATATGGCAGTGTAGATGGAGCTTTAGATGGAGCTTTGGAGAAAGGGGTTAATAGCATAAACTTTAGCTTAGGAGACCTAGGGCCCTTCCATACAGCCCTTTATCCCAGAATATCAAGGCAGAAAATCCCATTATCTGTTTTTGAACTGTGTTTATGGCAGTGTGGACTCAGATAACCCAGTTCAAAGCAGATATTGTGGGATTTTCTGCCTTATTATTCTGGGATATAGGGCTATATTAGGCCCTTAGGCTGGATCAACATTGACGTATATCCCAGGATCTGTTTCCAGACTATCTGTGTATTCCGGATTATCTGGCAGTGTAGACTCATATAATCCAATTCAGAGCACATATGATTCTGAGATAAAGGACAGTGTAGAACAGTGATTCCCAAAGTGGGCGCTACTGCCCCCCAGTGGGCGCTGGAGCGATCCAGGGGGGCGGTGATGGCATCTATTAGGACATGGGGCGGGGCCAGAGGAGGGGCGGGGCCTCTTCCCAAGTGCCAGAGACAGGGCTGAGCACCTGAGACGCCTACTAAGACACACAGGGGGAGGAGCAAGAGGAGTGGGCGTGGCTTCTTCCCAAGAGCCCGAGACAGGGCTGAGAATCTATACTTCTCCTGAGGCACTTGTTGGGACACAGAGGGCGGAGCTAGGGAAGGGGGCGGGGCCTCCCTCCAAGAGCACGAGACAGGGCTGAGCCTCTGTATACCTCCCCAAGGCGCTTGTTAGAACATGGGGGCGGGATATAGAGGTTCAGCCCCGTCAGGCACTTGGGAAGAGGCCCCGCCCCCTCCTCTAGCCCCGCCTCCTGTGTCCTGGCAGGCGCCGCAGGACAGGGATAGAAGCTCAGCCCTGCCTCAAAACGCTTAACTCCGCCCATCCCAGTCCTGGCTGCCCATTTGTGGCCCCGCCCACCTCCCCTCGCAGCCCTACATCTTGGACTAGGGGAGAGGCTTAGCCCCGCCCTCTTGAGCAAGAGCCACACCCACCCCTCCAAGGCACGCCCCCCTTTCCAGGGGGCACTGAGTCATATTTTTTCTGGAAAGGGGGTGGCAAATAAGTTTGGGAACCTCTGGTGTAGAAGATCCTGCCTAAGGATGCGCTTGCACTGTTATAGCACAATGCTATGGAATAACAGGAGCCCTGGTGGCGAAGTGCATTAAAGCACTGAGCTGGAGACCAAAAGGTCCCAGGTTCAAACCCTGGGAGCGGCGTGAGAGGCCGCTGTTAGCTCCAGCTCCTGCCAACCTAGCAGTTCGAAAACATGCCAATGTGAGTAGATCAATAGGTACTGCTCCGGCGGGAAGATAACGGCGCTCCATGCAGTCATGCCGGCCACATGACCTTGGAGGTGTCTACGGACAACGCTGGCTCTTTGGCTTAGAAATAGAGATGAGCACCAACCCCCAGAGTCGGTCATGACTGGACTTAACGTCAGGGGAAACCATTACCTTTACCTATGGAATAACAAGAGATGTAGTTTTACAAGCTCTTTAGCCTTCTCTGCCCAAGGGCCCTTCCATACAGGGGGCCGGGCTGTGGCGCAGCTGTTGAGCAGCTGCCTTAAATCACTCTGACCATGAGGTCATGAGTTCGAGGTCAGCCCGTGGCAGGGTGAGCACCCGTCAATTAAAAATAAAAAATAGCCCCTGCTCGTTGCTGACCTAGCAACCCGAAAGATAGTTGCATCTATCAAGTAGGAGATAAGGTACCACTTATAAAGTGGGGAGGCAAGATTAACTAATTTACGACCTGGAATGAGGAAGTGCCGTCAGTGTGGATAATGAAGCAGCTGCTCCCCCCTGTGGCCAGAATCGAACATCCCCTCAGAAGAAGGTTAACTTGCCTCTGCGTGTGTCTCTCAGTCTCTGTTTGATGTGTTTATGGGCATTGAATGTTTGCCCTATGTGTGTTATAATGTGATCCGCCCTGAGTCCCCTTCGGGGTGAGAAGGGCGGAATATAAATACTGTAAATAAATAAATAAATAAATAAATAAATAAATACAGCCATATCACCCAGAATATGAAGGCATAAAATCCCACAATATCTGCTTTGAACTGGATTATCTGAGTCCACACTGCCATATATGCCAGTTCAAAGCAGATAATGTGGGGCTTTCTGCCTTGATATTCTGAGATATAGGGCTGTGTGGGCCTAAATAGGAAGCCTACAAGTCTCTGCAGAAAAAGGGGCGTGGCGTTGGAAAGAGCCACGCCCCCTCTCGCACTGGGAACAAGGCGGGGAGAGGAGAGAGAGAGGGAACAGGGAACATGACGCGCGCTCTCACGCATGCGCGCTTTTGAGGGAGGGGGTCTCTGCGCTCCCTGTAGGTCATCTGAGTGCGATGTCTAAGGAGTGAGTGGCGGAGGGGCCCCGAGGAAGGAGGGAGGGGCCGGCGGGCGGGCGCGGGGCGCGAGGAGCTGGGCCTCTCTCTCCGGCCTCCCTCGGAGGTGGAGCCGGGCTGGGAGGAAGGGGCTTCTGGGCAGGAAGGGCGGGGAGGGGGAGAAGGACGCCTCCTGAGCAGGGAAAGAGCCGGGGACAGGCGCGGAGGCGCTTTGGGGGCTGCTAGGCCCAACCCTCCAGGGCAGAAGCAGCCAGAGGGGCCCGTCTTCCTGCATCTCCCGCGCCGCCTTTTGCATGTGCCGCCTGCCAATTTAAAGTGCGCAGTGGCTAGTTAAAATGGCTCGCCTCGCTTTCTGACCCTCAGCAAAGGGAACGTGTCAGCTTCGGGATGCATCTTCTTCACTGTAGTAGAAGCCATGCAGCTTGACACCCCCTTTGGCCCCTTCTATGGGCCCTTCCACATTGCCATATAACCCCGAATATCTAGGCAGGAAATCCCACATTATCTGCTTTGAACTGGAATATATGGCAGTGTGGACTCAGATAATCCAGTTCAAAGCAGATAACGTAGGATTTTCGGCCTTGATATTCTGGGATATAGGACTGTGTGTAAGGGCCCTATGCTGCCATAAAAAATCCAGATCTGCTTTGAAGTGGATTATATTTCAGTGTAGACTTCCACGTAGCCATATAACCCAGAATATCAAGGCAGAATAACCCATAATATCTGCTTCGAACTGGAATCTCTGCAGCCCCTTCCACACAGCTGTATAAAATCCCACATTGTCTGCTTTAAAATGGAATACAGTAGCGTCTCACTTATCCAACATAAACAGGCCGCTAGAGCGTTGGATAAGCGAATATGTTGGATAATAAGGAGGGATTAAGGAAAAGCCTATTAAACATCAAATTAGGTTATGATTTCATAAATTAAGCACCGAAACATTATGTTATACAACAAATTTGACAGAAAAGGTAGTTCAATACCTAGTAATGCTATGTAGTAATTACTTTATTTACGAATTTAGCACCAAAATATCACAATGTATTGAAAACATTGACTACAAAAATGCTTTGGATAATCCAGAACGTTGGATAAGTAAGTGTTGGATAAGTGAGACTCTACTGTATATATCAGTGTACACTCGGGGCCCTTCCACGTAGCCATATAACCCAGAATATCAAGGCAGAATAATCCATAATATCTGCTTCGAACAGGAATATCTGCAGCCCCTTCCACACAACTGTATAAAATCCCACGTTGTCTGCCTTAAGATGGAATATATGGCAGTGTGGACTCTGCTAGCCCAGTTCAAAGTTGATATTGTGAGATTTTCTTCCGGGATGTTCTGGATTATATGGCTGTGTGTTCCAGTTCAAAGCAGACAGTGTGGGATTTTATTCATCTGTGTGGAAAGGGGCCTAAGTGCCACTACTAGGATTTGTAGTTTGGTGAGAACTGACAGCCTTGCAAAACTACAACTCCCAGTATTCTGCAGCATTGAGCCATGGCGATTAAAATGGTGTTAAACTGTATTATTTTCTAAGTGTACATCCACCCAAAGGCCCCTTCTACACAGCTGTGTAAAACCCAGATTGTCTGCTTTGAACTGGATTATCAGAAAGTGTAGATTCAGGTCCCTTCTACTTCCCTATAATCCAGAATATCAAGGTAGATAATCCATATTATCTGCTTTGATCTGGATTATCTAAGGGCCCTTCCACACATCCATATAACCCAAAATATCTAGGCAGAAAATCCCACAGTATCTGCTTTGAACTAGGTTATCTGAGTCCACACTGCCATATAATCCTTCTCAATGTGGATTGTATACAGCTGTGTGGAAGGGCCCTCAGTCTACATCAGTTCAAAGCAGATAATGTGGATTACCTGCTTTGATAATCTGTATTATATAGCACTGTAGAAGTGGCCTTTGGCAGAGCAGACAAAGGGTCTTGTAAAACCATGGTAGTGATAAACTACCTTATTTCCAGTGTAGATCCACCTGTTGAGAGGTTGTTCAGCAGGATTCATGACCCTTACGGAGGGCCCTTCTACACTGCCATATAATCCAGAATATCAAGTCAAATAATCCAGATTCGCTGCTTTGAACTGGGTTATCTGAGGCCCCTTCTACACAGCTGTATAAAATCCAGATTATTCGCTTTGAACTAGATCATATGACAGTATCTACTCAGACCTCTTCTATACTGCCATATAATCCAGATTATCAACACAGGTAATCCACATTATCTGCTTTGAACTAGATTATATGACTCTACACTGCCATATAATTCAGTTCAAAGCAGATTATCTGGGTTTTATATGACAGTGATGAAGGGGCCACAGATAATCCAGTTCAAAGCAGATAATGTGGCCTTAGAGATTTATTTTCTAGAGAGAACATTTTTCTAGTATTCCCTAGGTCCTCCAATGCAATTTGATGGTCAGCTCCCAGCAGAAATTGATCATGAGACCTAGAAATTCCTACAGGTGTTTTCTTAGGTTAAAAAAGTAAAATATTTTCTCATTTTTTCTTTCAAAGGGGTCCTGTGCCCCTAACCCCAGCGAATGTGATGGGCTGATTGTGATCATATTGTTGTTCATTCATTAATCACATACACTCATTACATGCAAACTCTCAAGGAGAAACATAATTCTGATTGTAAACTGGAATCCCCATGTACTTCAAATATGGTTTTGCGGTTTCTGTGGTATTGATAGTTAAGATGGTGGATTATGACTCATCCAGTGTCAGATAAGTTTTTTTCAACTTCACTGTGCCAATAAAAAAAGAGAAAGAAAACTTTCATGACTTTACTGTACTAATACCAAAAGAAAAAAAAACTGATTTCATAAGAATCTTAAATGTGGGAACAATGCCTGAAAAAGAAAGAGCACTGTACAAAATATGTAATGCTCAAGGCTTTCAGGATGCAGTCATTCTTTGGTATCTGATAGGGTTTAGTTCCAATATTCCACCTGGGTACCAAAATCTGTAAATGCTCAAGTTCCATTTAATAATAATAATAATTTTATTTTTATATCCCGCCTCCATCTCCCCGAAGGGACTCGGAAAGGCTAACATGGGACCAAGCCCAAACAGTTACAACAAAACTTTATATACAAACAAGGCACGTGATGGCATGGTATAGTTAAATACTGTCACTTATTTAAAACAGCAGACATCTCTGAGCAAGTATTGGAAAGAGGCTGAAGATCTGAAATAGAATTCTCTAGCAGGGTATTTCTAAGCAGTGTAGTGATTGCATGCAGCAAAACAAAATTTGCTTTGGGGATTTTTTTCAACAAATATTTTCTTTTATTTTTGGTTGAATCCATGGATGCAGAGCCTGTCTATACAAAGAACTGTTTCTTTTCTCCCTTCTGTATTCAGCTTCACGGAACAACCAAATAAACTAACTTTCAGAAGTGATACAAGTCAGAAAATATAGTTTCTTCCGGAAGTTATTTCTTGAGCTAAGTTCACATAGCTTGATAAAGGTCCTTCTAATGTTGTTCTTACAGCTTTACTTCACCTTTTTCTCTCTCCAGAAAAGTAGAAATTCCAGCCCCACCAACATCAAAATGTATCTATTATTGGAAAAGAAAAGTCAAGTCAGAATACATGCGCCTTCGGCAGCTCAAGAGACTTCAAGCAAACATGGGAGCCAAGGTAAAATATAGCTGATTAGGGATAGAAATATTCCCTCTAAGGCAGTGGTTCCCAACCTTTTGTCCTTCAAGTGTTTTGGACTTCAACTCCCAGAAATCCCAACCAGCTTTCCAGCTGTTAGGAATTATGGGAGCTGAAGTCCAAAACACCTGGAGGACCAAAGGTTGGGAACCACTACTGTAAGGGATGGACAGATGGGTTGTGAGTACATTAAATTTCTACCTTGCAGTTGACTTTCTATCCTTGTGGGGAAGAAGAAGCTTAATTTTTGGATAACCTCTAGACCAGGGAGGAGTCCTCAAACAGAGGGCTGGTTCACAGTACCTTAGACTGTTGGGAGCAGACCTTTTTTCAAACTATAGTTGAACATAAACAAATTCCTGTGCACACTGCATATATCTTATTTTTGTGCAAAAAAAATAAAAACAATACAATATTTAAAATGAACAATTTTAACCAATATAAACAACAGGGGAAACAAATCATAATTAGAGGGGAATAGCGAAGGAGCTCCAGCTGCCTGAGGCAACCCAGCCACAGCACATATGACAACTGATGAAGAGGCAGGCATTTTGCATTATAGTTTGATATCAAAAACATTGATCTCAGCAGAAATAGCCCAAAAATAGCATTTGAAAATCTGCCTCCAGGATTCCAGAGGTATATTAATATTCTTTTCTTGAATTTAAGAACAATTTGTGTTTGCTGAGTTCATGGAACATGCTTTAAGGTGAAAGCGGGACGTAAGAGTTTTGAGGTTGATAGTCCAAACTGCTTCTCTTTTCCATTTTGCCTCCCAGGCTTTGTTTGCATCTAACTACGCAAAGGTTCAAGAAAAGCTAGACATCCTGAATGATGATTGGAAGAATCTAAGAGTTCAACCTATTCAATCAATGAAGCTAGTTGGTGGGCACCCTTTTCTCAAACAGGTATGCAAAGAGAGTGGTCTATTGGCCTGTGGATACATCTGTTTTCTAGCACACTATTGTGTCATAGGATACTCTATGATCCTTTCCTAGAAATTGGAGTCACACACAAGAATAAGATATCCCTAGTTTTCCACATTGTTTACTCTTCCAGACTTCCATGCAGAATGTTGCTGTGCTGAGGTGTGCTGAGTTGGGAAAAGGTTGTAGAATTTGTGGTATAATTTGTGTCAGTTATATAAAATATGGAGCTCTGGTGGCGAAGTGTGTTAAAGCACTGAGCTGCTGAACTACCAGACCGAAAGGTCCCAGGTTCAAATTCCGAGAGCGGAGGGAGAGCCCACTGTTAGCTCCAGCTTCTGCCAACCTAGCAGTTCGAAAACATGCCAGTGTGAGTAGATCAATAGGTACCACTCCGGCGGGAAGGTAACGGTGCTCCATGCAGTCATGCCAGCCACATGACCTTGGAGGTGTCTACGGACAATGCCAGCTCTTCGGCGTAGAAATGGAGATGAGCACCACACCCCAGAGTCAGACATGACTGGACTTAACATCAAGGGAAACCTTTACCTTTACCTATATAAAATACTGTCCCACTAAGATTCTGCATTTTTTATAAAGCTACTAGGACCTACAACTGCAGGGGAAAATTCAGATATGGCACTGGATATTTATATATTTATTTTGCATCTCACTCGCCACTCACCACTATCACAGTTGTCTAATTCCTATGCATGACAACCAGTGATACAGATAAACATATGGAGAAGATCATTTTTAAAACACTGAATATTCTCCGAAGGCAGGAGTACAATTTAGCTTTTTGGCAGTCTGGCAATCAGCAACAGCATGAATTAACAGAAGGACTTCCATGTACACAGCCAGAGCTTTCATCTCCTGACATGTGCCCTTCATTCATGCCTGCAGTTTCCTCTCCCCATAGTAGCCCCATTGTGTATATGAATTTCTATTTCCTTGTGTTTTCTTTAGTCCCTCTGTTCTCATTAAAGCAGAGGGGGGACCGCGTGGTCTGTGGACAGTATGCAGACTGCTAGGTCATTTTGTAAATACCAGGCCTGATGATGACCTGCTGCCACACCAAAAAAATATGAAAAGGTAGCAGAATTGTCTTTTCTCAAAAGTGGCAGTTTTTGCATTTAAGAAGGTACAATCCTTCCCCTTGACATAGAAAGTCAAAATTAGAAGTATGTCTGGACATTTCTGTTTGTTTGTTTTTTGTAATTTTTGCACATTTTAAATATTTTTTGAGTTTATGCAATCAATAGCAGATTCTAGGAATGAGCATTGGATGTCCTGCCCTGCTAAAGTAGGTTACTTTTGCATCAGATACTAGAGAAGTAAGGAATTTCATCTAGCTAACAGATTAGGATAGAATAATAGTTTATAGCAATATTAAGGCATGAAATCCTTCAGGTAATACAGATTAGCAGATCTGGTCATGTTAAGAGTGCCTTGCATTGGGTACTGACCACAGTACACCACCTTCATTAGGAGTGAGAGCTTGAAAGCCACTGACTTGAATCCTTTTGGTGGTCTGAGTGCATGCTGAAACGTAAAGTAGATAGGTCTCATGTTCAGAGAATCCCAAAATCTTTGTAGCATTAACAAAAAGGTCCCTACCCTTTTCACATCACAGGGTGGAGAATCTTGGGGCAGGGTCTCTCATATGTTGATAAATTTGTATTTGTGACTATTGTTCTGATCCTAAACTACTCAGGCCTTGAAAAGTAAGAGCAAATGCTTTCACTGTAGCGCTGAAGCAATGTAATTGAACAGCTGATGTAATATTTAATAAACTGGCTTCATAATGCCTCCTTGAGGAAATGGCCCCTCGGAATGAGAACTGACACACATTACTTTTGTCCACTTTGGAAAGTGTAATGAAATGACCATAATAATTTGCAAAAGCAGTCCTATTTTGGAGGGCCAGTGGGTGGATCCATCGCTTCTTACAAACTTTTCTCCTTCCTCCAGTGCACAGTTGAGAGCACTTTTCCCAACTGGAATACACAGACGTTGTTCATGAGGACACTAAACACCGTAGCCCTGGTGCCCATCATGTACTCCTGGTCCCCACTCCAGCAGAATTTCATGGTAGGTGACCAGTTGCACTCACTATTAACAGCTTGAATCTTAACCTTGCCCTTTGAATCTGGGTATTAGGGTTTTGTATCTAGTTGGGGATTCTACAGAGGGTCTGTGCTGTATATTACTCAACAATTTTTTGAGTCGCCTATGACCCCCATAGTGATTGCATCTACCCACATCTGACAAAATATGCCACTCCATGGGTTTTCTAGCTCCTCCAGGTGATTCTGTGGTATGCTTCTACTATAGAATCTTGGCGGCAAATTCATAGAGAAGAATTTGTTAAGAATTTTCGATCTTCTTCAGAATAACTCTGTGGTAACTATCAACACAAATAAATAGGATTTGCCGTTTTCCATGGTTCCCAATTATCTAGTACCTTTGCTTCTGAATTTGAAATACCCAAGTCTAATGCTCACCTCTTTGGGCTAAATTACATTGCCAAAATTGAAGTGTGCATTAGATTATGTGGCACATTATAATCTTACACATAAACCCACTTGCATGAAAAGGCCCAGAAGAATCCTGAACTCTGGAGAGGGAGGCGGGGTACGCAATGAGGCCGTTCTCAGTGGTGATGGCAGCCTTGGAGTTTCATAACATCCAGAGAAGGAAGAGGAGTACCTATCTAGTGACACGGTCATTCTTGCCACTTAGCCGCAGATCCTGCTTTCCAGGTGGCCTTTGAGGTCTCTCACCCAGCCTGGATCTTGTGTCGTGTCCCCCCCCCCCCCCCCTCAGTCCCATATAATTTACAGCTGGCTTCATTCACCCCTTTGAAGACCTTGCAAATTAAACCAATTGGGAATTATACGAGACTGGCAAGTTTGCCAACCTCATTCTGATGGAGATGTGTGGCTTCCCAAAGGGCCTCATGCTGCCTGCCTCCCTGATTTGCCATATCTGCGCTGCTTGGCACATTATATTCGAGGGAAATCCATTTTGTGTAATGTGCACCTTCAAAATTGAGATGTGCATTACATTCGATGGCACATTATACTTGAGTAAATATGGATATATGCTGCTGCTGCTCAGTCGTTTAGTCGTCTCCGATTCTTCGTGACTTCATGGACCAGTCCATGCCAAAGCTCCCTGTCGGCTGTCACCGCCTCCAGTTCCTTCAAGGTCAAGCCAGTCACTTCAAGGATACCGTCCATCCATCTTGCCCTTGGTTGGCCTCTCTTCCTTTTTCCTTCCATTTTCTCAGCATCGTGATCTTTTCCAAGCTTTCCTGTCTCCTCATGATGTGGCCAAAATACTTCAGCTTTGCCTCTAATATCCTTCCCTCCAGTGAGCAGCCAGGCATTATTTCCTGGAGGATGGACTGGTTGGATCTTCTTGCGGTCCAAGGCACTCTCAGGATTTTCCTCCAGCACCAGAGTTCAAAAGCGTCTATCTTCCTTCACTCAGCCTTCCTTATGGTCCAGCTCTCGCATCCATAGGTTACTGTGGGGAATAGGGGAATATATAGTATTCCCCTATTCGCCTGACAATTCATGTGTGAATATCCTGTGGTAACTGGGCAGCTTCACAATATAGGTGATAGTCTGTAATCCCAAGCTAATGTGTCAACTCATCATACTAGCTGGGTGATTCTTGTCACCTTAAGCTATTTAATCCAGAGGTACTAGGACATCAGAGATCTGCAATAACAGCAAGAGTGGAAACTAGAAAAGCACCTGATTCAGTGAAATAGTAGGTCCTAAACTGTAACATTGACAGATTGCCTTAGTTTTTTTCATGTGAACTAGAGAGGAGTAATGTTTGGTTCCAGGATCCGCTGTGAATACCAAATGGTGTGCCTTGTATAAAACGGGAAATTCTATTATTTATTTATTTACAAGTGTGGATTATCGAATCCATAGATTCAGAATACGTGGAGGGCCAACTGTATGGGAGAAACTCCTGTACTAAGAATTACCTTTCCCACGATGCTGGGCAAAACAAAAATTTATCTACCCCAACATGGTGCCTTTCAGGTGTGTTGGTCTACAACTCCCATCAGTACCTATGCTGGGTAATGATGAAGGGAATTGTCTATTATATCTGGAGAACAGTAGATTGAGGAGAAAAAGGTCCTTCTGGGATTTTGTGAAGGCAGCTATGCAATCTGCCGTTTGCAGGCCCCCCTGATGAGTGGACAAGAAACTACTTCCCTCTCTCAGGATGTGTCTGTCCCGTTTTCAGGTCGAGGATGAAACCGTTCTGTGCAACATCCCTTATATGGGGGACGAGGTGAAGGAGGAAGATGAAACTTTCATTGAAGAGCTGATTAACAACTATGATGGCAAAGTCCATGGAGAGGAAGGTACCCAGGTTTTTATAGAGATATACCTATCATTAGGAGAAGTGGGGGAGCATACAGGAACGTATCATTGCATTCATAGCCTTTCATTTTGGGATTGTCACAGTTACATTGTATGGATTTGTGTGTCATTTGGTTTGTGTGATGACACTCAAATCCATGATATAAAAACTGCATTCCTTACCGAGACACAAGGCAGACCTCCACATCATGCCTGTGCAGCAGGTGTCACCTTTGCTGAAGCTGTTCTCCTCCCATTAAGTGAGGTCTTCTTACCAGTTTGACCAGTTCTTCCTTTCACACTGCTCTTGAATTCTGTCCTGATCAGTGATGTAGATATTTTCCCCCCATTGATCCAACTGAGTGGGGTCATCCTCCTAAATTACTATTCAGCCAATTTTTCCTTCCAGAAATGCTCTCGGGTTCTGTCCTGATCAGTGATGCTGTCTTCCTGGAGTTGGTAGAAGCACTGAATCAGTACTCAGAGGAAGAAGAAGATGGACTTGATGGTGTTGAGGGCAAACAGGAAACTGGGAAGGATGAACTGCCCATCACCCGCAAGAGGAAACGGCTTTCTGTGGAAAGTAAGTCTTTCCTGTCAGTCATGAAGCTTTGTAACTTTTGGCACCCCATGTCTCATGTCTTTTCTGCTGTAACCTTATACAAGATGGTATATATACCCAAGCAAAGAGATTGCACTTCAACTCCAGGCCTATGTACCTTAGGAATTTGGTGGTGGGAGGTCATATCCTTTCCCACCAGGTACTGCTGCGTTTTTATGGAATTTTAAATCTTACTATGTAACATTTTAATGTGAAATTGCTGTGTAAATGTTGTCATCATTTTATATGGTGTATTTTATGTGTGTGGCACTTTGGAGTGCTTTCGTGAGCCACTCCAAGTCCCTTCGGGGAGATGGTGGTGGGATATAAATAAAATGTATATATATTTATATATTTTCAAAAAGCAGAGTTTACTATATTGACTGGAGAATATATTTGTTTAGGTGCACAGCTCTTTCATTGCCTCATTCTTTCATCTACTTTTTCATATATCTTAACTAAAATATCTTGATAAGAAAGCCATTGTAGGCAAGCAATTTTATAATTTTTTTTCACTTGTGATATTGCCATTGTTTTGGTAATGATAAGGATACTGCAAATACAACATATTTTATGAAGAATCCTTTATATATGTGGAGCATATATATTGGCCAAAGGTGGTAATCATAGTAATATATTTTGCTATAATTCTTTTCAGCCATTTCTCCATTGAAGAGATTTTTGGGAATTTTTGCCATGCAAAATTCAACATACAGATTTTTGTGTACAAAATTTTGAACATGCATATTTTCTGTGTGCTGTAAATGTGGATTAGACAGTCAAAGTACATTTCTGTTTGTATTTAGGTTTAGGAAATGTGATTGACTGCCCATTGATACTTGAGGTCTTCTCCGCCTAGTATACCTACATAGTATACTTCTTAATTCTTACAAGGGAGTTTATAGAAGGCACTTCCTTTCTACACTTTCCTTTGTAGAAATCATTAAAATTCTTCTGTCTTAGAAGATGGTTTATTGTCTGGCGCTGATACAAGCATATATTTACTTTTAACAGCTTGCTGCAAATTGTCCTCTAGAGGAGAGATTCCCAAATCATCTTGGTTCTAGGTTTCTTTATTGTTTCAGTAATTTTTCCAATTCTGCCTTTTTGAAAGTTTAGGAGAGAAATGACCCCCCCCCCCCTTTCCGGATAAAGCATTGTTCTTTCCCCTCTCTGAGAAATGTCCTTCGCCTTATCCATGGGTCATATCAAAATCCACAATTTTGGCTCAAAAACCTGCTCTCAGCTTATATAGGAGATCAATTTATATATTAGTATATACAGTATATCCTTGCTTCTCCCAAACTTAGAACTCAGTAATGGTTTACTAACCCTAAGATTACTGCAGTGGAATCCCCCTTCCTCTCTCT
This sequence comes from Anolis carolinensis, assembly GCF_035594765.1. Classification (NCBI taxonomy): domain Eukaryota; kingdom Metazoa; phylum Chordata; class Lepidosauria; order Squamata; family Anolidae; genus Anolis; species Anolis carolinensis. The sequence goes on from NC_085846.1 coordinate 40,368,993, forward strand.
TCCAGACTAGACTGCACAAATCAGTGTATTAATATCTGAATGTTAACCCCAATCCATAACACTATGTAAAAAATATGAAAAAAAATCTGTTCCTTTTTTGGAAGTGTTATTTCCTGTTTAATTGTGAGGTACTTACTTTGAAAGTAGTTATACTCCAGAAACTTTGTTTTCTGTGGCTGCCACAAACTCTGTTAAATTAGTTGAGACTCTATGAGATATTTTGAAAAACTATAGCAAAATGTGCTGCAGGATGTCCGGAAAAAAAAAAACCAACAAAGTTTTTTACAGTTTAATAAACTTCTTCCATGTTTTTATGGTAGAACCAATTAGGGAATGACATTTATAACCCAGGAACAAAAATTGTGTTACCTAGTGTAATAATTCCAAAATACTTGAGTGGCAATACCCTCATCTGGGAGATCCCCTCCCCTGATCAGTCTGTACCACATAGGGATCTTCCAGATGAGTGTCTTGAAAACCCTTATGTCTGGATGTTAATCCTAAAACTAACATTTGTGGAATGGAATGTTGCTCCCCCACCAATACTTCTGCATACATGGATTAATGTGGAGAAGGTAGCCTAGAAACTGAGCTTTACCATCACTACTCCCAAGCTCCCTTTCTTAAAGATACGGTTTCCTCTTCCACAGTCCTTAGAAATATATTTTTAAATTGCTGCAGTTTAACCACTGCTCCTTTTCACTGTCGGTGCTCCCCCTCACCATGGGTGCAGGACCTTGACACATTTCCCTTTAGCTGAAATGCAAAGTCTCTGTTGTTGCTAGCATTCCAGCTACATTGAGCCTGGGAACAAGAGCTACTGCTGAAGAAGCAGCTGTAAGCATGCCACCACCATGAAGCTTGTCTCTTGGTCTGCTGTTTCCAGGAAGTGAAAATAAAAAACGTCTCATAGCACTAAACCATTTGGGATGCCCTGGGGTGCCAGGGTGCACAGTTTGAGGGCCACTGTTCTAGAACAATCCCACTAATTCAGGGAAGGGAATTAAGTTGAGTAATTTGGGGAAATTTCCACCATACTTTCCTTTTTGTATTTAATACAGGCAACAAGAAATGTTCCAAGAAGCACTTTCCAAATGACATGATCTTTACTGCACTTTCATCCATGTTCCCTGAGAATGGCTTTCCAGATGATATGAAAGAGAGGTACAAATTATCTATCACAAACCTTATTGCTTTCCTAATGTTAGGCAACAGAATCTGGGCTGTACATTCTGAGGATCTGAAGCCAGAATATGCTAGTTGTATAGCTAGTTTTTGACATTGCTTCCCACAGTAGGTACACACAGGTCAATCAGTTTGCATGCAGGTTTCTTCCTAATTATTACAGGGAAGTGATGTTGGTGTCTTGTATGTCATAATGGTTTTTCCCTTATATCTGAACCTTGGCTTTTTTATTGCTTCATCTTGGGCAAAGCACTTTGTAAATTCTACAATCTCACATTGTGATTAAATTTATTCAGGTTCCTAGTACTCCCATGAAAAATGAGTGCTCCCTCCCTACTTCTAATCTGCAGCTCAGGAAACAACCTCTCGCTCTATATTTTAAAAACATACATGCCAACACAAATACATGTACATGCTCACACACACTATGATGGCTTTTATTCTAACTATAGATGCAGTATAAAAATTGTTCACCTGTCTGGTTCTGAACTGTCTTCGCAGTGTTTAGAGTAAACTCAAAAGCCACTGTGTGACCTTTCTCTTCGCTCCTCACAGATATAGGGAGCTGACAAAAGAAACTGATCCAAATGTGCTCCCTCCTGAATGTACACCAAACATTGATGGACCTTTTGCCAAATCTGTTCAGCGTGAGCAAGCCCTGCACTCCTTCCACACACTTTTTTGCAGGCGTTGCTTCAAGTATGACTGTTTCCTACATCGTAAGTTCTCAATATGATTCTAGCTTACAAGGGAATATTGGGCAAAACTGCAGCCAGTTTTTGTGTTTTCTGTTCATGGAAAACATTCCTTAAAGACCTTTGCAGATATTATCTGATAGGGTGGCTGTTTTCTAGTACAGGGCTTCTTAAACTTTTCAATTTATAACCCCTTTCTGCCTAAAAATTTTTCATGTGACTCCAGGTATATAGGTATATAAAATAGGTATAAAAACTAAATATTTACTGATAATAAATCAGAACTTGCAAGGCTTGCTAAACAGGCTGATTTCCCTTTTTTATGAAGTTCAACTGAAGTATCTTCTGCAGAGTCCACTAAATACTGCACAACAGATTCATGTAAATGTCTAAAATGTCACTAGGTGACATTCAGAAAAGCTTTAGTGCTGTCAGATTTTTCAGGACCCCTAACATTGAGCTGAGGGGACCTCATTTGGAGTCAGGACCCACAGTTTAAGAAGCCCCGGTCCAACGGAATCCTGCTTCTCTCTTAAATACATTCTCACTAATTTAATAATTTTTAAAAAAATTATTGAAATTTTCCTCTTGTCTGTTCACCCACTTATTTTACATGCCAATCACTGAAATTTAGACTGAAGAAACTTAAAGCATTCTAGAACCATACATCATGAGTTTTTTAAAAAAACTTTTCATTTGCAATTAAGCAGCCATTTAGAAATATTCAGTTATATCTTCCATCTCAGCAGTAATAATCACATCAAACAGACAGCCTCAGTTTGTTTTATGAATAACAAAATATTGCAAGACCAGTTAGGCATGCAGGAAATACAGAAGCAATTTCTTGAGATCTTTGGAAGGATTCATTTCAATTCTTAAAAGTATTTCCTTTTTGCCACCATGCAATGTTACTGTTGTGCTACATCAAAGCTTGTTTAAACCTGGGTGTAATTACCCATTTTAACAGAATTGCAATAGTAGAAATATATGTTGCTGTAGTGGTGGTTTGAAGGGTGTTCTTAGGAAGACAGGAGGGAGGCTTATATTGAGGAACAGAATCTTAAGTTATTGTAACGGTTTCCTATTCTAACAACAACAAAAACTGTTTCCTGTCTTTTAGCTTTCCATGCTACCCCCAATGTTTACAAACGGAAAAACAGAGAGACTAAGATTGAAATGGAACCCTGTGGGCCAGACTGCTTTTTGTGGTTGGTAAGTTAGTAGAGAGTTATGTGGCCAGGGCACTTACATGCTATTTTGATTGAAATCCATCATGCTCAGAGTATTTAGAAGTATTCTAGATAGATGTGTGCCCCCATTAATGTTGTTAGAGCAAAAACAAGCCATAAAAGACCTTCAACACTTAATAGATTTGTTGTGGTGTCCTACTTTGGAAAGATAGGTGGTAAAAATCTGTAGAAAAGTAGAATGTTAGTGTTGCGCTCTAGCCTGAAGTCACCTTTGAACCCAGCACCACACCAGAGTCCAGTTGTTTATTGAAGAAAGCAGTTATAAAAAGGTAAAAGGCAATGTAAAAAGCAATGTCCAAAAGGCAATAGGGGAATGCTTTCAAAAAGCAATATTTCAACATCAAAGTTCTGTCCATAAGTGACAAGGTACATAGAAAAAACAGGAATCAAATCATAGACATAAATCCATAAACAGGAACATGGGAACTTCTTCCAAAACATGAATCCAAGAAACATGAGCACAAAACCTTTCCAAAGATCATAGGCATAGACTTCAACATAGTACAGGAACAAGACCCAAGATGTACACAGCAGCACAGCATTGGTTGCTCTAACCCTTTCAGTAAACAACACTTTAAGGTCCACAGGCCATGAAGTCAAGCCTTTGACATGTGGCCTCTTTCAAGAATTTCTCACAAGTCTCTGTAATATCCGTAACCTGACTCCCTCCTCCCAGAGATCAAGTCTCATACTCCTACCGACCTCAGGTGTTTTCCTAGGAGAAAGCTCTTTCCCTTCCAGTTCCTTATCTTCCGTTGCCAAGGAACAACCAGGGGAAAGATCTTCCTTATCTTCTCCGTGCTCTGAAGCCATTTTTTAATCACCAGACATAGACCCATTCTCCCAGACAGAATCATAATCCAAAATCCCCTCATTTCCCACACTGGAAAGCTCATTATTCCTCCCAATCTCTGACTGAACAGTCCCATCTTCAGCCTCTGGCTAAACCACAACAATTAGCTCTAAGAGGCAGTCGTGGAGGTCATTTCCATTCTCAGTGACCCAAAGGTGCCTGCTCTCATTCTTCCATGAGTCTTCTTAGATTGGCTTTGTTTTCATCCAGTTGCCTGCCTAGTGGGTTTTGTTCCCATGTGTATTTTTAATTTATTAAAATTATTAATTATTAGGAGGGAGCCAAGGAATTTGCTATACTACACAACCCACGATCAAAGTACTCTGGACGACGTCGACGCAAACACCCCACACTCAGCGCCCCTTCCTCCTCCTCTAATGCATCCGCTTCCACAAGCAACGAAGCAAAAGAAGGGGACAGCGACAAAGATACAGGCAATGACTGGGCCTCCAGTTCTTCTGGTATGTGAAACTATGTGCCTTATTATCCCATTGCCTTGTGGGAAGCAGAGACCATGCAAAAGCATTTTCCAAGTGAATGCTGATAGGTATTATCAGCATTCACTTGGAAAATGCTTTTGCTTTCATAGATTGGCAAGCTGGCAGGTCGATAGAAAACTTTTTCACCATGTTCGTTATGCCAGAGCAGAGTCCCCAAATCTGTTTTCAGCACTCTGGCTCCAGTCTGAAGTTAATGTCTTCAACAGGCGCAGAGTGCTTCCTTTTACAAAGGCCAGCCCACATACTTTTAGAAGTAACAAAAGCTTTGGAAGTAGACACACATGATTTGATTCACGCCCCAGGTCGTAACTGGTGCCTCACTTTTAAGAGCAAACTTTTCCAATCTTTGCCTTTGTTCTATTGTGCCAGAGGCAAACTCGCGTTGTCAGACCCCGACCAAGCCAAAGTTGAGCCCCGCCACTTCCCAGCCCTTTATGTCGGACATGCCCCTGGAGCCTGTTGAATGGACAGGGGCTGAAGAGTCTCTTTTCCGTGTCTTCCATGGGACTTACTTCAATAATTTCTGCTCAATTGCTCGACTTCTGGGAACCAAAACATGCAAGCAGGTATGGCCCTTCAATTTTGGGAGGATTGGCTCACAAATGATGGGCATTTCTTCAGTCTTAGATCAGTTTTTCTGAGGTGCATTTCTCTTCTGGCAGGTCTTTCAGTTTGCAGTCAAGGAGTCCTTGATAACAAAGCTGCCAGCCAATGAACTTTTGAATCCCTCCCAAAAAAAGAAGAGGAAACACAGGTATGTGGCCAGAGGGACATACCTAGTGGGAGACATGAAAAGTTATATTATGCAAGTCATGTCTTTGTATTAGTCATATGTTGTTGTACTGGCAGAATCCCATAGTCCCTACCATTGGCTGTGCTGGATGGGGTTGATGGGGTTTGAAGTACACTATGGAAGGGCACATATTCCTCTCTTGTCTTGAATACAGAACCTGATAGTTTTAATAAAGCTTAACATTAGCGACAGGGTAGCATAGGAGTGAGCCTTGACTGTCGAAAACAAAAGAAATACCCGTTGTTTTCCACTCTGCTTCTTTCACACATCCTAAGGTGAAGGATTAGAAGTTGCTTGTTTAGTTGCTCCCTACCTGTCTCTCACTGAATGTTATTAAGTGAAAACAAATTACTCCTTCTGATCATGCTGTTCCCCTTTTTCCTAATTTCTCTTCTGGTGTCAGAAGAATCTGGCAAAGGGGCTAAGAAGTGAGATTCCCAAACTTTTGTGATTCACAAAGATGTGTTTTCAAGACTAAAACGGAAGCATTATTTTTCTTCCTCTCTTCCTCTCTCCAATAAAGGCTCTGGGCTGCTCATTGTAGGAAGATCCAGCTTAAAAAAGGTAAACTATGTCCTTTCAGCACAATGTCCAGGCTCCCCTTTTGGCCATATCCATCTGGAGAGTAGAAGTGGAGTGTCATGTGTGTTAGATTAGCTGTACCCAGCTGCCAGCCCTGTTAGTTTAACCTATTGAGAAACTGTTGGAGTGTTCCAAGCAGCTGGCAGTGCAATGTTTCTTCTGATTAGTAACCAAGATGTCTGTAGTACTGTTGAACCCTGAACAAGTATTCTTTTCATAGTTTGAAAAACCTGTGATTGCCTAGATCTGGTATTTTGAAAGAGTCACTTCAGTAATCCAAGCTGGCATTGTTTTCTGCCGCATTCCAGCTCTGGCTAAAGCTTGGCAAGGCTTTTTGCATGTGGGGCACCCTGCCATCTGCTGATGTCTGTGTCCTGCACTATATTGCAAAACTGAACTTTCGTGATAGTTGGCTCACAGTTTTTTCACCATCCTCTTTTGGTAGACAATTCATCCACTCAAGTGTACAACTACCAGCCCTGTGACCACCCAGACCACCCTTGTGACAACTCTTGTCCTTGCATCATGACCCAGAATTTCTGCGAAAAGTTCTGCCAGTGCAATCCTGACTGTAAGGAACAAGGCACTGGGCCAGATTTTACATATTTTATAATATGGCTTTCTAGCAAGGGCGGGCACTTCCTCCTTAGGTGGATTAGTTCTATTTTTTTTTTTCAATCACATTCAAGGCAGTCCTCTTTTAAAAGCATGTCTAATTCTTCTACAAGGTCAAAACCGATTCCCAGGCTGTCGGTGTAAGACCCAGTGCAACACCAAGCAATGTCCCTGCTACCTGGCTGTGCGTGAATGTGACCCAGATCTCTGCCTGACGTGTGGAGCCGCAGAACACTGGGACTCCAAGGTGGTCCCATGCAAAAACTGCAGCATCCAACGAGGTCTCAAGAAGGTATGTGCGAAAAAATTAGGTTATGTTATGCAGTGGGTGAGTGAGGAGACTGCTTGAGTTTGAAGGCTATAAGAAGTTTGTGAATGTAACAAGGTACAAAAGTTTAAGGTTTATAGGAAAATAAAGGGTGAAATTAAAGAAATACCTAGGTTAAAAGTAGAGCTGAATAAAAAACTGCTTTTTACCATGAAAATGGAAAGAAAAGGTTGTAATGCGCAAATATAATAAAATATATGATAGGAGCAGCACAAGCAATGGTTGCACTGAGATGGAAAGAATTCCAAAAATGTGAAATTAAAAAATAGTACAGATATTTAGCTGACCATATGCTCCAAGATTATATCACTGAAAGGAAAAATAAATATATAAACAGATATCCTATGGAGAACTGGATCTCGCATTGGAAAGAACTGAAGCCAAAGTGAAGGGGAAAAGAAAATACAGTGAACTAAATCAGACCATATCCATATAGAATAGAATCAAAGTCGAAGTTAAATCACAAATATCCCCAGATGGGAGAAAGGGAGAGACAGCGGGGCGGGAAATAAGGAGAAATCTATAAGTAGGAGACTAAGATGGAGTTTGAAAGGAGTAGAAGAGTGTGCCAGAAGAGTATGTAATGTCTTTTACTTACTGTATTTTACTTACTGATTTTGTTTCTTTAATACTTCTGTAATATAATAGTGACAGTTGTACTCTACTTACACAATCCAATAAAAATTAAAGTAAAAAGGGGGGGATGTGCACTGTTGAGTCTTTCGTATGGAGAAAGCTGCCATAGAATTGATATATCTTGTACTGTGCATTTTGCTTCTTTTTACTATGGTGAGGAACAAGGAATTATAGGAGATAGTAAAATCTCATACCTTTTCTGTTAGTAGCCCATCTTCACACATTCACCCTTGTTGCCAAAAGTACCTTCAGAGTTATATAAAAAAACAACCTCAGCTAAGGATATTGTGTCTCCTCTGAATGAATGAGAAGAGAAGGTAATGGGCTGGATGGGGAAAAATAAATTGAAACTGAATCCAGATAAGAGAGGTGCTTGCCATCAAGTGTCCTAACCTGGGGATGAAGGTATGTCAACCAGTTTTGGATGAGATTACGTTTCCCCAAAAGACTGTGTTTGCAGTTTGGGAATGCTCCTGGACCCATCTCTCCAAATGTCAGCCCACATAGATGTGGTGGCCAGAAGTGCTTACTATCAGCTTCGTATGATACACCAGCTGTGCCCTTTCCTAGAATTGGAATGCACTAGAATTCACTAAAGATGGTGCATGCACTGGTCTGCAAGGTTGGCCTTCTGCTGTACATTGGGCTACCTCTGTACCAAGCTCACAAACTCCAGTTAGTTCAAAACACAGTAACCAGATTAGTTACAGGAACATCTAAGAGTGAGCACATCACACCCATACTAAAATCATTCTACTGGTTACCAATTAGTTTCCAGGCAAAGTACAAAATGTTGGTTTTAACCTTTAGAGCCCTACATGGTTTGGGCCCAGGTTTCCTACAGGATCGCCTTCTGCCACTCAATCCACAGCTCCTTAGGACACTCAGGTCCTCTGGGGGGACACTTACTCCAGCCTGTCAGAACCTGACTGGTAACCATCACCCATAGGACCTTTTCATCAGCCACTTAAGACTCTGCCGGAAGAGCTCTGGAAGCTAAACAAGGTTTCTAAAGAGCTGTCAGAATTTAAAACAGAATTCAAGACCCATCTCTTCCAGCAGGCCTCCCCAGTCAACTTTGAATCATGAGTTTTGGATTTGTATTCTCTTCTGCTGAATGTTGATCCTGTGTTCGATATATGTTTTTTATAATGGTGTGTTTTGAAAAATGTATTTTATTGTATGTCAGTTTATCAACATATCATTTGTCAACATATCAATTTTACATTGATATGTTTTGACTTTGTTGTACCCCGCCTCGTGCCGTTAGGAGAGTCAGGTAACAAATAAAACATATTGTTGTTGTTGTTTTATTGACACAAAGACATAGTATGACACAGCAAATGAGATATATATGCTGGATTTCATATTACAGAATCTCAAGTCGAACACTTCCCAAGTGTTTAGGACTGTGTGATGTATGTATTGATCATATCCTTAGTTGCTGTAAGAAAATCGCACAGACAGACTACAAACAAAGGCACAACTATGTGGCCCAAATGATTCATTGGAACTTATGCCACAAGTACCACATCCCAGCAGTAAAGAACTGGTGGGATCACAAACCTGCAAAGGTAATGGAAAATGAACACGCAAAAATCCTGTGGGATTTCCGAATCCAGACTGACAAAGTTTTGGAACACAACACACCAGACCTCACGGTTGTGGAAAAGAAAAAAGTTTGGATTATTGATGTCACCATATCAGGTGACAGTCGAATTGATGAAAAACAATAGGAAAAATTCAGCCGTTATCAGGACCTCAAGATCGAACTGCAAAGGGTACTGCATAAGCCAGTACAGGTGGTCCCGGTGGTGATGGGCACACTGGGTGCCATGCCAAAAGATCTCAGCCGGCATTTGGAAACAATAAACATTGACAAAATTACGATCTATCAACTGCAAAAGGCCACCTTACTGGGATCTGCACGCATCATCCGAAAATACATCACACAGTTGTTGTTGTTATAAGGGTTATAAAAGTTTAAAGTAAGACTCTATGTACAGTAAATACATGTGGGACATGAATGTATGGTATCATGTCCTTTCATTTGAAAAAAATAGGTGATGGAATAGGATCTGAACTGCTGTAATTCAGTTATATCTTGGTGGTAGACAAACCGTTTCCTTCCAACCCTGTGCCTCCTTGGGGGGTTGTAATACATTTTCTTTTTCTAAGTGTTCAGCAATGCAGGCTGAAGCACTTTCTTTCTCTCCTCTTAGCATCTGTTGTTGGCCCCATCAGATGTTGCTGGTTGGGGAACCTTCATCAAGGAGGCTGTGCAGAAGAATGAATTTATCTCAGAGTACTGTGGCGAGGTGAGTTGGGAAGGCAGAATGTAGCTTTGGAAGTCCCTCTCCCACCTGTTGCTATAAGGGTTGCCAGTTGTGGACTTGGTTTTCCATTTCCCAATCTGGCCCAGTCTTTATTGGCTGGAGGTGCCTTCTCCTTTCACTGCCTGGATAAGCCCTTTCGTTGCTTGATTTTTGATCATTTGTTTTTCACTTGCTTTCCTTCCTTCATCCAGCTCATCTCTCAAGATGAGGCCGACCGACGTGGGAAAGTCTATGATAAGTATATGTCCAGCTTCCTCTTCAACCTCAATAACGGTAAGTGGCTGCATTGACGGCAATTATTACAAATGAATACATTTCAGATAAATATAATTTGTAAACAAGCAGAGCTAACATAATTTGAATCACTATTTGTAATGACAAATGGAATCAAACCAAACAGCAAATTTCAAATCTATATTGGATAATTTAAAAAGTAAAATTGGGAACATTAAATGGACTGAGATTAGTGTGGGAATTTGATCTAGGGTTCAAATTGGAAGAGAAACAATGGAACTCAATTTGGAAAATGCAAGCGTATGAATCAATTTCAGCACAGCTTAGAGAAAATACTTGGAAAATTGTTCATAGATTATACTATTATCCACTTAAACTACATAAAATTAATGGAATTTCTAAATTATGTTGGAGAAAGTGGAAAAATAGGGTTGGATCCACATGTGGCTAACATACCACAAAATACAAAGATTCTGGGATGAAGTTCTATCATAGATAAGACAAATAGTATGGGAAACAATACAGTGTTCCCTCACTACTTTGCGGTTCACTTTTCACAGATTCGCTGCTTAGCGGTTTTTCAATAAATTCTAAAAGACTATTATAAATAATAAAAAATTACAATTTACAGACTAAGGAAGGGAGGAAGACAAGCCAAAGGGAGAGAAAAGGAGCCCAAGCGGCAACGGGAGGAGGAGGAGGCGATTTATCAACACACGATGGGTTGATAAAGACTTAAAATAGTGTATAACTACTAAAACAATGTATAAATATTAAAATAAATATAGTGCCCCTACTTTGCGGATTTTCACTTATTGCGGGTGGTCCTGGAACCTAACCCCTGCGATAAGTGAGGGAACACTGTACACTTCAGGAGAGCTCTGTTAGTGACTTTTGTATTTGAGCATAATAAGGATTTGGTAAATAAAATCTTATATTACTTATGTTATGTGTGGCAAGACTTGAATTAGATAGAACTTGAGGGAAAATAGAGAATTTGACAATAAAGAATTAGTTAAATAGGGTATGGACCAAAGCACTATTTGAAAATCTAATTTATAAGCTAACATTAGCATAAAGATAAATTTGAAGACTTTGATAATACATTTTATTTATTTCGCACATTTGTACCCCGCCCTTCTAACCCAGACGGAGACTCAGGGCGGTCTTACAACAGGCAACAATTTGATACCAGCAACACAGAATTCCAAAATAAGCAATTACAATTAAAATCTAGACAATTAAAACATCAATTATTAAAACATCACTTAAAATCATGCAATGGAAAGGATTCATTAGTTTCATGTGCAAAACTAAGGGGGAATTTAAACCACCAAATTAACAAGAAAGACTGTGGATGAACAATTAGAAAATATGTTACAACAATTATATGTAATTGTTGTAACATAATAGTATAGAAATGACAGTGATGTATTGCTTATAACACTATATGAAGGATGGGGTTAGGGTAGTATAGATCTAGATGATGTAACAAAACAGTTGTATTATGTTGAATGCTTTTACATTCATAAATAAATATTTTTAATTAATTTAAATCATAATAATAAGTGGCTTCATTGGGAGAAGACAGAGCTCCAGATTTGGCTCTGTAGTACAGCAATGGAGTGGGAGGGGAAGCAACATTCAGGAGAACATCTGGAGGAGTAGGATCCAAAACCCCCATCTGTTTTGGAGCAGGTATTTTGCTGAACTAATCCAGCAATTGCAGTAGGTTTACTGCTGTTAGTTTCAACTTTAGCTTCTCTTCTTGTCTGGACAGATTTCGTTGTGGATGCTACTCGCAAAGGCAATAAAATCCGTTTTGCAAACCACTCTGTCAATCCCAATTGTTACGCTAAAGGTAAGGCTACCTAGCTTGAGTATTGCAGCAGAGTCCACTGCACAATTTGCTGGTTTTAGGGAATTTCCCACCCAGAAGTGGGCTTCTGAAGGTGAAACAAATATAATAGAATCAAGTTAGTCCTGTTTCAAACCCAAAGCACTCCGTAGATCAGGTGGACCATTGCTGTTTAAATATAGATTCCAGACATCTTCATTAGAAACGTTCTCATGGTTGGACTAGAACAGCATTAGGAATCCTTGAAATACGGAAATAAGGTTCCAGTATCTTGAGGATAAGGAGGATAAGGAATGGAGGATGACAATCTGTATGGGATGAAGACTCCATATTTAGTTACTATTATCTATATTCTATTTTCTCTCACGTGGTCTCTGTGAAAACCGCACATGTGGTAGTTAGTTGCACGTGTGCAGCTAGTTCGGAACCTTTAACAGCTGTTTTCAATTAGAGGGCTATGGCCCCCGCCCCTCCTCCCCAGAGGGTATATATATGGCATGCTTGGGCCATAGCCTTAGTTCCTTTTTTTTCCGCCGTGTAAGCAGCAGTCTATAGGAACCTCCTGTAACTCCCTTTCCTTCCCTTACTTACCTCGTTCTCCTTCTGCCAAATATGGCGACTCCAGTTTTCAAAAAATGCCTGTCGTGTGGGGGAAAGCTCCCGGACACCGACAGGCACGACAAATGCCTTCTTTGCCTAGGAGAGGCTCACTCCACAGCCTCTTGCTCTGCCTGCCGGGCCTTCACACCCCAGGCGCGGAAAAATAGAGAAACAAGACTTAAAGCACTCCTTTACGAGCGAGCGCTCCTCCCTCCTCAGGCAGCTCAAGCAAACCCCTCGGCACCTCCAACGCCAGGACGCTCTCTTTGTCTCCCGCCTCAGTCTCTCCCTCCAACGCCGTCAGCGGCAGCCAAACGCAGCCGTTCCTCCTCCACAACCAGGGAGCATGCTGGCGGGGAGAAGGAGAAGAAGAAAAAGCGAAAGAAGCATCGCTCCACCTCCTCCAGCCAGTCTCTCTCTCACTTTTCACCGCTCTGAGGGCGGCGCCATCGCCAATTCCGCCCACACCAGGGCGTCAACTTAGCCAGGAGGCGGGGCAACCCCAGCCTCCGAACGCAACACCTTCTCGGGGTGAGGAAACGGCCCTACTCCCAAAGGAGTCAGCCAATCCCCCCGCACCGTTGTCTCAACAAAGCCTCTCCACCCCGATGAGGCTGGACACACGGGCCCGTGCTCTCGGGACCGAGGCACGCAGGGCTCACAATGCGGAGGAGGGCCAGGCAACCACCTCCCTTCCTACCATCCCGTCGCCTGAACGAATCTCTCCTGCTCAGCGCCTCCTTTCACCAAAGGCTGCCTCCTATTCTCATGACCTCTTCCAATCTCCTCCTCGTCGCTCTACATGGAGTGAACCACCTATGCACAGTGCACTCCCTCCACTACATGAAGACCTTATTCACCGGTCTCCTGGTGGTAGAGAATATTTTTTTGGCCCAGTCGCAGCCTTTAATCGAGCTCAACCACCCTTGCTATCTCCACAAGACGCCCCACCCATGACACAACCTTCATACCAACATGAAGAGCCACCACAATACCTCTCTGCCTCCGATTCAGAATCTTACATATCTGAGGGCGACCAAGCGGGGCCACCACCGCCAGACCCCGCACCACCCGAAGAAATGTTAACATTTTCAGCCCTTATCACGAGACTCTCGCGGGCCTTAGCATTACCAATACCCAACCCACAGAAGCCTATAGAGGACCCGTTGTTTCCTTCAGAACAACAACAAACTCCAACCCCCGCTATGGTTCTTCCTCCTTTACCATACCTCCTACAACTGGCCAGAACCCCAGATACCCCTCCCTTTGCTGTCCCACCGGTTTCAAGAAGATGCGACAGCCTCTATAGGATTGACCTTACTTCCGCCCTTTGGGCAGCAAGACCACCTAAGCCCAATTCTTTAGCAATAAAGGTCACTCAGGGTAGACGCTCCTCCAAGTCATGCCCTACCCCGGCTGACAAGGAAGGCAGGAAACTGGAGGGATTAGGTAAAAAAGTTCACCTCACCGCTGGGTTCGTGACTAGGCTTGCTCACTATGTGGCCTATATGGCTTCCTACCAGGATTACTTATGGAAGAAGGTCGGTCCATACCTCGACATGCTACCTTCACAACACCGCTCCTTTGCTACGGCATGCCACCATGAAGCCATTGCCCTTGCTAGAGCCCAAAAGGAGATGGCGAAACATACAGCGGATACCGCAGGTCGCATGTTTGCAACGGCGACAGCTATTCGTAGACATGCATGGCTTCGAGCTTCCACACTCTCCGAGGAGGGAAGAGATACTGCGGAGAGCTTACCAGTCCATGATGATGCCTTGTTCCACCCGGACACAGATGGCCAATTAAAGAGTACTCAGGAGATGAAAAAGACAACTCATAGCTACGGCTTTACTTCTTCTGGTAACTACCCTCCCAGGAATAGATGGACCCCATACTCATCTTACCAGCGCAGGCCTTATGGTTCCAATACCAGACAACTGCCGCAACCATCCCAACCCCCCCCCCCCCCTTCGAGGCAGCCAGCATCTACTCGCTCTCGCCAAGAGGGCAGGGGACGATACCAACCTAGATCAACCTAGGTCCTTTTTAACAAACCTTCCCCCTGTTCACCTCCAAACCCATTTCCCCTCACTGAGTTAAGGGCACACATTCACCACCCTGTTACTCCTCCCTCCACTGATCACCAGCCTCCTGTTTATTTTGGTTCACGTTTAGCACACTTTGCACATCAATGGCACCATATTACCACAGATAAGTGGGTGCTTAATGTAGCATCACATGGTTATGTTATTGAATTTCACACACAGCCAAGGACAGGCTACATCAGATCCACAACCCCATCCCCTGTCCTTTGCCAGGAGATTAGTACCCTGCTCAAAAAAGGGGCAATTGTACCCTTGCACCCTTCCTTTTTTCCATTTTCATTTTTTTCTCGTTATTTCTTGGTCCCAAAAAAAGATGGAGGCCAACGCCCAGTCCTTGATTTGCGACCCCTTAATTTTTATATCAGTTCTCGGAAATTTAGAATGGTGACAATAACCACAATTTTACCCCTAATACCGAAAGGCGCCTGGTTTGCTACCCTGGATTTACGGGATGCATACTTTCATGTGGCTATAGCTCCAGAACACCACAAGTACCTTGCTTTCATGGTCGGTGACCAAGCTTTTTGTTTTCGTGTTTTACCTTTCGGTATTTCTATAGCCCCCCGTGTTTTTACTAAATGCATGGTGGCAGTAGTAGCCCACCTCCGCCTGCAAGGAGTCACTCTTTACCCCTACCTGGATGATTGGCTTCTAATTGGGAGGTCACGACAATCCCTCCTTCACAATATTGACACTACCCTTTCCCTTCTCCAGAATCTAGGACTTGTAGTCAACTTCAAGAAATCCCACCTTCAGCCAACTCAACAGATCAGTTTTATCGGCACGATACTAGACTCCACCATGTGCACAGCTCAACTCCCAGAAGACCATTTTCGTGCTCTACGCACAACTCTCCTCCTCATTCTTCACCGCCCTTTCTCTTCAGCCAAGGACATACAAACCATTCTAGGCCACATGGCCTCCACAACGGCGGTCACTCCATATGCCCGCCTAAGGATGCGTCCGCTTCAGGCCTGGTTTATCAAGACCTTCGACCCCGTAAAGGACTCTCCACACACCAGACTCTTACTCCCAAGTCACGTCCGTCACTCCCTTCAATGGTGGACTCATCGCAACAACATTTGCGTGGGCGTTCCTTTCCGCCCAAGCGACCCATCCACCACCATCACAACAGATGCCTCCCTCACTGGATGGGGAGCATTCTCAGGAAACCTTGCAACCCACGGCCATTGGACCTCTACAGAAATAACACACCACATCAATGTCCTCGAACTCTTGGCTCTCTTCAAGGGCTTGCGGGCGTTTCAGGACATACTATCCAATACTACAGTTCAAGTCTGCACTGACAACACAACGGTAATGTGGTACATCAACAAACAAGGAGGTACCCAGTCCAAGACCCTCCTGGCCATCACACTAGCAATCTGGGACTGGTGCATCGATCACAACATCTTTCTCATAGCCATACATCTACCGGGCCAACAAAACATCTTGGCCGACCATCTCAGCAGGGCCACACTAGCTACGCACGAGTGGTCCCTTCATCCGACCCAAGCTCTACAGCTATTCAACAAATGGGGCCAACCTCAAATCGACCTTTTTGCAACATCACTCAACACCAAATGCCGTCTTTACTGTGCCCGGGCATCCCCACCAAACCTGACAAACTGTTTGGGCGATGCTTTCCTCTTCAATTGGAACGGTCCCTTCCTCTACATCTTTCCCCCGGTACCTCTTCTCATCAAGGTGATCGCCAAGGTATACAGCGACAAAGCCAATTGTATCCTACTCGCACCTTGGTGGCCCCGCCAACCTTGGTTTCCGCTTCTGTCAACCATGGCAAAGGGCAACTATGTCACTCTTCCACGTCGCCCAGACCTCCTCACAGCCAACCAAGGTCGTCTACACCACCCAGACATAGATCGCCTCCGCCTTACAGCTTGGAGGATACACGGAGACCTCTCTCAAGCAGTAATGGACATTATACATGCAGCCCATAGGCCATCTACCCGACGCTCCTATGAATCGAAGTGGCTGAAATTCTCTTCCTTCGCCCACCTTCATGGAGCAGACCCATTATTAGCACCTACCTCTGTCCTCTTGGAATACCTCGCCTCCCTCGCAGCCGCTGGCCTCTCACTCTCATCCATCCGCTGCTACCTTGCCGCAATCACCGCATACAGAAGACGACATGGTCACTCTTCTTGTTTCCAAGACCCCATGGTACAGCTTTTTCTGCAAGGCTTCAAAAATATCAACCCTCCCCATGCCCCTCCACCTCCAAGATAGCATGGCATCTTGACCTTGTGCTCTCCGCACTCATGAAACCGCCTTTCGAGCCAATGGCAACAGTAGATCTCTCATATGTCACGTGGAAAACAGTCTTTCTCGTAGCTGTAACTTCGGGTCGTAGGGCCAGCGAACTCTGTGCTCTCCGTTCAGATGAACCATATATCCGCTTTCACCCAGATAAAATAGTAATGAGACTTGATTTATCCTTCCTGCCCAAGAGAGCATCTCTTTTTCACATCTCACAGGATATTATTTTACCAGCCTTTTTTTCAAACACCAACCACACCATTAGAACGCTCCCTTCATCTTTTGGACGTACGGAGAGCACTTTCCTTTTACCTAAACAGAACCAAACCTTTTCGTTCTTCACCCAAACTATTTCTCAAATACCGTAGGGACACTAGAGGCTCCCCTGTATCTCCACAACGACTCTCGGGATGGGTGGTTGCCACCATCCGTCTAGCCTACCAGATGGCGGGGAAGGACCCCCCCCCCATGCATATCAAAGGGCATTCTACACGAGCAGTGGCAACTTTGATAGCCTTCAACCATGGTGTCCCTTTGGAGGACATATGCAAAGCAGAAATTTGGTCCACACCATTAACATTTGTTAAACACTACAAACTGGACATTCTATCGAAACGCCATGCAGCCTTCGGATGAGCAGTCCTTTTTTCAGCGGTGGCATGACACCCACCTGCCTCGGTGAGTAGCTTGTTAATCTACCACATGTGCGGTTTTCACAGAGACCACGTGAGAGAACAAATAGTTGCTTACCTGTAACTGTGGTTCTCTGAGTGGTCATCTGTGAAATCCACACATCCCCGCCCTTCCTCCCCGCTGTTTGTCATGCCTGGGGATTCTGCCATTACACGGCGGAGGAACTAAGGCTATGGCTCAAGCATGCCATATATATACGCTCTGGGGAGGAGGGGCGGGGGCCATAGCCCTCTAATTGAAAACAGCTGTTAAAGGTTCCGAACTAGCTGCACACGTGCAACTAACTACCACATGTGCGGATTTCACAGATGACCACTCAGAGAACCACAGTTACAGGTAAGCAACTATTTGTTCTCATACTGCTAGAGGTAGAATGTAGTCACCTAGAGAGTGCCCAAAGAGAAGCTGAAAAATCCAGCAGCTTGATCGGAATGTCATGAACCTATGAGAATCCTAGATTTCTGTTAAACATGCAGGTTTCTAATCTGTGGTAAATAAGGAAGAGGAAAATACCCATTGAATTAAACAGTCACTGGCTTCTGCAATGCTTTATCCTTTTGTAGAAAAGCATATCTTGGCTGTAGAGATGTCACAAGTCCCGCTTCAGAATTCTTCTGTAGCTTGGAAATATTTTGAACTTAGGACCACGTGTTTGGATGGTTGTGGGTGGCTGTGAATTGAAGGACTTGGAGTACTGTGGAGCAGGTAATCACTCCAGAAACTGATTTCATCTCTCTTATTCCCTAAACAGTAGTGATGGTGAATGGAGACCACCGTATTGGGATTTTTGCCAAGAGAGCGATCCAAGCTGGTGAAGAGCTCTTTTTTGATTACAGGTGAGTGTGTGGTGGGAAAGCAGGGGAAGACCCAAATAGCTACTTCCAGTGTTGGGTTCCAACCAAAATGCTTGAGATATCAAACCCGTCAAACTTAGGGTTGCCCACAAAGGGCTGTTGAATCCATGGATGGAGAATTCATGAATGTAGAGGGTCATCAATAGTATCTGGGGACCCAAACTGGGTAAAAACTCTATTGAGAGAGTTTTTACCCAGTTTGGGTTCCCAGATGTTATTGAATGATAACTCTCATCACTTTTGCCATGTGGACTGGGTATAATGGGAACTGCAATCCAACATCACTTGTGGCTCTGAGCTTGGGGAAAGGTTAAAAGTTATTTTAAAGTCAGACATTATATCCGCAAGTCTTGTGTCTAAATTCAAACCCCATTATCCTGACTGAACAGAACAAACTGCAGTCTTCCAGGTGTTACTGTATCACAAATCCCAAGTACTCATGATGTCTACTGGAGTTGTAGTCCAGCAACTGGAGGGTCCCATTAAATGACATGGTGAGCTGGATTCAGCCTGAGGGCCTTGAGTTTGACCTATGTGCTTTACAGGATCCCACGTGTGCTGCACCGAAGGACTGTGTTTGCTCATGGCTGTTCCGCTTCTCCCACAGGTACAGCCAGGCAGATGCACTCAAATACGTTGGCATAGAAAGAGAGGGCGACATAGTCTGATTAACTGAGCGCTCCTGGCCAGCGTCACTTCACCCTATCCATGCTGCTTCCTTCATTGCTGTGTGTGTCATGAGAGCTTCGTTCCACATGAACCCCTCTGCAGAGGAGAAAACGAAGAAGTCCGCTTCTCCTGTAGTTGTGAGACTCTGGCTCCAAGGCCTGTGAAGAATTGGTGTTGTGCGGAAGGAATTGGGATTTCAGTTCTCTTGGTTTGAACCGAGAAGTGATTCCTTTATTTTGGCAGACTCTCCCCTTGAGGGCAGGGAGAAATTCAGCAGAAAACAGTGCCACCAACAGGGAAGGATAGATCATAAAGTGCTATGCAGAGGCTCTATGGGGCAAAGAATGTGTAGGCTTGGGTAAAGGGTAGGAGCAGGAGATAATTAAGAGTCTGTATGGAATGTAACGGTTGGTAGAAGTATGAGAGTACTTGTGAAGTGCAAAAGAAATAAAGTGGAGGTAGAGGTTGCAAATGGAGGGGCCAGTAAAAGTTGAAGGAGCTTGGGGGGTGGAGCCCATAGCCCTCTTGTTCATTTTGAGTCTTCCCTGACAATGTCAGCCCCTTCCTGTCCTGGCTACACTGGGTCTCCTCTCTCTATATATATCTCTTCACCTCATCAGTATGTGATATGGTTTGAGAGGTGTAAGTTGCAGAAGAACAGCTATTCGGAGACAGTTATTTTCCTGCTGGCCGAGAGTTACAGAATTCCTCTTGAATTATTGATAATGCTCCCATCCCCTTAGCAGCAGGAAGGCTGTTTGTCTTCTCTCTTGATGGGCTCCTTCAGTGAAAGTTTAGACTTGGCGGTTGCAGTACTAAAGTAACATTCTTTATTAATTGTTGATGAGGGCCTCATCTTTGGTTTTGGTTGTCACTTTAAGATTTTTTTATCGGTAATTTTTAAGGTTCTGGAGGTTGCTTAGTGGGACTTACTGAGGGGAGATGGGTGGATGTATGTTTTCCAGATTGATGCGAATGGTAATTTGCTAATGTATCCCTTTTAAAACCAGGATTTCCCCCAGCCAGCCATGTACAAAAAGGCTATTAGAATGCACTTTAGAATAATTCACTCCACCAAGGCCAGCTAGCAGGGAGCAGGACTCCCTGTGAGCTCTCCTGAGTGGAAAGCTGACTCCTCCTTTTCAGTGTAGATTACTGTAACATCTAGAATCTGGATACCGTATCAAATTCTATATTTGTTGTTTAGCCACAAACTAATTATAAGACCTTCTTATTGCACTGTTGAAGGTTTTTACAGGTGTCAGCAGTAGACTGAATCTTTGTGTCAAAGCAGGAGAGTGTTTCTCTCCCTCCACAGGAGATAATGTAGTAACTGCTCTTGCCAGTGTTGGAGAATGCAAGTATAAAAACAAATCATTTTACCAGATGTAAAGCAATGATGTTATCAATGTGCACAGCTTTGCAGAATGTTTAGTTGGGCATCAAGGAGTGGTATCTTAATGATTGCACGAAGAGCAACATTTGATTTAGGTTAAAGTTTTTGTGTCACTTCCAGGTGGCTGTCCAAATGTAAAAATATTGAGTCTTCTTTTTCTATAAAACACTCCTAATTGTTATTGACCAATCCCCTTCCCCTGGCTTAATATGCATGTCTGGAACATAGGAAGCAATACTTAACAGTGACCTGCAAGCATGTTTAGTGTGCCTTTACTACTCTGTAACTGCAACCTACTGTTTGCCATCAGAGATCAGGGGAAAGGGCTTCCAAGTGTGCGTACGCAATTGCTGTGGGCCAAGAGTTCCTTTGTCTGTCTTAGAAACCAGCCACAGAATTAACTAAACAATAGCCGCCGCCCCCACTCTTCACTTTTGTTTTACTAAACAGCTCACCCACTGTTTCTAATAGCAGTGAATTGTGCATATTCCGTTCCTGGAGTTGGGTTGTTTTATTTGGTTGTTGGCTATTTGCTGCTTCTCATGTAGACATGACAAAACGATACCATGTTGTTGCCAGTTTCTGGTCCACCCTCTTTATTACAAGCCACTCACCACTGGGACTTAAAAGGTCTCAACCCCCAGAGCAGCAGCCTCGTCAGATGCAAACCCCAAAGGCCACCTTCCTTTCTCAGTCTGGAACTGTTGGACTGAAACATGGATATTCTCTGGAAAATGATGTCTATAAAATATGAATTCACCCTTCTTGAGAAAATACAGCACTATCATAGCAGATACACCACAGAGCTTGGTGTCCCGTTATTCACTACAGGGGTCAAAGCTACAGATGCAAGTTACTTTTTCCCAATAAATAGCTGAGACTAGGGGGAATAAAGGCTCTGGGTCTTGCCGAAGGCTATAGTGTGACAAGAAACTGGCAACAGACTGGGGCAAGTGGGGAGGGCTTCTGTTTCATTCATTGGCCAGTTGTTTGAAGTGCCAAACAGTGTTTGATGAAGTCACTCTTGTCCCGAAAGGGGGCTGTCAGTACTAAAACTGTCAGTGACTTGAAGTGATGCATGCCCAATATTTTGTCAGGGGACAGGTCTACAGTAGTGGGTGTTCTGTCTGTCTGTATTTGCAAAAGTACCTTGACTCATGGAGGCATTGCTCTTGCAACTCACGAGCATTTTAAACCTCACATCCATAGTGCATTATATTGTAATACAAGTCTGTATCGCTTGACACTTTTGAGGCACAGCACCGAGGTTGGGCAGAGTGTAGCTGTAGTCCCATTCCATTGCTTTAAGTGACAAAGTGTGGCAGGTACTACATAACTATTAAGAGCATGTCATGCTTTTCCCCATCTGCTCTCTGTACTTTGTGGAATTGCTCTCTCATGAAATGAAAAAAGGGGGGCTTCTCAAAGCAACATGATCCACCCTCCCTCCTTGGGCTGCTTGTGACTCTGTGCTTTGCTGCTGGCAAATTATGTGCACTTTATATTACAGCTTGTAAAGGTTTGTCTTAATAAAGTTGTAGTGACTGCTGAAATCAATCTGTCTTATTTTAGGGTTCTTCTCAGCATTGAAGAATAAGCTAGCCTTACCATTTGGTCTCCTGTTTGTGTGCTTTTGTTCCTGACTAATTGTGACCATAAAGCAAACCCATCGTGTAGTATTCTTGGTAATATTTGTCTTCGTCTGAAGCTGAGAGCATGTGACTTGTGTAAGATCATCCAGTGGGTTTCCATGGCAGAGCAAAGATTCAAATCCTGGCCTCCAGAGTCCAGCACTCAATCAATTATACTGGCTCTCGTTTGGTCTACTGCTACCTCTAATCCCAAGGCCTGTGGGACAGAAGATAGGAAGGGAGGCGGGCCTATCAAGAAAGAAAGCATGCTGTAGCAGCATGCTGACCATCAGTTTCAGATTCTTCTAATGACGTTATTCAAAAGACTTTCACGTTTTTGTTGTAAGAGAATTTCTGCTAGTCAAAGGCTTGTATGGTACCCCAGCAGACATCACTTCTATAACTATAGCAACCCAGTGTGTGTTTTGATGCTTCTGTTCCCAGGCCCACATATTGATTATTTGGGTAAAAGCAAATGTCACTTTAAAGCAGAAGCTATAACTGCAAGTGAGCTTTGATCTGTCCAAACATATCCACATTGATCGCAACATGGCTGTTTGCTGGTGGCTACTGAGCCTGAAGGCTGCCTAGTAAACTTCCACTTTGCTGGTAGTTTAGAACTGAAATACTGCTTCTCACAGTAATCCCCCCATTGAAGCATAATGCACTGCAAATGCAGTTCAGCAAATACACGTGTCAGCAGCTTCCTAGAACTGAAGGATGCTATTATAACTATATGCTATACTTGCAGGAGATTGAAGTTCATGTCACCAAGAGGATTCTTGCTGATAACTGAATCTGTTTAATAACACCACAAGCAAATGGTATAGATTTTTTTCTGCAACCTAACAAATGTTTTATGACCTAAATAGCCCCAAAGGCACCAAATCTCAGCTGATCTTGGAAACTAAGCAGGATCAGCCCTGGTTAGGCTTGGATGGTAAACCACCAACAAATACCTGGTGTTGTAGGTTATATTTTTCAGATGAAGCAACTTGCAAAACCATTTACGAAAATCATGAGACTAGCATAAGTCAAGAGGCAACTTAAAAGAAATACAATCTGATCAAAATAAAACATGCCCTAAACATATAAGGACATCTCAGAAGGACACAGTCCTAAAATTCTGGGTATATGACTTAGGTAAAGGTAAAGGTTTCCCCTGATGTTAAGTCCAGTCATGTCCTACTCTGGGGGTTGGTGCTCTACCTATTGATCTATTCACATTTGCATGTTTTTGAACTGCTAGGTTGGCAGAAGCTGGAGCTAACAGCGGGCGCTCACTCCGTTCCCCAGATTCGAACCTGTGACCTTTCGGTCCGCAAGTTCAGCAGCTCAGCGCTTTAACACACTGTGCCACTGGGGACTCCTTGTATATGACTTAATGTGACCTTAAAGTTTAAGTTTAACCACACAATTTAGTCCTGGGAGGGAGCAATAGGCTTTTATCATTACACTTATCTCTGACATGAGAAGATCTTAACAATCAAATGAAAAGTATCTTCCAGTGGTTTAAATATATCCATCACTAATGCTGAATGGTCCCTGACTTTGTATTGTTGCCTAGATTTATTAAAGATTTTCTTTGCTTAGAACAAGGACAATCTTCTATGTCCCGGAAGATGTATTATTTTAAAAAATGAAAACACTACAGCTGGAAGGCACTACAAAGAGTTTAACTACCATTTAGTGGTCTAGTTTCAGTGGTTCAGTATGCCATCTCTCCAGACCCTGAAGATGTTGAATCACATCGAAACTGTACCACTCTTCTCTTTTTTTCCTTTAGTTTATTTATTTATGGTAACCTTCACAATTGGTCTAAACAAACAGCTCTTTAGAAAAAATAAACTGACCAGGAATAGGCCCAGATCTTTTGGATAAAATAAATGCATTTGGCCCCTGCTACAATATCTTCTCATACAAGTCACAAGTGAACTTAACTTTCAAGGTAAGTAAAGAAGAGGGTTGGAAGTCACATGGAGCAAAACATCCTCCCCCCAAAGTAGCAAACTACAGACCACAGACAACAGCACTTCACTTTAAAACAGACAAACTTCTGCTTTTGTGTTTTTATACAAACCGATAGAATAAAAAAACTTATCTAATAACCCACAACCAAAAGGAAAAAAAGTAGAAATAATTTTAAATTCTCAAAACCCTGATTTACGAAAAGCAGCAAGTGGTAGCAAAGTGCGAGTGATTCTGCCATGCACTACAGCTGCACATAAATACTGGCAGGCAGATACCTATATTGCACATTGGTTTCTTTCAGGGCACAGTATAATGTGCCACAATCTAAATAGGCTATATTGCATGGCTTGACTAATGGCTTTTTTTAAAAATGCTAAGCAGTTAAGCAGGAAGACTATGTGCTAGCGAGTCAATATGTGAGAAGGCCAGCATGGATATTGCGTTGCATTTTCCCTTGTTCCTTAAAAATAAAAATAAAAAGAAGAAAGTGCAGTACTGACAGTCATGTCTCTTCCAATTAGAAGGAGCTCTGAAGTTTGGCTGGAAGAAAGTCTGACAAACTGAGAAAGGCTGTTGAAACAGCCGGTGGCATTGTCACACCTTTGCCATCCTATCTTGCTTGAAGGAAGAAACTACACTGCCCCAGTAGAAAGAAGAGTGTTGTGAAGAAGTGGAGTGAAGAACAAAGACTTTGGCAGCTTCTTCAGGCACCAACCAAATTCCCTCAATAAAGTGAAATACATCTGGTAGGAATCAGGCTATTTCAAAAGATGTAGAAAGTGAATCTTTGATTGGATGCCTCCTGGGTGGCACTGAGTCCAAGTGGACAATGCAGCAGAACTCCGTACGATGTGCAGGTGAGACAAGGCAAAGCACCAGGCAGGCCATCTCGCAGGGGGTGGGCAAGGGGACTTGGGGGTGGGGGGAGTGGGGGAGACAGCCTCCTAGCAAGTGGCACAGTTGGCAGTTCAGGTTTGGTCTTGCCAAGAGGCTGCAGCCAGCACCGATGACTGGAGGATGAACCCACAGGATTCCAGTTGGCTATTCTGTTTTGGACTCCTCCAGGATCTGTGGCAAGTTTTGATCCTTCCGTGAGGCAACTGGCTTAGCTGCAGGTGTGGAAGCAGCCACTCCTTCCCTTCCTCCTTTTCCTCCACCTCCTCCTCCTCCACCACCACCACCACCACCACCGCCACTACTATTGTAGTCCTGGATGGCCTTTGGCTCGTTGGTGTGGTACGAACCCTTGTAACGGTGATGGTGCAGGTACATTAAGATGAGGGCAGCTGCCAGGAGCAGAAGCAGGAAAAGGAAAACTGGGAAGAGAAGTTGACAATGATGAAGAAAAGTAATTCAAGAACCGGGAGGGGGGGGGGGGGAGGAGATACAGAACAACCTGAGATCAAAGCATCACAGAATCCCATTAGACCCCTCACCCACAACTGTCAGTAGCCAAAGGAGTTGAAGTATCAGATAGTTCTCAACACAACACTCACCTCCAATAACAATTGCAACCCAGCCATCATCATGGATGTATATGAACTCCACTAGAAGGACACAGAAGACACATGGACATTTGTTTTTTAATTGGCAGAGATTGAACATTCTGGAACATCTTCTACTAAACATTTGACCTCACTGCTCAGTCCCTTCATATAGAATGGTGATATGGAAACATTAGCCCTCCTGATGCTCTATGCCAGTGGTTCCCAATTTTTGGTCCTCCAGGTATTTTGGACTTCAGCTCCCAAAAATCCCAGCCAGCTTACCAGCCACTAGAAACTGTGTGAGCTGAAGTCCAAAACACCGGAAGGACCAAAAATTGGGAACCACTGCTCTATGCCATTGCCTCTTAAACTGTAGGTCCTAAATTGGATCCCCTTAAGCTCAATGTTTTGGTCCCCAAAACTTTTGCAGAAGTAAAGGATACTTCAGCTGTACTTCATAAAAAGGAAAGCCAGCCAGCTTAGTGAGCCTTGAAAATGCTGATTTAAACAGTAAATGATACTCTCATTCCCGGGGTCATGAAAAATGTCTTGAGCTGAAAGGGTGGAAAGGTTTAAGAAACACTACTCTAAAGCTATCGTGAATTCTAGTATTGAAGTCCAAAACATTGGCAAGCTACCCTCCAGAGTTCCTCGTATAGCCATGGAAAGCACCTTCCCACATAAAGCACAAAGGCACAGAAGCCAAAATTGAGGGCCAAATGTATATATTAGCAGGTTTTTAAGAAGGCAGACAGAGAGCAGCACTGTGGGTTTCTTTTTTCCCATGTAAGCACTACCTAATCTTGCTTATTGGATTAGAGCTACAGGCAGGCCTACAGCCTATTCTTTTCCACAGTGGCTCTTTCCCACCCAGCCATTCCCAACATCAAGATGCCTTACCTGGTTCTATGTACCAAGGATCCAGCTCAGGTGGTACTTCAATATAACTGGAAGGCATAGAGGCACAGTTGGACTCCACAAGCCGCCCCTTTGTGCTGTAAGGTGCCATAGGGTTGCTGCCACTGGGCCGAAAAATGGATTTTAAGGGCACAATACTGTTGAATTTCACCCCTGAGAGGCAACCGGTGAAACCTGGTGTGTTGTATCGTTGAATATCAGGATCAATCGTACCTGTTTCTGTGGGTCATAGATGATAAGGGCATATTCAGAATATGTTCAGACATGCATATCCTTTTCTCTCCTTTCTTTTTACTTCTCCCCAAGGAGTGTCTTTTGTTCACAACTTTACTTTTTAAAAACATTATAAGTTGCTTGGGAAGACAATGCACTTGAAAACCAGTTAAGAAATGTATTCCATAAACAAATCCATGTTCACAAGCCTGAAGACCAACAAAGACTGCATGCGCCAACAAGGGAGTCACATGTAAGTTAGCAAGGTTGTGACGGAAATTGAAACCAGAAGGGAGAGCTGCCATTTATGCACATCTCTGCAATGTTGCAGGTCATACCTACACTTTTATGAAAAACTGGGTGCAGACATGCCTGCTTTTATTTTTGAGGACCTTTAAAAGGTGCACTCTCCCCAAACAGCTTTAAAATGGATAAGGGTGTCCCTTCTGGAGATTTCTGAGTGCATGTGGTTGCCCAGTAATTGATTAATAAATAACATCATAATAATAATAATAATTATTATTATTATTATTATTATTATTATTATTATTATTATTATTATTATTATTTTAAAAAACTTCATTTGTATTCCGCCTTGTCTCCCTGAGGGGACTCAGGGCGGATTCCAACATACAATAGCAAACATTCAATGCCTCCCTAAACAAACAAATACTGACATAATATTCCAGAGAAACCCCGCATATAAAATAACATTAAAACCTAACATCAAATTAAAGCCTAACATCAGTAAATTAAACCTAACATCAATAAATTAAACTACATGAAGTCAAACAAAATTATATAATAACATAAAATCCAAACAAACATCCACATTAATTTAACAGCCAACCAGAGTTCACAGTGTGGGTTGGTTATGTTGTCAAACAATGACTTGGATGACTGGGACCTGTCACACTGAGGCCTGGAGAATTCCCACCCCAATAAAGAACATCCAAGAAATATCTAACAGGTGCCAGAAATGGGTAAGTCACACTACTTTCACTTACCCATGAAACGGCCAAGATAGAGTGCCTTGGGGGAATCAAGTTTGCTGTCCACAAGGAGAGAAAACTGATGCACCACAATAGGGTAGTAATCCAACTACAGTGAGAAAAAAAAGAAGAGTAAAGTGACACTCCAAAGCCAATAAATAGGTGTAGTAGCTTGCCCATTTCTACTCTGGACATATTTGGCCAAGAGCAGAAAGGTCTCCTTTAACCCAAGAACAGACATGGGACTACCCCATTCCTTTTTCCATCAAGGCCTCCCAAGTCCTCACCAAAAGCCCCCCGAAGTTTTGTACCTGTGTGTACAAGGTCCGATTCACTCGAGTGATGTTGATGCGATGTGGGTGCCCATCGGCCACTGAGCGAGTACTCAGGGCCACAATGTAAGGGAGTGTGCCTAGTTGGTAACGTAGTTGTAGGATGCCTATATGGAAAGCGCAAACAAATTCAAGGACACTAATATCTGCTCCCACCATCTTAAAACTTTATATAGGAGGAGGAAGAGGAATCATCAAGGTAGAATATCAAAGTAGCTAATTACAGTTCTACATGTCAGCCAGGCAGAACTCAGAAACGTTACTTCTTTGGGCTATAATTTCCAGAATACCCCCCCCCCCCATCAAACTATTTTATGCACAGTTTTTGAAGCTGTAGTCCAACCATGACTACCACCAGCAAAAAAAACCCTAAAAATAAGACCAATTATTTCTAAAATACCACAACACCCCCCAAGACACCCACATACCTTTAAAGAAAATGTGTCAACTTTAAAATCATAAATAGAAGTGTCTTCCAATTATGACTTCTGCCATATTTGGCACCTCACACTAGTTTCTGCTCCTATAGCAGGAGAGTATTGTTTTAAATATTTTAAACAATTGGTAAAGACAAATCTCTAAATTTTAAACGCTACACTGTTCATTCTCTCATTACCCATTTTGTCCAACAAAGTGCTCATTTAAAAATTTGGGCAAGACTCCCTTTATACAAAACACCCCTTCATTTTCTTTGACACAGCTGTTTAGCTTCCAATGAAATTCCCCTTGGATTTGTAAACATCTGTCTTAAGTGTTTGTTTGAGGGCAGGAGGCGGAATCTCACAATTAAGACAAATACTAAGAAATCCAAGAGGATGTATGGCTAAAAAGCTGTGTTTACGCTCTAGAAAATGAAGATTATTTAAAACCACAAAACTCAGAAAATATATAAACACAATGCAAGCAGACCTACTTTCTGTTTGGACTTAATGGGTTTAAAGATATGGAGAACTGGTGGGGCTCTGATCCCTTCCAGTTTATATACCTTAAGCCAAGGGATGTTAAGGTGCTGCTGATATATCAAGGAAAGAGAAAGGAAGAGGCTGCATGATGTTAATGAACTGGCTGGGAGGACACATGAAGAAGTCAAAAGTTGGAGGTTACAGGAATAAACCCTCAGTCATGCTCACCATCGTCACGGATCAAAATGGCCATATAATCACGCACAAACGTGCTGACATAAAGCAGGACAGCAGGAGCCGAGGAAGTGCGGAAGCTGAGTCCCACTTCCTCCCCAGTCAGGTTGTAGCCAGGAAGTGGCTGAAGAGGCTGATGGAGTATGTTGGCAAACTCTCGTACCGCATACATGGGCATGGTCAAGATATCATAGCGAATCCAAGCACCTGACTCAAAGTAGGCACCAATGTCTGCCAAAAAACAGGGAAATACAGCAATGATTAGAAAGACAGCTAGAGCTCAAGAAAAAGGAGGCCCCCTTTCTTCTCCCCCCACCTCTCCTTGCGTTGCTACAAATTCAAAACCCAAACATATTGCTACCCCAAACGGAGCCTCCGATGGCCTAGGGGATAAAAGCTTTGTGACTTGAAGGTTGGGTTGTGGCCTGAGGGCTGCCATGTTCGAATCTCACCCGGGGAGAGCGCAGATGAGCTCCCTCTATCAGCTCCTGCTCCATGCGGGGACATTAGAGAAGCCTTCCACAAGGATGATAAAACATCAAAAAACATCCGGCCGTCCCCTGGGCAACGTCCTTGCAAACGGCCAATTCTCTCACTCCAGAAGCAACTCCAGTTGCTCCTTATTTGCTATTGTAAATAAGTCAACACACACAAAAAAGCTACCCCAAACCCCTATTTCTATTGAATCCATTCTCACCTCGATTGCAGAAAGGTCCTTCGTAGGCAGAAACAGAACAATTGCAAGTGTAGTGACTATAATGCTCCACGCAAGTGCCATGGTTTCGGCATGGCACCAAGGGGTTTCGGCAGTGTCCAGTGCAGTTCACCAGCACCCCTTCTGTCTCATTAGCCTTTCCTTCCAAGTTGAGAGTCACCCCATTCATATGTAGTCCCCGCAAGCAACCCAAGAAAGGATTCAGGTAATATTGAGCAGTACCTATGAGTAGAGGATAAAAATGGCTAGATTTAAGGACATAATTCGCAACCTTTCTGACCCCGATAAAGATTTATTTAACCCAGCATGCTGTTTTGAACAATGGTCAATCAACTGCATCTGAAAAGTGCACCCTCTCTGAGCCCGGAAATGTCATTAGATGTTACCACAGCTAAAAGATCTTTCATATGATCCTGTAGCACGCTACACATTTATATGTTCTGTAAAGAAGTAATTTCTTAATATATAACCAATTCAATTGTATTACCTCAAAGGAAGGGCTAAAGTTCAGAGGTAGAACACATGCTTTGGATCCTACTGGCTAGTATCAACTAGAATTGACCTATTGAGTCTATTGTAAATAAGTCAACATATAAATAAACCAACTAAATTCAATAGCAGATAGAATGATAAGAACTTCATGATATTACTCTCACACAACCAAAAAGAACTAAGAGGCTTTCTTCAGAAAAAAAAATAACATAACAATTGAGGGCATATGTTTCCTACAGATTGCACTTTTCTTACCCAGGTATGCATAATGCTGAACCTATGTAGGTTTACCAAAGAATTACCCTGTAGGGGCTAGCAATTACTAGAGAAGTGTTCTATTTAGGAATCTCTAGGACAGGGGTGTCAAACCCACATAAGCCTTATGGTTGCCTGGTCACTGAATCCATGGACAGTGAATCTGTGGATACAGAGAACTGACTATAACTTTTCTACATAGTTGTTGACATTCACTAGTTTTTACCCAATTTGGGTCCCAATATGTTATTGAACAGCAACTCCCATCACTTTTGATTATCTGCCATATGGACTAGAGATAATAGGATTTCAGGCCAACCGCACTTGTACCTCTGAAATAGGGGAAAGGTTAAAGAACATTTTCAAGTCAGACACCATCTCCTCAAGCCTTATATCTAAATTCAAACCCCACCCTCCTAACTAAACTAAACAAACTACAGCCTTCCAGATGTTAATGTATCACAACTCCCATCAGTTCTAGTCATGAGGTGTAATTATGAAGAATACAGGAGTTGTAGTCCAGCATCTGGAGGGCCACATAAAATGACATGGTGGGCCAGATTTGGAGAGCAGGCATCAAATTTAATACATGTGCTCTTGGACATCCAACATGATTTTATAAACAACTTTCAGCAGAAGCTGACCACAAAGTTATTCTGAATGACATAGAGATTCCTAGATAGAACATAATAATCACATCTGTAAATAATCAAACCCACAAAGTTAAACCTGGAAATGTGAAAGACTTATTGTAATTGTGCATTGTTAAAGGCCCACAGTTACTCACATTCACAAACCTTCTCTTTTTTTCACCCCACCCTTTCTCTCTCCCTCTCCCTCACAACTTCCACACATTCTCTCACTGTCACACATACCCTCATTCCCCACATTGTCCTTCCCTACTATCCTTACTCACCCACATACAGTGGTTTAGTGAGATTCATGTAGATGAAGCTTTGAGGTGGGACAATCCGTATCACCCATGGCCTCCGGTCAACCCGCAGCCGAATTAGTTTAACATTGATTTCTGCTTTCACTTCATGCCACTCGTTGTCATTGAATGGTACCTCGGAATGCAATGTCAAATTCTCATCACCATTTCCAATGTTGTAAGCAAAGACCATGTCCTGGCTCGCTGGGGGACAGCAGAAGAGGGAAGTCAGAGGATCATCTTGCCATTACACCTGTCAGACACAAGTCTATCTGGAGAGAAAGCTTCTATCCATTCAGAAAACCTGCCAAGATTTTAAGGACTCAGAAAAGCCATCTTCCCACCCACAAAATGAACAGTGGTAACCTCACAAAATACAGCAGTATGTTGCCTCTCTCCCCTTTCCCCAGTGAGGCAATTAATCAGAAGCCTGTGGAGAAATCAGTCTAGGGATTTCCCATTTGAGCACAGTTTGAACAACTCCAGAATCCCAGAGCCTCTACAACAGCACAAGCCACCTCTTGTATGGATCCCAGAGAACTTGTCCCTTTAACAACTTCCTTTATGAAGTTTGCATCCTGAACATTTAACATAACCAGGGTTTTCCTGGTTTGTGGTGAATTAATTCATGTTTTTCATGGACGTCATCTAGACAGCCCCCTTTTTATTGCGGGAAGTCTTGCATTAAAGGGGCTGTCTGGATGTGTCCCAGGTCTGTTCCATTGTCCCACCCAAATGAACCCTGAATTCCATACTATTGAGTTCCACGCGGATGTAGTTTATTGGGCCCACGTTTTCCAGGAAGGTGCCTGTTGGAGCAGAGGTTTTGAAGAAGAAGCTAATATCAAGGCTGTAGTTCATCTGAAAGGTGGGGAAGATCAAAGCATTTCCCCTGACGAAGGAGACTGTATTCCAGGAGTTTCCTGCAAGTCAAAAGAATGGATTATCAGGACATTTGCCCATATCCTATGATACTTCAAAAGATAAAACCCACTCCAACAGGACCATACATCCTCTCCCACAACCAGTATGCTACTCACGGTCCCCATAACAACGCAATGGGCCCACGTAGAACTGAGCCTCTGATCCAGTCCGGTTCGTGTCCATCACCACAACCTGTGTGACTGGAAGATGGTCTACAAAATTAAGCAGACCCTTATCTGCCCGCCTGAAATGGAAAGGGGAAAATACGAGAAACAGTTCCTGACAATGACTAAGGGGTATCACCATTTCAACCCCACATCCATTTCCACCGAGGTCTTAACTGGAAGGAGGGAAGAACCTTCTCTCACCACATAAAATGATCAGCATCGCAGTTGCAATAGAAACGGGGGTCAGCACAGTTCTTATCCATGCCACACGCACAACGCCCGAGTCCTGGTGGGGACCCACCCCAGTAATAATGGCGCTCTGCATTTCGGCCCATCCAGAAACTCAGTGGCATTCCAGCTGCAAGGAAAACAAAACAGCTTGTAAATGGAGATAGGGAGAAGAAGACCTCACAGAGGTTGGACTCCAGCAAATAATGTATGTTCAATCTGTTCATTCCAACTGCCCCCTCACCAAGTAATAAAACTATTCTTATACTCTGGCACCCCATCTCCCAAAAAGGCTACCAAGATGTTTCCAGAGTGTTTGTAACCCCTCCCCCCGGGGTTTTCTGGTATACCCCACAGTGGGGAACTGCAAGTTCTGGATCTAAGTCCAGATCCCAAAGTTTCTCAAATAGCTATGTTCTTTTCTCCATAAACTAATTACTACATGGGTTACTGCTTTCTATATTCAGCCCACTCTAAAATGTTAAAATGCTCCTCCTATAGCTTAATAACTGACAATAAGAGTTTTAAAGGAAAATATGATGGAACTGGCATTCTGTCAGTGGCCTTTCACACCACTACCATTTCATCACATTTACTAAATTCCACTGAATGCTACACTTAAAATCCAGGAAGCCACTGTTCCCATCACATTACTTTGGCTTCAAGTATAGGATAGAGCATTCTTTGCAGATTTTAAGCATTGAAGCTAGCATTCATTTCAAACGTTTCAAGAGGTGGTGTGGAAGTGGATTTTAGGGGAATGATCCGAATGAATAGCCAATTCTCTAATGTGATGGCATTTGTTGTTTAAAAGGAAACATTTCCCCAATCTGTGAGAAGGGAAATTGTGGGAAGAGCCAAAAGTACCCTTGTTAGGGAAAGCATTGCCTTTTGCTGACCGAGTTGTTACTTTGCCAGAACAATTTCTTTTTAAAAAATAGCCTTTCCCAGTTCTTTCCTTTCCTTTCCTTTCCTTTCCTTTCCTTTCCCTTCCCTTTCATGATATGTCTGTGCCTTGTGTTGCATGGGAAAGCCAGGAGAGAAGGATGATGATGATGATGATGATGATGATGATGATGATGATTATTATTATTATTATTATTATGCCATATCTTCATGCTGTGCAGTCCTGGGAGTTACAGTTTTCCAAGATCCATACTCTTCTCTTGGTGCATTTACACTATGGAATGAATGATCTTGGACCTCACTTTAAAAACCATAGCTCCATACTATGTGGTCCTGGGAGTTATAGTTTCCCAAGGTCCATACCCTTCTCTGGATGCATCTGCACTGGAGAATAAATGCAGCTGGGATCCATTTTAAATGCCATTATTATTATTATTATTATTATTATTATTATTATTATTATTATTATTATTCCCTTCTCTTGGTGCATTTACAGTATGGAACGAATGCCCTTGAACCCTACTTTAAATGCCATGGCTCCATGTGATGGAGTCCTCCTGGGAGTTATAGTTTCCCAAGGTCCATACCCTTCTTTAAATACTTTAAATACCATTGTTCCATACTATGCAGTCCTGGGAGTTATCATTGGCAAAAGTACTGAAAGAGTGCTGAGTGCCACTGATGCATTTTAAAATATGATGACGGTAGGGGAATCATCCATTTCATTCCAACACTGAGTCAGACTGAGCTCTACACGTCCCAGCTTCAATGAGATTAAGTCCTAGACTACATTCCCCAAGGAAGTAAGTGAAACTGAATCTCAGGCTGAAAATAGCTCCAACCCTTCATATCCTACAATGGAGTTATCAGACTAACTACACCTTCTACTGCTATTCTATCCTGCCCTCCCCTAGCTGTCTTTTTTCCTCCTAAACTAAGGAGTTCCCAAAGCTTTAGGCTTTCTTTGGGAAAAATGAAATGATGATGTCTTGATTATTTGGGTTGCCTTTTCCTTATTCTTCCCAAGTCTCCTGTATTTTTCTGTGAAGGAGCAATCAGAGATACAGACTGTATTCCAAATGCAGCTATATTATGGGTAGAAGCACTAGGATACTGAGCATTTTATTTCCAGATGCTTTCTGATTTATTTTTTACAAGCAATGTGCTTTCTTCCCTCTTCACCCACTGCCTCTACACACCGAGTTAATTTCTCTATCAAGGCAGAGATAGAGCCTCATAATCTTGTTCCCATTCAAATCTTATCTGCTTTAAGGTTTATTTTCTGTATTTATGCAACTGCATGGCATGGAGCATAAGATGACAAAATTTAGTTTCCCAATAATTTCAGCTAGCATACTTTCAATGTTAAATGGCTGTCATTTTGGAATTTGCACAGCCCCTTGCTTTTTCCCAGACAAAAAGCATCATTCTGCAAAATAAACACCTGTAGTCATTTCACCTAAACATTTAGCCAAATCACAGTATTTCCCTAGAACATGTATCATCAACCAAAAAAAAAAAATCAATACACTCTAATAAGGCAGAGGAAAGAGCTCTGCAAATTTGGCCAGGCAGACTCACTCTGAGTGTTGAGGAGGCGGGAGAAGTAACAGCGGAACTCAATCTGCTGCTCACAGTATTCAGAGGCGTTTGCCAGGGCTGACACCTCGGCCCATGATGCATTCCAGTAGTCGACCGTGCCAAGGAATGGATTTTCAGGACTATAGCCTGTCACTCTTGTGAGCCAATATCGATTGTGCCATACGGTCGTCCATGCCCGATCCTCTGAAATGGGGAAAGACATTTTAGCAAACATTAAAATATATAATAAAGTTGTGCAATAGTATGGAATTGCTGTTCATTTTATGTAGTTTCATTTGTGTTGTCTCATTTTCGTATTTGTGTCCCGCTAATGAAAATGGGCCACCTATATGACACGAATGTTCATCTGGCTAACAAAAAACCAATTTCGGACCATTGGCTGCAATGGGAGGGCTTCTGAGGCTCATCCCCCCTCCCGCTCAGTTTTTGGAGTAGAGGGATGAAAATCACCACACATTGAGAGCATTTTGGCCCAAGCCAAGGGAAAGTGGGGTGATAGAAGGCCTGGGGAAGCGAGGCCCCGAGCCGAAGGCTGCCAAGAGCCCTAACAAGGGCCGGGTGTAGCCCTCCCGCTGGGAGAGGGTGGAGGCCAGGGCCAGCAGCCTGAATAGGCCTCAAGAGAAAAGCGAGGCTTATTTATTATTTATTTATATATTAATATCTATTTATTTATTTTAAAGGCCTCGTATGGCCAAAGCAACCCTCCCAACATAGCAGGGAGGCAGGAAGTGCCCTAGCAAGGGCCAGGGGTGGGAGGAAGCCCACTAATGAAAAAGGGGGGCCCACGAAAAGCCTGGGAATGCCCAAGCGGCCATCCCTCCATTGCCGGGAGGAGGGGGAGTAGGCCCCAAAGTGGTCTAAACAAAGAAAAGCGAAAAAAGGCCCGAGCAAGGCCCCAGAAGGCCAAAGCACCCTCCCAGAGCCACAGAAATATCGCGTCGGAGCTGCTGCCACTTGGTCTGCTGCCGCTTGGGTCAGCTGCCACTGCTGTTCCAATAATGAAAAAAAGGCCTGACACCTGCTCTGGCCCTCCAGGCGGCCCTAAACAGGGCCACCTGGGCCAGCCCGCCACCGATTGGCCAGGAGGCCAGGTGGCAGGAGAACTTCCCGCCACACAGGGGGCTTCTGGGAAGAAGCCCCCTGCAGCTCTGTGATGAGCTGCAATAGCCCTTGCCTGGTAAGTCGGGCAATGCATATTATTAACAACCATTGGTACACACCAGCTGTAGTGGGAAAGCAGCAGCCCTCTGTCAGTACAAAAGGAAAATGAAAGCATGCACGATTACTGTAACTTTCATTTTTGTGTCGTTTCCTCGTTTCCTATGAAAATGTCACCATTCGTTTTGTGTAGATGAACGGTCGAAACAAAAGAAACGAAGGAAAATTTTTCACGCACATCTCTAATAAATACTTGATTCTTCTCTCTCTCTCTCTCTCTCTCTCTCTCTCTCTCTCTCTGTGTCATATCTTACAGGCAAGCTAACTGTCTGAAACATGTCTGATAGGAGGCAAAGCAGCCTTCTCCAACATTAGGACCAAATCACGTTTCAGAATCAGCTTTCAGATTTTTAGGGAAAGGCCTGCTAAGGAGAAGATATGAGTCCTGGGATATGAAGTCCACTTTTTGGACCTCAGTTTTCAGACTACTCCAGTCAGCATGGCAGAAGGATTCTGAGAACTGTAGTCCAAAATGTATGTAACCATTTCAAATTCTGCTTCGGGAAGAGCAGAATAATGGCCAATGCACTTTGATAGGGAAAAGCCCAGGATTTTATTCATTCATACCTCGAATGTCACAGTAAACATTGAAAGGTTTCAGGGGGCCACTGCCATCAGGATCAATAGTGTAGTTGCCAGATGTTTTACCACTGAGTCGATAGGCATCACATGTTTCCTTGTAAACAGCTGAGAGATGAAAGAAGAAATTAGAAATCCAAGGCACACAGACCAACACTTTAAGCCCTCTCCTCCCAGGCCCTTGGCTCACCAGTGTGGCAGGTCTCCCCCTTGTAACCCGTCAAGTCACAGATGCATTTGAAGTCATCCCAGGACTGGATACAGCGACTGCCATGTTCACACATGTTGGGTGTGCACCTGGCACACAGAGTAAGAGAAGCAAGTTAATGCTGGAAATAAGGACTCTACCTCACCAGTGTGTATGCATTTTTTAAGAACCCCATACCCTTTAACATTTCACAGTTGAAGACGGGGACACATATCGTCAAGGAACAATAAGATTGATTGTCATGGAAAAAGTTATTGATGAAGGAGAACACACAACACAGGAGAGTTGGCCAAAGTTTGCTTTCCCCTGAGCTACTGAGAACGGCAATATTATTTTCTCTTCTCTTCTCTCCCTCCTACTGACTTGAGTGCAAACTACTTTTGAACTTTGAATGTTCGCAGAAATTGGGAGAATGAGGGAGAAACTGAGATATTTTGAAAGCATTGGACAATGGAGGAAAGTTGAATATGGAGCTAGACTATCCACAGTATATTATTCCAAGCATGATGCTAAAACCTCTTCCATTTTAACTTCATTCTCCAGATAATTTTAGTTGCACTTCATGCTGCCTTCTCGGGTTCTTGAAGCTACAAATCACAAGGGTGATCAGAACTCCTTTGATAATTTATGTATGTATAAAATGCCAGTATGGAATCTGTTTATTTTCAGCCTGTCTCCTAAGGACAAGTAAGAGGTGCCTTTCCAAGTCCAGAAGAAAATGTTTTTCCAGCCATACTAGAAGAAATGTGGGTACCATACAGTTGGATATGTTTCTCCTTCAGTTTTACAAGAGCTTTACCATGGAATTCGTGGTAACCAGGGTACATGGAGTCCCCAAATAATCTTACATGCATAGACTGACAACATGTAAACCATGGACACAAGGTTCTTCCTTGGGGGTTTTAAATAAAAGCTAGATAGTTTCATAAAGTGGTGTTAGTCAGACCAGATGACCCCTGGGATATATTCAAACCTTGTGATTTTATATGCACTCTCCTCCACCTCTATACTGCTATAATCTTGCCCAAGTATTTTGGAGAGATGGTGGATCTGTCTTCCTTCCATATATATTACTAGCTGTGCCCGGCCACACGTTGCTGTGGCGAAGTATGGTGGTATGGGAAATAAAGTATTGAGGAATTGGTGGTAGTTAAGGTCAAAGGTAAAGGTTTTCCCCAGACATTAAGTCCAGTCGTGTCTTACTCTGGAGGTTGGTGCTCATCTCCATTTCTAAGCCGAAGAGCCGGCGTTGTTCGTAGACTCCTCCAAGGTCATGTGGGATGACTACATGGAGCGGCGTTATCTTCCCGCCGGAGCAGTATCTATTGATGCACTCACATTTGCATGTTTTTGAACTTCTGGGTTGGCAGAAGCTGGGGCTAACAGTGGGGGCTCTCTCCGCTCCCCCAATTCAAACCTGTGGACTTTCGGTCCAGAAGTTCAGCAGCTCAGCGCTTTAACACGCTGCACCATCAGGGGATATTATTTCCTAAAGGTTGTGAATATACAATATTTCTGATTGGTTTTTTTTGTTTGTTGGAGGCAAGTATGAATGCTGCAATTAGGAAAAATGATTAGGATGTAATGGCCTTGCAGCTTTAAAGCCTGGCTGTTTCCTCCCTGAGTGAATTTTTTGTTGGGAGGTGTTAGCTGGCCCTGATTGTTTCCTGTCTGGAATTCCCTTGTTTTCAGAGTGGTGTTGTTTGCGATATTTTATGTGCTTCTACTGTCTGTGGCCCTGAGAAAACAGAGGATTTTCCAGACTTTGATAATGGGAATACTTTGTTGGGAGGTGTTAGCTGGCCCTGATTGTTTCCTGTCTGGAATTCCCTTGTTTTCAGAGTGGTGTTGTTTGCAATATTTTATGTGCTTCTACTGTCTGTGGCCCTGAGAAAACAGGATTTGCCAGATTTTGATGATGGGAATACTTTGTTGGGAGGTGTTAGCTGGCCCTGATTGTTTCCTGTGTGGAATTCCCCTATTTATTTACTGTCCTGGTTTTAGAGATTATATTGTTCTGCATTATTCTATCCCAGTAATTATTTCATATTAAAGAAGAATCTCACTTATCCAACATTCGCTTATACAATGTTCTGGATTATCCAACGCAGTCTGCCTTTTCATAATCAATGTTTTTGTAGTCAGTGTTTTAAATTCATTGTGATATTTTAGTGGTAAATTTGTAAATACAGTACAGTAGAGTCTCACTTATCCAACATAAACGGGCCGGCAGAACGTTGGATAAGCGAATATGTTGGATAATGAGGAATTAAGAATAACCCTATTAAACATCAAATTAAGTTATGATTTTACAAATTAAGCACCAAAACATCATGTTAGACAACAAATTTGCCAGAAAAAGTAGTTCAGTACACAGTAATGCTTTATAGTAATTACTGTATTTATGAATTTAGCACCAAAATATCACGATATATTGAAAACATTGACTACAAAAATGCATTGGATAATCCAGAACGTTGGATAAGCGAGTGTTGGATAAGTGAGACTCTACTGTAAATACTACATAGCATTACTGCGCATGGAACTACTTTTCCTGTCAAATTTGTTGTATAATATGATGTTTTGGTGCTTAATTTGTATAACGATTACCTAATTTGATGTTTAATTGGCTTTTCCTGAATCCCTTCTTATTATCCAACATATTCACTTATCCTGCCGGCCTGTTTACGTTGGATAAGTGAGACTCTACTGTATATTTCTAATCTTATATTATCTGCTCAGAACTGGATTATATGAGGCCCCTTCTTCACAGCTGTATAAAATGCACACTGAAGTGGATTATATGGTAGTGTGGAGTCAAGATAATCCAGTGCAAAGCAGATAATATAAGATTATAAATGGGTTATATAGCTGTGTTGAAGGGCCTTGAGTCTACACTGCCATATAATCCAGTGCAAATTAGATAATCTGTGGAAGAAGTCTAAGTGAGGCCTAAATCTGCCTGTCCCCTAACTGAATCCTGACTGTCCCTTGGTTGCTAGGCAACCAAATGGGCAGAGATTAGCCCTCTAAACTGGCAGCAATTGGATAAAAAAAAAATTATTGCTCTCCCTCTAATTAGGACTTTATTTTTCTTTTCTTTTTGTTGTATCAACCTTGAGGCGTGGATGATGGGTTGTGTTGTCAAATTTTGAGGTTGGGGGGCCTGTACTTTTGTTGTTTTGTGAATCGCCGTGATGCCATCACTCTTTTATATATATAGATTATTATCTGAGGCTGACCTGAGGATATTATACTCCACCGTCCGTCCCCCCCCCCGGTTATTTCCAAGCACAGAAGTCAATTAGACTGACAGTTCAATGTTGTTTCAATCCTGATATTTGGATAGCAAGATAGTTTAGGGAGTGTGTGACAGATTCTGTGACACACAAAGTTTAGTCCTACAAGAAAAAGGATTAGCGAAAGGGTTAAAATGGAAGAGATGCTACTTCGTGGGGTGGTTACCTCACTCTGCCTAATGGAAGAACTAGCTCTATACCAACTCAAGTCATAACCCTGCTATGCCGGAAGCTCCCCTCTCACACACATACCTATCAATGACGCCACATACGTTGAAGTACACTTCAAAGTACTTGCCAAGCCGATGCAAGCGGACCATGTCTAATTCAATGGGTTGCCGATCCACAGTGACCATCTGCATGCACCCATGGAAGGCTGTCTGGTTGGAGTTGCAACCGGTGCGTGATGCTGGTTTAGGGCAGCCTAGAAAACACAAATATCACAAAGTAATGTGAAATAGGGGAAATAAGAAAAAATATTAGAGAGAGAGAGAGAGAGAGAGAGAGAGAGAGAGAGAGAGAGAAGAAAAAGAAAATGAGAAGAGAAAAAGAGAGGGCAGGTGGGAGAGAGAGACAGAGACAGAGACAGAGAGAGAGAGTGAGAGAGAAAACAATGGCTCTACTTAATGAGTAATGTTCAGATTAAGGCCCCATCTACACTGCCATATGCAATTTGAAACTGCATTATATGGTCATGCCCTCCATGTGTTTTAGACTTCAGTTCCCAGAATTCTGACCATTGGACTGTTAAGTTTTTCGGTTAGGGAAAACTACCCAAAAACAGCAGAGCATCCAAAATATGCAAAACCAGGATACCTATAGCTGAGCATTCAGCTCACAGCAAGCAGAGTGTCATATGGCTGTAAAGAATTTAGAACTTAGGAAGCAAACATGCAGAGTTCAATCTTGAAGATTACAAAAGGTTTATTTACAAAAGTAATAACTACATTTCTTAACAGTAAAGAACTGGGTCCTAGCTACTCTAACTCCTCTCTTCTAGGGTTCAAAAAGGAGGGTAAAATTTCCAAGAACACATATCTCCAGACACACAAGCAGAGAGAGGTCTCAATACACTCAGCACACATTAGATGTGAAAGTAGAAGTCAAAGACAAAAGGCATGCACCTGCAAAATATCCATTCTATACAACCAATCAGAATGAGAAGCAGAGGGGTGAAAAGACATAGTTACATTCAAACTGTCATTCAGGAGTTGTGGGGCGGGGGAGGGATTTCCCACTAACTACTCCTCAATGAGGA